>NC_140440.1:17573697-17713697 GCF_963576455.1 Neolamprologus multifasciatus
GGATAACTTCATCAGGGAACGCAAGGCGAGGGTGGCAGAGGATAAAGCCTGTTTAGAACAAGACCCCCCATACATGGAAATGAAGGTGGGTTAGAAATAGATAATTTTCAAGGCAGGCCTTTTGATAAACATCTGAAAAACAACACAGTTTTAGACCAAATAAGAAGTTTATTGAAGTTAAACTTTAGCCGCCCTCTTTGCCGTTATATGCTGTAACTAAGAAGTAATGTGGATCTTCTTTTCCTTCTGACTGACAGGCAAAACCCTACCGAGGCTACGGGTCTACTGCTAAGGAGAACATCCCTCCTAAGTCAAAAGCACAGGGAAGAGGTATAGATCCTGGCCACAATTTGTCACGTCAGTTCATACTTTAAGTTAAATATTATTTAAGTATTTCACTTGTCACTTGAGATTTGTTTTGCATAACACTGTTTACCTTCTGTCTTTATGAAATGTTGATGTGTTTTCAGAGGAGAGCTGCAGTGTGGGTCTCCCCCTTGGTGTGGAGTACGAGAGGAAGAAACAGAGGCTGCAGCACGAGCTTCGTATGGACTACAGGCGCTACACGACTCAGGTGACTGTCACACACTGCCCTGTTTATTTTCCATTCTATAAATTGTTGGGGTTTAGTAGACCCAAACATCACAGTTTGCCACAATTCACCCAGCACTATCATCACAGCCTAAAGAGAGCTGCTAGCATCACTGAGGCTGACTTAGACTTCTGTGGGTAATCTTTGAAGGTATTACTGATGTAAGTGGCTGAAATTGTTGCTGGCATTTATGCTTGTGTGTGCTGCATTATGGGTTAAGTACATTGTGATTGTGTTTTATACATGATGCCAACCAATAGCTACAAATAAAATGCTGGGACTTTCCCCCCACCTGGGTCCCCACTCTTTGTCATTGTCCATTTTATTTCGAGTTTGTCCACTTCTTTGTACATATTCTCACATCCATTCCTATATCAGTCTCCTCTAGCAATTTGCTAACATTTGTGAGGCCTTAGATTGATTCTCGACATGTAGTTACATTTCCAAGGAGGTGCACTTTAGTTACAATGTAGGGTTTCAGTTGGTTTTGTGGTTACAACGTAGCAATATCATGAATTTCCCGCTTAAGTATAAATCTCCAGTAAGGAGGCAAATTTCACCAACTGACTGCCTGACCAGGTCATACCTTTAGATGTGTGTGACTGTGCTGAGTGGGGGTTTTCTCCCCATCGTGGAAAGGTTTGCTGGATATAGGATTTAGAATAAAATGGAGCATTGTTTCTTTGCAGTTTATTGGTGAGAAACTGTTCAATAAACTACATTTTTTTAGACATAGTTCTGAGAGAGATTGCAGACAGATTTCCGTGGCGGTGGCTCGGGAGGTAGGACAGATCCTCTAATCGGACGGTTGGCGATTTGATGTCTTCCTTTGGGCAAAATACTGAATTCCACTGAACCCCCAAAGTGTGAATGTGATGGTAAATGGTAAATGGCCTGTATTTATATAGCACTTTTCTAGTCCCTAAGGACCCCAAAGCGCTTTACATATCCAGTCATCCACACATTCACACACATTCACACACTGGTGTGAACACTAGCCACAGCCACCCTGAGGCGCACTGACAGAGGCAAGGCTGCCGGACACTGGCGCCACCGGGCCCTCTGACCACCACCAGTAGGCAACGGGTGAAGTGTCTTGCCCAAGGACACAACGACTGAGACTGTCCAAGCTGGGGCTCGAACCGGCAACCCGATTACAAGGCAAACTCCCAACTCTTGAGCCACGATTGATGTTAGATAGAAAGCACTTGGACACATTGGGTGAATGAGGCATGTTGTATAAAGTACTCGTCATGCTGTGTCACAAATATGACAAAGCTGTGTGGCAATTGAAAGACAGTCAGGAATAAGAAACATAGAAACCCAAATAAACATCTGCTCGGCCTGTTTATATTGCTAATCCTGTGTTAATAAAGTAAAAAATAAGACAAAGGTTTCAGTTGTTCTCCATGTAATACAGTGACACACATGAAATATTACACACTCTACTGTAAACATCAGCGTTGTTGCGTACCTATCTGTACACCTGAGGTCGCAGCTCTAGCATCAAAGCCAGTTTTTAGATTCTAGCTACAGTCTGCTCATTAGGTTTACACCACCTGTTTCATCTCTGCTTTTATTTTATGTTACAGAAAAAACAGTTTGAACGTGTTGAGACTGCAGGACCATTACTCCAGTTCAATAACAGGAGGCCTGTCAAGGTAAATGTCTTAATGTCTTTTATGATTTTAATATATTTAAAGATTAGATGCTTGGCCGAACAGAATGGCTGCTAAAGTGGATGGCAGATGACAACAGTCCTGCTGAAAAGAATTTTCTCATTTGTTCATTTGGAATAAAAAACTGGAACCAAAACACTATAAACGCAAAAGACTATAAACACAGTTAAGATGCACTGTGAAAGAGCCCACACGTGTTTTCTCAATCCGGGCGACTCCTAGTGGAGCGGTTACTTCTGATGTTACCAGATGTTACATAAGCCATTGTCCTGCATGAATCAACATGTGATTGTTGGGAGGATCATGTTGTGGCAGTGCTGAAGCTGTCCTTTTTCACATGCAGGATGCAGGAGTAGAATGTCTGCTTGCTGGCACTATCTGTTGCTGGTACAGTCACACCTCAAACAGACATTTTCCTTCCTACGTACAACTCTGTTGGCTCAGAGCTTCAGTGTGTGTATAAACGATGGAGACACCTCAATATGTGCACAAACACCATGTGAATGTCAGTAAAGACTAAAGTTAAAAACTAAGCTAAAACAATAGATCAGCGATTGACATAGAAAGCTAAACACATCGAGTAAACTGTTGCAACAATAAAGGCTTTCATCTAACTTTATAAGCAATTTAAGCTGTAAACTTTGAAATCGCACTACTCCAAGTGATACTCGTACAAATGCAGTAGTGACAGCTCGACAGTCCATTAATCCATTCTGATGTGATAATGAAAGACTGTAACATCTGATGTCAGATCAGACAGTAGCTTTGTTACTGTACTTGATTTCATCTAACATGACATCATGACATGATTCTCCTCCGTGAATCGCAACCTTATCGTGGTGGAGGGGTTTGTGTGTCCCAGGGATCCCAGGGGCTATGTTGTCTGGGGGCTTTTGCCCCCTGGTAGGGTCTCCCATGGCAAATTGGTCCTGGGTGAGGGACCAGACAAAGAGCGATTCAAAAGACCCTTATGAAAAAAACACCGAGGGAACAGTTTACCCTGCCCTGGATAGGGTTACCGGGGCCCCGCCCTGGAGCCAGGCCCGGGGAGGGTGCCCGAGGGCGAGCGTCTGGTGGCCGGGCCTTAGTCCATGGGGCCCGGCCGGGCACAGCCCGAAGAGGAGACATGGGCCCATCCTCCCGCAGGCCCACCACCCGCAGGAGGCGCCATAGGGGTCGGGTGCATTGTGTGCCGGGTGGCGGCCAGGAGCGGAGGCCCTGGCGGACTGACCCCCGGCTGCCAAGACTGGCAATAGGGACATGGAATGTCACCTCTCTGGTAGGGAAGGAGCCTGAGTTAGTGCGTGAGGTTGAGAGGTACCGGCTAGATATAGTCGGGCTCACCTCTACGCACGGCTTGGGCTCTGGAACCAGTCTCCTGGAGAGGGGCTGGACTCTGTCTCAGTCTGGAGTTGCGCCTGGTGAGAGGCGGCGGGCTGGGGTGGGTATTCTAATATCCCCTCGGCTTGCTGCCGGTACGTTGGGGTTTTTCCCGGTGGACGAGAGGGTTTGTTCCCTGTGCCTTAGGGTCGGGGAACGGGTCCTGACTGTCATCTGCGCTTATGCGCCGAGTGGCAGTTCGGAGTACCCAGCCTTCTTAGAGTCCCTGGGGGGGGGGGGGGGGGGGTGCTGGAAGGTGCTCCACCTGGAGACTCTGTTGTCCTGCTGGGAGACTTCAATGCTCACGTGGGTAACGACAGCGAGACCTGGAGGGGCGTGATTGGGAGGAACAGCCTCCCTGATCTGAACCCGAGCGGTGCTTTGTTATTGGACTTCTGTGCTAATCACAGTTTGGCCATAAGGAACACCTTGTTCGAACATAAGAGTGTCCATAAGTGCACGTGGCACCAGGACGCTCTAGGCCGTAGGTCGATGATCGATTTTGTAATCGTATCACCAGATCTGCGACCATATGTTCTGGACACTCGGGTAAAGAGAGGGGCTGAGCTGTCAACTGATCACCACCTGGTGGTGAGTTGGATCAGGTGGCGGGGGAGGACGCTGGGCAGACCTGGTGCACCTAAACGCGTAGTGAAGGTGTGCTGGGAACGACTAGCAGAGGCCCCAGTCCGCGAGATCTTCAACGCACACCTCCGGCAGAGCTTCAACAGCATTCCGAGGGAGGCGGGGGACATTGAGTCTGAATGGACCATATTCAGCGCCTCCATTGCCGAAGCTGCTGCATTGAGCTGCGGCCGCAAGGTGGTTGGTGCCTGCCGTTGTGGTAATCCCCGAACCAAATGGTGGACACCAGAGGTGAAGGGAGCCACCAGGCTGAAGAAGGAGTCCTATCGGGCTTGGTTAGCCTGTGGGACTCCGGAGGCAGCCGACAGGTATCGACAGGCCAAGCGGAATGCGGCTCGGGCAGTGGCTGAAGCAAAAACTCGGGTGTGGGAGGAGTTCGGAGAGGCCATGGAAAAAGACTTTCGGACTGCCTCGAAGAGGTTCTGGCAAACCGTCAGGCGTCTCAGGAGGGGAAAGCGGTGCTCTACCTGCACTGTGTATAGTGCTGGCGGAGCGCTGCTGACGTCGACTGAGAAAATTGTCAGGCGGTGGAAGGAATACTTTGAGGACCTCCTTAATCCCACTGACGCGTCTTCCGAGGAGGAAGCAGAGTCTGGGGATGAGGGGAATGACCCGCCAATTTCCGGGGGCGAGGTCACTGAGGCAGTTAAACAACTCCTTGGTGGCAGAGCCCCTGGTGTTGATGAGGTCCGCCCCGAGTTCCTGAAGGCTCTGGACGTTGTAGGGCTGTCCTGGTTGACACGCCTCTGCAATGTTGCGTGGAGATCAGGGGCAGTACCCGTGGATTGGCAGACCGGGGTGGTGGTCCCCATCTTTAAGAAGGGGGACCGGAGGGTGTGTTCCAACTACAGGGGGATCACACTCCTCAGCCTCCCCGGGAAAGTCTATGCCAGGGTGCTGGAAAGGAGAGTTCGTCCGCTAGTCGAACCTCTGATGCAGGAGGAACAATGCGGTTTTCGTCCTGGTCGCGGAACACTGGACCAGCTCTTCATCCTCTCGAGGATACTTGAGGGTGCATGGGAGTTTGCCCAACCAGTCTACATGTGTTTTGTGGACTTGGAGAAGGCATTCGACCGTGTCCCTCGGGGTGTCCTGTGGGAGGTGTTGCGGGAGTATGGGGTGTCTGGCCCTTTGTTACGGGCCATTCGATCCCTATACAACCGTTGCAAGAGCTTGGTTCGCATTGCCGGCAATAAGTCGGACTCGTTCCCGGTGGGTGATGGGCTCCGCCAGGGCTGCCCTTTGTCACCGGTTCTGTTCATAATTTTTATGGACAGGATTTCTAGGCGCAGCCAAGTGGTGGAGGGCTTTCGCTTTGGTGGCCTCAGAATCTCATCTCTGATCTTTGCGGATGATGTGGTTCTGTTGGCTTCATCGGGTGAGGGCCTCCAGCTCGCACTGGAGCGGTTCGCAGCCGAGTGTGAAGCAGCGGGAATGAGGATCAGCACCTCCAAATCTGAGGCCATGGTTCTCAGCCGGAAAAGGGTGGAGTACCCACTCTGGGTCGGGGATGAGGTCCTGCCCCAAGTGGAGGAGTTCAAGTATCTCGGGGTCTTGTTCGCGAGTGATGGGAGAAGGGAGCCGGAGATCGACAGACGGATTGGGGCTGCAGCTGCAGTAATGCAGACGCTGCACCGGTCCGTCGTGGTGAAGAGGGAGCTGAGTGTAAAGCGAAGCTCTCAATTTACCGGTCGATCTACGTCCCTACCCTCACCTATGGCCACGAGCTGTGGGTAGTGACTGAAAGGACGAGATCGCGGATACAAGCGGCGGAAATGAGCTTCCTCCGAAGGGTGGCTGGCATCTCCCTTAGAGATAGGGTGAGAAGTTCAGCCATCCGGGAGGGGCTCAGAGTAGAGCCGCTGCTGCTCCACATCGAAAGGAGCCAGCTGAGGTGGTTTGGGCATCTGACAAGGATGCCCCCTGGGCGCCTCCTGGGTGAGGTGTTCCAGGCATGTCCCACCGGGAGGAGGCCCCGGGGCAGACCCAGGACACGCTGGAGAGATTATATCTCTCGGCTGGCCTGGGAACGCCTTGGTGTTCCCCCGGATGACCTGGAGGAGGTGGCTGGGGAGAGGGAGGTCTGGGCCTCTTTGCTTAGGCTGCTGCCCCCGCGACCCGGCCCCGGATAAAGCGGATGAAGATGGATGGATGGATGACAAAACAAGCACGGTGGTTCGCGCACATGCTGCACAAGAAGGTCCTGAGTTCAATTCTACCATCAGTCTTTCTGTGTGGAGTTTGCGTGTTCTCCCCGTGTTTGTGTGGGTTCTCCCCGGGTACTCTGGCTTCCTCCCACTGTCCAAAGACATGCAGTTTGTTGGGTTAGGTTAATTGATTAATCTAAATTGCCCATAGGTGTGAATGTGAGTGCGCATGGTTGTCTGTCTCTGTGTGTTAGCCCTGCGACAGACTGGCGATAAGTGGATGGATGGATGACAGAACAAAGGCAGCCTCTTTCTTTCTAGTGATCTCGGTTTATTTCTTCAGTGTTGCCTTGTTATGATGGTGTGTCCTTTAGCCACGCCTGTCTGTGCTCAAACAGAAGGACGTAGCCACTCTAACAGAGGAGAGCAGGATGCTACACAGGCCTCTGTGCCTAGCTGAGGATGAAGAGAGGCATTCGCCAGCGCTCTTCAGGCATCGAGACAGGCTGGGGAGGCCAATGGACCAGGAGTCGGAGGGAGAGGAGTGTAAAGATGAAGTGGAGCTGATTGAAGGCACGAGACGTATGGCAGTTAATGGCAATTATGAGAAGAGACGACTTACAAAGACCGATGGCAGGTAGAAGATTTTGTTTTTGTGGTGTTGATTTATGTGTTTATGATAAAAGTAGTGTTAAAGATAGTGACTTCTTTCTCCCTCATTTTATTTGTGTGTTTAGGGAAGATTCATCTGGTGTTACCAGAGATGGACAGACATCCAGAGTGCAGAAGAAATCTGCAGATGCTGAGTTTGCCACTGGCCTTTTAATAGGTAAAGACTTCCCGTGAGCAGCTCAAAAAACATATTTTGTGTTAAAACAGCTGAACATACAGTTACAAACTTATGAACCCTTTAAATGTGAAAAAGAATTGGGAAAATGAATTCAAGGTTTCAGATGCGGTCCCGTGTTTTCAGGAACAGCTGATACACGTGAGGCTTTGCAGAGGAGGAAGGAGCGCTACCGACAGGAGCTACAGGAGCAGATAGCTGAGCAGCACTGCAACAAGAAGAGGTGCGTCTTTATTTATGGTGCTCACTAGAAGCCCTAAATATTTCACCACTTTAGGCACTTAGTTATGACTTGCAGTGGCTGCAGAAATGCAGAAATGGATACAAGTTTGTGTCTTTGTTTCAGGGAAAAATATTTCGAGTTGAAAGTCGCAGCAACAGGAATAAATGACCCTGAGAAACAGGTCAGCTTACAGCTCATAAGCCACTCTCCTTTACTCTGAGAATGTTTACACTGTGCAGGATATTTATCAGCTGTTTCTTTATCCAGCCGGACCGAATCAGACAGTTTGGACTGAGCAGAAGAAAAGGTGCCCAGGTGTCAGATCCTGTAACCACAGGTGATAGATCATCATCAAGTGCTCTACCTGACATCGAGAAGATTGGTGCTAGAAAGAGGGAAATGCCTCCCCCCGAGCAGGCTCACGTGGCCTTCCCGTCCCCTTTGCTGGAGTATAGCTCTGCCCTGGGCTTAGGTGGAGGTGGTCTGCCTCCCAACAGCCAGCCTGCCAACCCTGTGACGTCCATGGACATCCCTAGGTAGTAATACGAAACTTTACATCAGTTACAGTCTGAATGATTTCATAATGCAACACTTAAGATTAGGACAGGAGGCAACACTTGAGCAGCAAGTTGGTTGAGTGGAGCCAAATATGTCTGCATTGTTTTCATAACGAAGTCAGTTAATAATAGCAGTGATGTCATGCTGCAGAACATGTTTAAATGAACTGAATGCAGCTGTGGAAGAGTAAACAGTATACAATGGCTCATGTCAGTGAAATCAAACAGTAATGATAATACAGCGTTTTGTTTTGGGAATCAGTGTCCAGTACGTGTTTGTGTGTTGAGAATCTGGATCCAGCCGAATTGACAAACACTGTAGTTAACGTTGTTCAATATAAAGATATATATCAGGATGAGGATATGAAAACATCTATCGTCTCATATTTTATGCTATCGTTTGTTTCGTGGTGTCGTAAAATAAACGGTTTACGGCAATTTTTTCATCATTTTGATGGTCACTGTAGAATTTCTTGAAGTTCTCCCTTTTTCTTATATTTAATATAACCACACTACAGACGGACAAGCGACTGTTTTTATGCGTTGTCGTTAGCAACAACGATCGCGTTGCTCCACCATCCGCATGTTTATTTTCCACATAAACCTTTCACAATAAAGTTGAAGATTTGAGATTTTTCAAAATAAACAGAATCACGTGAAATAGTATGCAGAGTGTTTACGGATGAGAGGCCAGAAAGAGCCATCAAGTGCTTAAAACCCCCCCCCCCCCCAAAAAAAACCTTAGAGCAGGCTTTTCCCCGCAGCACGCCATGTAATAAATACTCACAAAGAAAATTGCGGCCATTTCATCTTATGTAACACTTAACTCCAGGTACACGACGCCCAGCTGAAAACACTTTGCAAGTCGAGTTGCCTGAGATTCATAGTTTACAGAAAATATAAAATTTTTGTGATACATATCGTTGTCGGGACGATAAATATGAGATTTTGGTCATATCGCACGGCCCTAACTGCAGTTAATGAAAAGGACCTTAAAGAGAAACTAGAATGAAACTCTTTTGATTGGGCTGTTGCAGGGCTTCATGAACCCTTTAAGACACTTAAAAAAACACTAACTAGTCCCAGTCCCAGCTGAATCCAGAAATTCATTCAGGATTGAATATTTATTTAGTTACAAATCACATGTTTTGAAATGGTTCCTCCCCAGACATCCTCTGTTTCATCCCCGCCCACCTCCTTCAGTGAGTGATGCATACAGAAGCCCCTACGTAGAGCCACATCACTACTACGCCAACAGAAGCATGCTTGATCCAAACATGGCCTACTGTAAGTCTGGGTCTCTGTTACATGGGAGTAAAAACACTTTCTGGTCTACATTACAAAACCTGATCCGAGTATAATTTTTATATTAGACAGGTGTTCTACTTTTAGTTTATTATGTGATTGATTTTCTTTCAGACGGGCACATGCCTGCTCCTGGTGCTGGCTTTCCCACGCCCTACTGGAATGTCCCGCCAGGGGAAGCCGTGCCCAGCCAGCTTGGTAACCACAGCCCTCAGAGCCAGCACAGTGGCAGCAGCTTTCCTGAGCCTCCTATGCAGTAAATATCTACTCTTACAGTTTTCTAGAAGACAAGATGGCAGTAATTATATCTGTTATACCTGCACGCACACAATCATGTTAGTGAATCCTGCCCAGGCCAAGTAAACTCATTATAGTTTCCAACAGAATGGTAAGGACGTGGCTTTAACTCCTGTTTGTGTTTGCTGTAAGACATGGTAGTAAGACACACCAACAAAAGTGCTCATCGGGTCTCAACTACTCTAACAGGCCCAGCAACGAGATGGCTACTGGGCCATCGCATGCCAACATGTTCCCTTCAGAGAGATCCAGATCAGCCAGGGAAAGGATTTTGAGCTACAGGGATGCTCTGAAACAACAGGTAGGTGAGATAAAAGGAACAGTTTTCTTTGTGCTGCCACCACCCAAAGAACTAAAATTTTGTTGGTGCTCGTGATACAGCTATGAACAACAGCGCTAAAGTATAAGCACAGAAGAATGTCGATGGATGTAGATTTGATTTATATGATTAGGGGGGGGGGCTTTAAATCACCAGAGAAGCATTCAGCACCGTTGATATTTAAAGGTGAATAAATTTGGCTATCACGGACGTTTGTGGTGATGATGTTGCTGGGCTCCTCCTTTGTTATTTGGCTGAAAACAGTATTGGTAGAGAGTTGAAGGTAATGAAATTGCACTGCATTCTAGTGTGTGATGTGTTGACAGGAAGCTTCCAGGAGTGGAAACGGCGAGCTTTACAGCAAGGTAAAATAGATAAGGCTCCCTGTAAGTTATCTGGAATCAAAAATCCTTCTCATGTATTAGTCGAGTTGGCTGTAGAAGTAATTCTGAGATCCTCCTCTGTTCAGTTACTTCATAACCAAATCCCACCCTGTCCCCTTTTATTGTGAAAATCCTCTTTCCATCTGCTTAGCGTGCATTTTTCCCTGGTCTTCTCTTTAGCATACAAGATCACTGCAGACTCCCTAAAATGTTTTATAGGTAGTTCGTCGCTGTGCTTTGGTTCCTTGTCGTTCTGGTGCAGTAATAACTTAATTCTTCTGCTTTTTTTGGTTCCATATTTGCAGCTCATGTTTGAAAGCTTCTGATAAACTGAGCTGAAATGTGAAAATTGGAACAAATGAAGTCAACACAACAGGGCTCGCAAAATCGCTAGCCCGACGTCCCAGGGCTAGCGATTTTTCCAGTCGGGCTACCAAAATCTATCTCTGCCCTGCCCGTCGGCCTATCGTAGGAAGGAAAAATATATGTCAATGCTTTTGCATTCTTTCGGAAATGTAGCTGGGTAATTATGTCATTGGCATCGGTGAGCCACTGTCAATATGTGACATATTGAAATCGCGTTTGAATTTGTGCTTGTTTTTTTGCTTTCACTTTGCAATCGTGCGAACTGTGTATAGAGCGACAGCACTGATTGGTGAGTGATGATAATTTGCACACCAATTCCTCTGACATCGTCTTATCAGTCGTTAGCTTACTATGCAAACATGACAAGTGAAATCTCCCACAGCAAACTTAAACATGTGAGAGGTTGATCACGCAGAGAATCGCTGAGCGTTACGTGAGTGCGTATGTAAAAGCAGCAGGATATATATTTTAGTTCTGCTGAGCCAAATAAGACAGGTCAGGGTGAAGAAGTGACAGCAAAAGAAAAGCTTACCACAAAACAGAAAAGTTATGACAAATCAGACTATAAGGCAAAAAGAAAGTGCAGCTTTATGGTTTCATGGACAAAAGAATTTCTGTGGCTGCAATATGACAAGCTAAATAATAACCAGGGGTGCACATAAGTGGTCCGCAAGCAAGCTCCTTTAAGCAATTACTTTGGTGTTCCTCCACTTCCAAAGAAATGTCAGATGGAGTCCGAACCGCAAAAGAAGCGCGTATTCTCGGAAAAGTGGTTGCAGGAGGTGAGCTGGCTTCAAACAAATGATGAACGCACAGAGATGTGGTGCAGAATGTGCCGTGAAAATCCCACTCTAGCGGACAAAAACAGTGCCTTTTATATGGACGCAAACGCACGTTGCAACTTCTTATCTGGTGCGCGTCTTTTATTTTGACAGCGAATGCTCACATGCGGACCACTTATGTGCACCCATGTAAATAACATGATGTTCTGCCAGGTGTGTTGTTGGTTTTCCCTCGATTT
Organism: Neolamprologus multifasciatus; assembly: GCF_963576455.1. NCBI lineage: Eukaryota > Metazoa > Chordata > Actinopteri > Cichliformes > Cichlidae > Neolamprologus > Neolamprologus multifasciatus. The sequence goes on from NC_140440.1 coordinate 17,585,459, forward strand.
CTGAGTTGACAAGCGCCTTTGTTACTGGGACCAGTATTTTTAAGAAAGGCCCCCATTAGAACCCATGAGAAATGCAAGAAATGCATTATTGCTCAGTCTGCAATATCTTTCCCAGAACAAACACCAATTGCAAATAACATACTAAAAATAAACCTGAAAATCTGTTTAAAACAGCGTACTATGTTGCAAAGAGTGAACTGCCACTGGCACAATTTAGCAGTCTTTGCAAACTTCAAATAGCAAATGGCCTAGATCTTGGTTCCACTTGCCTCTTACCTGTGACTTCAGTGGAAATTTCAAATTCAGGATCTGACACAGACTGATTCATGTCCTACACAGTTCTTACAAGTTCATAGAAATTTCTGTTCAATTAGAACCAAGTATTTGAGTTGATGATTATCATTTTTTTACAATGTTGTAATTTGTTTTTCAACAATTTTTTGATTAATGTTTTGTTTCCTTTACAATATTATACATTAAAGTATAATATTGTAAAGGAAACAAAACATTAATCAAAAAATTGCTCTCTTTTTTATTCGGGCTACTTAAATTTATTTTGGGCTACCAAAAACTGAAGAGTCCCTGCCCGAAGGGCTACCAGGGATTTTGAAATTTTGCGAGCCCTGACACAAGATATTCAGTTTTACTTTTGTTTTGTTTTTTAAATGTTTTTGAATGTATATAATAGGCATCTTGACACATTTAATGAGAAAACGGTGGTAACATTCATCACTGAGGCTTACTGTCTTCATCAATTGGACAGATAGTTGTGGTGAAAATAGAACATTTCACAGTGTCTTGGGAACATAGTTGTTGATCGCTGACATTTGATGAGTGTTGAATAAACCGAGAAATACTGTTTGTTAGATCCAGGAGCAACAGGAGCGGAGGCGTCAGGAGAGGGAGGACAGGGAGCGTTACGAGGCTCAGCTGGAGGCTGACATGAAGAACCACCAGCCCTGGGGGAGAGGTGGAGGAGGAGCGCCGCTGAGGGACAGCACTGGAAATCTCATTGGTATGTCCCGCTGTGTACCGTCTTTTTATAGTATGCAGCATGTTACGAATTCAGAGGAGCTGTTCTAACTTAGCCTGCCTGACTCTGCAGCTGATCTCAGTCAGATGCACAAGCTGAACGAGGAGGCGTACAGCAACCCAGAGCAGCGGCAGAGGAGAGCCACAGCTGCTGCGGCAGCCAGCCGGACTGAGACCCTGGACCCCAATGAGAGGGTTTCTGGTAGTGTGGCATCCATACCACTAGAAATATGACTTTGCTTTATTTAGCTTTTGTTTGCTATCAGATTATTGTTGACACCACAGCCATATAACACAAAGAAAACAGGCTAAAACTGGCTGTTACTTCAATGTTCAGAAACTGGCATCTCCACCGAGTAGCATATCAGAATATTCAGAAACAACAGCATTGAGACTAATACGTTTATTTTGAAAGATCGGTTTCATGTTTTGTAGGTTTCACCCATGTACAAACCCCACAGTTTGCCAGAGGCAAAGTATTTGCCAGCCAGCCCACAGAGCAACAGCTCCAGGAGCAGGACAAGTACAAAGCTTACCTCAAACAGCAGGTAAAAGGCTACGCAGCTGGGGGCATTTCTCCTGTCGGTATTATATGCTACGCTGTCTTGTTGAAATTCGCTGGTTTAGTTCTTTATCAGCCTGCATTTGTTTGCAGATCGAGGAGAAAATGCGTAAAAGGGCAGAGGAGAGAGAACGAATCAGGCTGGAGGAAGAGAAGGAGGAGAAGAGGCTGGCAGAGCAGAGGGCTCGCATCCAGAGGGAGTACGAGGAGGAGCAAGAGAGGAAGAAACGAAAGGAAATGGAGGTGAGAAGCTAAAATCTGACAGATAGAAAGGCTTCATCTCTGACTTAGGCTACGTTCACACTGCAGGCGAAAGTGCATCAAATCCAACTTTTCTGACCCTATGCAACCCATATCCGAGCATGGTATGACAGTGTGAATGGCACAAATCCGATCTGGGTCACTTCTGTATGTGTTACTGAAGACGATACATATCTGATGTGTTAGAAAGCGACTGCTGTTTGAACGGTCATGTCGCATTAAATCCGTCTTTTACGTCACTGACACAAGACAGACGCCAATTATCAGTGCCGGAGAAGACATCATGAACGCTTCCTGGCCATCCAGTGAAACTGTTGGGAAGACAACGTTGGAGAAACATGAACATTTTATTTGTACTGTATAATCTGCAGATTCTGACAAATCTGCAACTATCCTTTGAAGCACCGCTCCTCTCTAAAACAGCAATAAGGATCATTATTAGCCCAAATGTAAATAACAAAATAACTTTTATAACTTAAAGCAAAATTGGGAAACGTAAAGTCCGAAGTCTTTATATTAAGGCCATCAGTCAAACAATACTGTTTGCTCTGGGTCTAAACAGAGCGTGTTGTGTGTGACGTCTTCTTTTGTGCATGCGGCCGCTTTGAGGGCCGTGAACTGTTCACACTAGAGCGCGTTTGCTGTCACATTTTATTTGTAGTGTGAACAAGCAGACAAAAAAATTGGATTTGAGTATTAAGACCTGCAGAGTGAATGTAGCCAAAGTCACTTTGAGTACTTTGGCAGGTGTTTTTATGCCTGTCTGTTGACCGATCTTTTCTGTGCAAGATGTAGTCATGCAACTGTGCAGATGTGTAGCATCTAAAATCAGGGTTGAGTCCAGAGATGGGCGTTGGCCAACCCCTACAAAGTGAACACGCTTGTAGTAACAAGTGCACGCAGGTTGGACTGTAAATCATGTTGCTGGGGATTGCGGATGTTGTGATGGTCTCTAATTATAACACATTGCAAGTCTTTCTCATTTCTAAATCTTTGTCTTGTGCACTTCCTCTAATATTTTTTCTTTCTCTCAGCAAAAGGCCAAGAATGAGGAGCTGGTTCAGCTGGCTGAACAGAGGAAGAAGGAAGCTGAGAGGATAAAGAAGGAAGCAGAGGAGAAGGAGAGTGCGATACTGAGGAGACAGTATGAGATAGAGAGACAGGCACAGGTGGAAGAGGTCAGTTCACAGATGTACAGCTGTGTCACGCTGTCCATCGTTTGACTTGATGCCTACTTAATAATCCAGGTAACAAAATCCCAGAAAGCAAATTGTCCCAATCATTAATCACCAAGAGTACTGATCACAGAAAGCTGGGGAATGGCTGAAATCACAGGATTGTAACATGGTGAAAGATACATTTTAGCCCCCTCGGTGGGTCAGAGACGGTCATTCCCTTTTCACATAAATGGTCTCCGTGACTCTGTGATCCTGCTTCAGTGATGAACTTATACACCTGGACAGAGACGGAGTCACTATGAGCTGGTAAATAGGCAGCTGAGGTCTGGCGTGATGAGGTAGCTCTTCTGTGTTGAGCCATCTGCTCAGCCAGAAGTTGTTCGGTTTTCAATGCTTTGGCACTTGAACCCCAGGGTTAGTATCTCAGGTGTTTGTGTGTGTTGGAAAGTGCTCAGGCACGGATAGATTGGGTGATTGAGAAAGTGCTTTGAGTGTTTAAGTTGAGCAGAACGGTAAATACCAGTCCAGTTACTATACTGGTCTTTGTTTTGAGGGACGCTTGAGGTTGGATCTCCCCGAGTCCAGATGAACAAAATGAACTCTATTGCTCACTTTTGTTAACTGTTTACACTTTTTGAGAAACACAATTTGCAGTACTGTCAGGGTTAAAGTCAGTTTGTACAAGGAACAGAAGTATGAGATGCAAAGCAGACATCTGATATTCAGGAATAAAAGTCATCATCCTCCATGTGACCAAATGTCTACTCAGGTGTTGTATTTATGTTTCATATTTCAAGACACACATAACTACAAAGACTGTAACCAGTGACCAGCTGACCACCAACATACAAATACTGTATGTGTCTGTGTGTTCACTTGAATTATTAGAAGACACCCCTTCATTATTTTGATCCAAAGACCAAACAGTGCCACTATTTGGTTCATCCCTTCCCACACCAGCGGAGTTGAGCTACCGTGCATGGTGCTGGTGTGAGCACTGGGAGCAATTAGTTGGGGTTCAATGTTTTGTCCAAGGACACTCTGACAGATGGACAAGCCTGTCAGCCCTGTGGTTACTGGGCCACCTACCTCCTGAACGACAGCTGCTTCTTTTAATTTCTTTCCTTTGATTAGCTTTCAAGATGAAAATGGCCGTCGCTGATTCCACTCAGGACACTCTCACTCAGTTCAGATCACTTCAGTCATGCTTTATTGGCATGATGGTTTCTGAAAAAGATATTCTCAAAGCACCAAAATACTATTAACAGCAGAACAATATAAACATGATGATGTGGAAAAAATAAAATGAAACAGTTTTTATATCAATATGTTTGATTAAATAAACCATTGTGTGTGTGCGTGTGTGTGTGTGTGTGTGTGTTCAATCGTGTTCTTAGGTTAAGATGAAGGTAGTCACCATTTGTAGGGACTTCTTCTCTTGTAGCTACACTGCTATACCCTTCTTGGCTGTGTGGAATAACTTCCAAATATTCTGAACAATAAATTTCAAATAATCAGTTGGCTTATATTAACTGTAGTATTTAAAGTTTTATGTAGTAAATCACAAGCTGTGTGTCTTCAGGTCCATAGGGAACCCTCACCTCCAATCCCCACTCTGCAGAAGAAACGTGGCCTTCACCAGTATACCCCCAGACCTCCCACTGCTGACAGCCAACACTCTACAGTCCCATCGTCTGTAAGTCTCTTACACTCACTTCCATTAGTCTGACAGCATCTTGAGGTTGATTTATCTTATGTGAACATGTTTGAGGGTTGAATGCACCCAGAGGTTTTTTGTAAAAGTTGTTATGCTAATGTTACTCATCCAGACTGAGTAACACTTTCTGTGTAAGTTTCAGTCTGTTGCACATGTACACATTTATTTCATGTCTCTTATGCATAGCTTTTCAGAGTTACTCAGGTCACAGTTAGCCGGTGCTAACTACCCGTACAGATCACATCTGTACTGTGATGAATGATGATGTGAAAAGGCATTAAAGTCAAAGTGACCCAAGACTCAATGACAGAAACCAGCAGTGTTTTGTATTTAATATTTGAAAGGCTTAAACACAGGCTACTATATCTGCACTGTTTTTAAGACTTTTCTTGGTCCAGTTTATTTAAAAGTTAGAAAACATTTAATTTAGTTCTCTGTAATAGAATATTTTCTGCTAAAATCCTTTGTGAATTAATCTTTTTGTTTTTAAGGAGCGGTCTCTGTCCGGTCTGCAGTCTCCTCCCGTCCCTGCTTGTAGGAACCAGTTGCGAGCTGCAGGTACTGTGTGAGAGCAAACATAGATGCCTCTGATCATATCTGCAGGATCTTTGTGTTGGGCTCAGTCTCCCATAAACAGTGTTACATTTTCTTTGACACTTAGAGTGATCCGTCCTTTCTTACACATCGACTCGGCTGTGTTTCTTTACGTTTTGTTGGTGCTGAGAAAGGTAATGATATTGAAAACGCTGTATCAATGTGTGTGTGTTTTAGGAGACCGTTGCGATCTGTTCAGTGAGCTGTCAGCATTGCGTCGGCAGCTCCGCAATGAACAAAAACGCCTGGAGGGTGACCTGCAGCAGGCGGATTGGGAGGATTTAGACTCTCCTCTGAATAACAGGTAAAACACATTCATCACTCATGCTGTAACCTTTGGCATACTAATGGATGCATATACATTTACCGGACTTCATATTGGATGTAGCTGTGCATCAGTTAATGCACATTGCATACTTAGATATTTCATATTGTAACCACCAAAAGTGGTCTCTGTGTTTGTCGACGAACAGCTTTGCAGGCTTTTGCTTTTATGTTGTCACCAGGAGACTGTGTTACAGATTGCTCTTAGTTGTGCTGTTGTTGGTCCTTCAGAAAGACGTGGAGAAGAGTGAAGTTAGCAAGTGAAACAGAGTGTTTAATACACACTATCATTCACATTGAGCTACAATAGCAGTAAAACTTTCGTTACACCTTTTTATTTAATGGTTTTATTTTCATGACTGTTTGTGTTGCAGATTCTCACTGAAGGCATCAAAGCTATGAATGAGCACATGGAATTATGTAGTTCACATGGAATTGTGAAATAACTCAAAAATTTGTTTGATATTTTAGATTCTTTAAAGCAGCCGCTCTTTGCTTTGCTTACAGCTTTGCTCACTCTTGGCATTCTCTCCATGAGCTTCATGAGGTCGTCACCTGAAATGGTTTTCCAACAGTCATGAAGGAGTTCCCACAGATGCTGAGCACTTGTTGGTCCTTTTTCCTTCATTCTGCGCTCCATCTCATCCCAAACCATCTGCACTGGGTTTAGGTCAGGTGACTGTGGAGGCCAGGCCATCTGGTGCATCACATCCTTCTCGGTCACACAGTCTGGAGGTGTGTTTGGGGTCATTGTGCTGTTGAAAAATAAATGATGGTCCAAGTAAATGCAAACTTGATGGGATGGCATGTTGCTACTGGATGCTGTGGTAGCCATGCTGCTTCAGTGTGCCTTCAATTCTGAGTAAATCCCCAAAAGTGTCACCAGCAAAGCCCCCCCACACCATCACCACCTCCTCCATGCTTCACAGTGGGAACCATGCATGTAGAAACCAACGTTCACCTTTCTGTGTTGCACAAAGACACGGCGGATGGAACCAAAGATCTCAAATTTGGACTCATCAGACCAAAGCACAGATGTCCACTGGTCTAAAGTCCACTCCTTGTGTTTGTCTTGGTCCAAACAAATCTCTTCTGCTTGTTACTTTTCCTTAGTTGTTGTTTCTTAGCAGCTATTTGACCATAAAGGCTCCTCTGAACAGCTGATGTAGAGATGTGTCTGCTACTGGAGCTCTGTGTGGCATTTATCTGGGCTCTAATCTGAGCTGCTGTTAACTTGTGATTTCTGAGGCTGGTGACTCGGATGAATGTATCCTCAGCAGCAGAGGGACTCTTGGTCTTCCTTTCTTGGGGCGTCCTCATGTGAGACAGTTTCATTGTAGAGCTTGATGGTTTTTGCGACTGCAGTTGGGGACACATTCAAAGTTTTAGAAATTTTCCGCACTGACTGACCTTCAGTTCTTAAAGTAATGATGGACTGTCGTTTGTCTTTACTTAGCTGATTGGTTCCCGCTTATGTGGGAAAATTCTAGCAGATGAGCAGTTACTGAAATACCGAGAACAGTTTGTCTGGCACCAACAGCTATTCAATGTTCAAAGTGACCTAAACCACCTTTCCTTCCCTTTCTGATTTGATTGGCTGCCTGTAGGGATGGGTACCGGTATCATGGCACCGGTGCCATCATGGCACCGGTTCTGACATAAACGGTAGTAACCAGACCGAAAAGCAGCGCGCATTTCGGTGCTTTATTTCGGTGCTTTTTTTTCCTGAGCTGTGATACACTTTCTTCTTCCTTACATTTCTATTGGCGGTTGGCAAACAACTGAAAGGTGCATTACCGCCACCAACTGGTATGGAATGATACACTTTAGATTCTAGCCAATCATTTTACGTTTCGAGGATAGTAGGCGGGTCCAGGTACGTACGTTCTTTTAGAGCAGAGCTACAGATTAAAAATGCCCAAGGCAAAGCGGTCAAAAGTCTGGCTGTACTTCACAGCAAAAGATGCAAACTCAGCAGCCTGCAACAAGTGCTTTAAGCTGATACTGTCAAAGGAGGTCACACTTTAAATCCGATGAACCTAGCCCTGCCAGTGTAGCAGAAATGATGATGGCAGCAGCAGCCGTTCTTCTCTGCGTGAGTAGCTTAATGTTGTTCGTGTGTAATTTACGTTGAGTAAGCTAACCGCGTTATTAAATTAATGCATGTAACGTGAACTAGCAAACACCATCATAGCTACATGCGGCTGTCTTCTTGTTTGATGTCAGATACTCCCTTCACCCTGGCCAAAAGGCTAAAATGGACCGAAGAAAAAGTGGAAAACAGCTAAACATGAGAGGTTTTTGGACAAAGTTTGTGTTTTTTCCATTGTTTAAGCACTGCTTCCAGCCCAGAGTGATACCATATATGCCGTATACCTGCAGAAAAGACTAACATTGTTATCTTTTTACAAAAAAACAGCTGAACATGAGAGGTTTTTGGACCAATTTTGTGTTTTCCATTCTTTAAGCACCGGTTTGGGCACCGTTTAAGCACCGGCACCGTTTCAAAAGTACCGGTTTGGCACCGGTATCGGATAAAACCTAAACGATACCCATCCCTAGCTGCCTGAGTATTTATGTTAACAACCTCTTGAAGAGATGCAAGTGGCTGTTAATGCTTTGTATAGTTGTGCTTGTACAGTCTGATTTTGTATGTTTACAGTGTCTCACCTGTCTGTCTTCTCATTCTTCCTTGTACTGTCCCCATACACAACAGTTTCCCACTGACAAAAGCAGTCGGTGGGCGGTGGAGTGGGAGTTGAGGAGATGAAATAAACAAGCATCTGTGCAAGTGCAGACTTATTGAGTTATAATTTAAAAATCAAACCAGCAGTCAGAAATAACCTCCATCTCGTCTCTCATTTGATCATAATGAGTCAGTGTGCCACTCTGCACACGCGAGGATAAACATCCAGACATGTTTGTGTTGGTATATGTGGAGATGCAACATGAAATTACAGCGAGGCAGACTACATGTCGCTGAATGACTCAATCATGGAAATGAGCTAAAAAGCTTGGCGACCTACTGCTTATTGCTTTGACCATCGTTGATCCTCGGCATTGTCTACCAGAACAAGCCAAACTCAGACAAAAGACTGCTCTGCTCTTCCATAGAAACTGATATTTCTGTGCGTACACCTGCTTCCATTCCTCCAGGTATCGCGAGCGTGCTATGGTGGATGTGTTTGATATGGCCAGGCTGAGGCTCCAGGCTCCAGTTCGTAGGCCTAACTCCAGATATACAGAGCCACGAAATTTATTACGAATCCACGACTCCCTTCAGCTCAAGTACAGAGGTAACACAGTGATCTCAAAGTCTTGACTGTACTCTATTAATAACAACATTACTTCACTATTATATGTTTACATTTACTTCTAATGTGGTAGATGAAGAATCAAGATTGGGCTCCAGTGAAGATCCTAAACTAGAGGAAGTAGGTGGGACCAGCAGACGGAGGCGGGACTACAGGGATTCATATCATCAGTTGAGCAGCCAGAGGTCTACGGTCCAGGACGGTCAGACTATATTTCAATTATTTTTTTTACCCTGTTATTACTTTTCAACAGCAGGTCCAAAGTGCCATCCATTGTTGATAATAAAGAATATCCTACTTGTGTTGCAGATTATTTCAACCTGTCCCCACCACAGCAAAATGATCTACTGGTGAGAAATAATGTTTAAGCTGCACAAAAATCCTGTGATTTGTACCGTATCCACCAGCTTGTAGTTATTAGAGTGGAACTGTGAAAAGAGCTGTGTGTATTTCAGAGGAGCGAGACCAGGGGATCTGCAAGAGGTTTTCTGCTGGAGTCAGAGAGTGCTTTCATTGGTAAGACATGCTGAAATAAAAGCATTTTACTGCTGGTGAAATCCACATTCTCCTTTTGAGTCATAGAGCTGCAGGCGTTTCACTGACTTCACAAGACCCAAGTCTTCATGGCAGACAGCCATCTCGAATTCTTTGAGCTGTTACAGTACTGACATCGTTTGTTCTCTGGATCACAAACATAATTTACCTCCTGCTGGTTGTGCCTCATGTTTGTGTTGTTTAGCTCATGCTGGAGAAGTATGACGCACACCTGAATGTATCTAACTTTTCAAATTATTGAGAAAGTTTATTTCAGTGGGGCCAAACTGTATACTGCAAAATGACATCTGGAACTTTTTAATGTTGAGGATGCTTTAAGTGACGAGGATCACATAAAAAGTTGCGGCGATGTTTGAAATAACTGACTTTGGTTGTGTGTGTTAAGACCCTCTGGGTGATGGCTCGTCAGTGCTGCAAACCCCAGAACCCGAGAAGACTCGTCAGCTGTCGGCCCGGGAGAGGAGGAGGCTTTCCAGGCAGTCACAGCGCCCACAGGTATTCTTCCTAAAAACCATCCGCGAGTCCTGGTCAAACACGAAGTTTATTTGCTGAAGTTTTAACTTTTTTCTTCCCTTTTTTCAGGAGCGAGCTGCTTCTGGCCACCCTGTTGGTCATCATGATGATTACTCCAGCCACGCAGTTACCAGACAGCGGCAGAATGAGGATGGGGAATGGGGAAACCGGAACAGGACGGGTCATCAGGCTCTCAGTCGTCGTGGCAACACAGCTGGTACGACTTCATATTTTTTTGTGTAAATATGTTTCTTGTTGTATAAAAGCCCAGACCAGCATTCAGGCCATCTTCAGGAATATGAAGCTCAGGGTCTAATATATCGATCATTATAAAATTCTGCATTAGGATTTTTAATGGGTTTGAAGTTTGCTTGATTCAGTAAGTACAGCATCGTTCATGTAAACCTGCAAACTAACAATATATATTTAGTAAATATTTGTTCTTATATAAAGCATGCATTGTAGCCGCCCGTTCCCAGCTTGTTAATTCCACAGTGAAGATGTGTGTTTTCTGTGTTCACTTGTTTTTCTTCAGCACCGCTGGATCTGTCTGACGACGACAACTCGCCTCCACGGTTTTCTCTTCATAATCGTCAGGGCTCTATAGAAACTGATCGCTGGATACGGCCAGAAACATTGGACACGCTGAAGTGTTTAGACCGTGCGATCAGAAGGGAGCGGCTGGCAACGTAGCACCTTGTCTCCTAAGATTTGTAGGGTCCTTCTGATTTTGAGTGCATAAGTTCAAAGTTGGTTTTAATTTATTGCTTTGATTAAAGATAAATGTAGGTTACTGTCAAGGAAAAGATGTTTCTCTTTTTGTTTCTGTTGAAACACAGTTGTAATCCAGTGTGGGAACCTTTGTGTTCTTTTACATGTAAATTATTGTTTTATTGAATATATTTTTAAATAAATTATATTTTACTTTTATGTACTGTGATTTGGTTTGCTTCCTTTTACAAGACATATCATCGCTAAAGCAAATTGCTCTTTGCCTGTAATTTATGTTCATGTCAACAATTTTCCCTCAATTATTCAAAGGTTCAATTTTCTCCCTTTTCATTCATATTGCATGGCAAAATTAAGACTTCACTGCTGCATTGAAATGTGAATTACATATGCCAAGTCACACAAAGTAGCATCAAGTCATTAGGACAGCAATGTCACGATACTGGAATTTCAAATGCAACACTATTTTCAGTACCACAGAGAACAACAGAAGTTATAGCAACCGAGACATATATTGAAAAGATTAACACATATTTTAAACAGATTTTCCCATGAGTTATAAGTTTGATCAAAATAAGTAATTTTCAGATTAAACTTTTGATTATTTTGCAAATTTAGATAATTTTCTTGTATTGTCCGAGTAAAATATTTTCATGTTTATTCATGTTTAATTAATTATTAAACAATTAAACAAATAATTAATTAAACATGAATAATTAATAAAGAAATAATTATTCATGTTTGATCTAACTGCAGTCAGCTAGTTGATATATTAATGATAACAGATGCTAATGCTAACATTATGTATAAATTATGAACTTTTTTATGAATTATTTGTCCATTTTTTTGGACAACAGATGGTAATTTACGGTGGCTGGTACGGTGGCAGGGAAGTGCAAAGCGCAACAAATTAAAAAAACGCAACAAATTAAAAATCCGCAACAAATTAAAAAACCGCAACAAATTAAAAAACCACAACAAATTAAAAATCCTTGACGGAAAGGGATTGTCTGAAGTACCGGAAGTGACACAACGATTAGCCTAATAGGGCTTTTGGAGAGTGATGTCACGAGAGGGGCGTAGCCAGGATTTTTGGTTGAGGCGCCATGTTTCTGGGCCGAACAAAGCGCTAGCGAAAGAGGAGTGAAAGTACACGGATAACACCAGCTATGGTTCGTACTTGCTGTGCGGTCGGTTGTAAAGTTAGATCGCACGACCGGCAAGGGAATAAGGTTGAAATGGTTTATCTTTTCATTCTTTCCCCACCTGGAAGCAACATGAGGCAGCTCATGTATCGCATGTTACCAAAAGAAGGCGTCTAGTCTGGATGGCAGCTGTGAGACGAGCTGATATCTCTTCCATCTCCAAATATCTGTTGGTGCTCCAGACATTTTCCTTCCGGTAAGTTATAGATATGTTCATATCACTCTTTATCCTTTAACTTAAAAGTGATGTCAGACTTTTAAGCCAAGACACGGCTAGTGATGTCAGACTTAAAAGTCTGACATCACTAGCCGTGTCTTGGCTCAAACTCCGCTGCAGGTCCATAAATCACACGATCACTGTGGCATCACTGAGTGTTGAAAAACTATCTAAAGTCTTTCATCTGTAATAAAATGATCAGCGGTCTGCTCTACCATGTGTAATAATTGAGTTTATCATCCAGGCATCCATGAAAACGAAATTAGCAGGAAGTTAGCTCGCTAGATTCCATCTAAATACAATATAGCATGTCCTAACTGAGGGGTTTTGGAAACAAATTCAAACGTACAGCTCTGCTATCACTTCCAACATAAATGAAGACAGAAAACTAAACAGCAGTGACGTTTGTAGGGTACTGTGAGTAAAATGCGTTTGATTTTCCCCCGAACATTCAAATTAGTGCAATCATAAATTCATTCACGAGGGACAAATTACAGGGAGAGCATGTGGAGGCTCTGGCTACGTTCACATTGCACGCGAAAGCGCATCAAATCGGACTTTTTTGACCGTATGCGACCCATATCCAATCATGGTATGACAGTGTAAAAACAGCACAAATCCGATATTTTCAAATCCGATCTGGGTCACTTTCGTATGTGGTACTGAATCCGATACATATCTGATGTTTTAGAAAGCAACTGCTGATTGAATGGTCATGTGGCATTAAATCAGTCTTTTACGTCACTGACACGAAACATATGCCAATTATCAGCGCTGGAGAAGCGTCCGAGAAGACATTAAGAGCACATGAGCGCTTCGTGTCCATCCCGTGTAGATGTTAGTGAAACTGTTGGGAAGACAACATGAACATTTTATTTATACTGTATAATCTGCAGATTCTGACAGAAATCTGCATATCCTTTGAAGCACCGCTCCTCTCTAAAGGAGGATAATTATTAGGCCATATGTAAATAACAAAATAACTTAAAGCAAAGTCTGAAACTAGTTTTTATATTAAGGGCCATCAGTCAAACAATACTGTTTGGTCTGGGTCTAAACAGAGCGTGTTGTGTGTGACACCAGCTTTTGCATATGCGGGCCACTTTGAGGGTTCACAAAGGAGCGCGTTTGCTGTCACATTTTATTTGTAGTGTGAACAAGCAGACAAAAAATCGGAATTGAGCATTAAGACCTGCAGTGTGAACGTAGCCATAGTGAGTTCAGTGCATTGATGTGCCATTGTCCTGAAGAATTTAGTTATTCTCAGTGGTTAAAGAAATTGCAATTATTTATTCATATTTATTAGAAATAATCCTAATTACATATCTTGCTTCCATGTTTGTGTCCTGTGTCACAAAAAATACATTTTTTACTATAATACATTGATTAATGACCTGCAGAATCTCCTTATCATATTACTGTCCATAATTGTCACCTAAAGTCAAACTTTATGCTTTCTCCATCTTGAAAGTGATTACATACTTTAGTTTCATTTTCTGAAGGCAGGTTTCTGAAAGAGAACAGGCAGATTTGGAATATAACATGCAGCGTTCTATAGATGGATACATTTAAAAAAAAAAAAAAGGATAATTACATGTATGTGCTAACTTTCTAAACACTTTGTTACCTTTATGATAAATGGATTTGAAAGTAGATAAAACACATTTATGTCAGCCTTGGCTCATTAGAGTCTTTGTCTTTAAATTAACTTTGTGTGTTTCAGGTCCTGCACTCTCAAAGACTGAATGAACCAGCATTACAGCCATGGGTCATTGTGAGCATCACAGGGAAGGTTGAAGCCGCCCACTGCACCTGTATGGCCGGAGTTGTGGAGACCTGCAGCCATGTCGCTGTTCTTCTTTTTAAAGTAGAAGCAACAGTACGGATCTGTGGCACAAAGGCTGTTACAGATGAACCTGCATACTGGGTTTTGCCTGGTAATATGACCAAGATACAGCCAGAGGTTGGCCATAAGATAGATTTCTCCTCTTCAGCTGCCCAAAAACGGCTCTGGATCAAAACATAAACAGACCATCCATATTGAAAGGTAAAAGGAGCCGTCCTCAAAAAAGATATATCCCACCTGCTACTGTGGAGGAGTTGTCACTGCTATAATGCCATAATGTTTTATCTAGGGGTCTAGATTTATGCCTGTAGTGCACTGCCATGTAGATAATTTGCATTTACTGAATATGTACTGACTGAGTACCACTGTTCAAAAGTTCAATAAAGAAACAAACTAATTTTTTGCCTCTTTTTTATTATAGAACATCACATCAGTTACAATGTAGAATCCATGTCATTTATAGTTTATAAAAGACAAAATGTTTACACAAAATCATGACAGCATTTACACGATATCACCCACTATTACACTATTTAATTTACTATCAATTACTTCAATTTATCTTCTGAAAAATTACCACTATCTATACAGCATAAGACTTAAGAATATTTAACAGCAGCAAGTTTCATTTTTCCCTGGTTTTACTACCACACTGTTCACCAAAACGGCAGCAAACCTTCACCGTCTTATCCAGAAGGGTCACCTCTTCACCCTCACATGGAAGAAGTAATCTGATTGGCATGGTGGTATGTTTGAAGCAGGTCCCTTGTGTAGCGCTGGAACCCAGTCACGATGTTTCATCCATTTCATAGGCTGGTTTGCTGCAATAATGCCAAATAATTAACAAGTCTATAAATAGAACGTAGTTCTGCAAAATCACTCATTAGGATGTTTTTTTCTAATTTGCTATGACCTCAGAGTGCATCGAAAAGAAAACTAATAGGCTATCTGGTCTTTAAGTGATGGCGTGACAAATCCTGCTTCCAGGCCTAAAGTAGTCTGCGTTTAATATGGATTTTGTGTTGTTAACATGTTTAATGTTTTGTATTGTCTTCTATTTAATCTCAAAAAACTCCTAAAAAAAGTAAGTGATCACTGTTGGCCTACTCGGCTTCTATCACCACTAATCATTTGAAAGCTCAGTTTTTAAAACCTTACGATGTAGCTACAGCCCAGCCCATGCAGCAGTATATGAATGACTAATCCTATTCATCCTTGTGGATGGATTATCTCAATTGTTCTCCTGGCTGAAGTTTGGTCTGTTTACAGCATCCTGCCATGAGATTACATTTGTTCCTGACAGTGTTGGGAAGGTTACTTTTAAAATGTATTCCACTACAGATTACAGAATACATGCCCCAAAATGTATTCTGTAACGTATCCCGTTACGTTACTCAATGAGAGTAACGTATTCTGAATACTTTGGATTACTTAACATATTATCATGCTGTTTACAACTACGTGAATGTACTAACCGTAGTAAAGGGACCTCTGGCTAATACGGTGGGTTCTGTGTCGGGCTGGTAGCCGAAAACTAGCTTTACTTTGTTGTCTGGGTCGACTTTGCTAGCGAGAGACAGAGAGAGGCATTGAAAGGCTGCTCCAACGGAACTTATTGTTTTTGGAGGAAAACACGAACACGGTGTACAGTCGAGTCTTAATAGCTTACTTACAACTGGGCTCGTCAGGCACTCTTCTTGGCTGCAGTGGTTATTATTATATTTACATGCTTCCAGCTCCCGTTTTTGCTAGATGACAGCTCGTACTTTTCCTTTTTCTCCCTCCCTCGCTCACAGACATAACGTGTATGACAGTCCATTATCCCTGCAGCACGGACTACACTGCCTATGATGCTACATTCTTTAGAGTTATACCTGTAGCATTCTGCCTATTCGCTTAGCACAACAACAACAAAAAGGCCTCTCTCACCCAGGAAACACACAGAGAGAGAGCGTCACCCTGGCAACCATAATGCTGCCACCTGGAACTACAGAACGTAGCTGTCAAACAAAACCCAAACAGTCCTGATCCGCCACAATATGAAACAGGAAAGTACCGCCGTGTAATCCATTTATTTCAACAAAGTAACTGTATTCAAAATACCACCTTTTAAATGGTAACTGTAACGGAATACAGTTACTCATATTTTGTATTTTAAATACGTAACAGCGGTACATGTATTCCGTTACTCCCCAACACTGGTTCCTGACCACCGAGAATCCTCACGATAACTTTTATCAAGTGGAAAAAGTTAGAGTGTTTATATTATGCTCACATAGCTGTGTCGCTAGCAGTCACGTAGCACATCGTTATACACCAGCTAGCCAAACTTCAGTAACCCTACAAACGTCACTGCTGTTTAGTTTTCTGTCTTCATTTATGTTGGAAGTGATAGCAGAGCTGTACTTTGAATTTGTTTCCAAAACCCCTCAGTTAGGACATGCTATATTGTATTTAGATGGAATCTAGCGAGCTAACTTCCTGCCAATTTCGTTTTCATGGATGCCTGGATGATAAACTCAATTATTACACATGGTAGAGCAGACCGCTGATCATTTTATTACAGATGAAAGACTTTAGATAGTTTTTCAACACTCAGTGATGCCACAGTGATCGTGTGATTTATGGACCTGCAGCGGAGTTTGAGCCAAGACACGGCTAGTGATGTCAGACTTAAAAGACCGGATAAAGAGTGATATGAACATATCTATAACTTACCGGAAGGAAAATGTCTGGAGCACCAACAGATATTTGGAGATGGAAGAGATATCAGCTCGTCTCACAGCTGCCATCCAGACTAGACGCCTTCTTTTGGTAACATGCGATACATGAGCTGCCTCATGTTGCTTCCAGGTGGGGAAAGAATGAAAAGATAAACCATTTCAACCTTATTCCCTTGCCGGTCGTGCGATCTAACTTTACAACCGACCGCACAGCAAGTACGAACCATAGCTGGTGTTATCCGTGTACTTTCGCTCCTCTTTCGCTAGCGGTTTGTTCGGCCCAGAAACATGGCGCCTCAACCAAAAATCCTGGCCACGCCCCTCTCGTGACATCACTCGTTGTGTCACTTCCGGTATTTCAGACAATCCCTTTCCGTCAAGGATTTTTAATTTGTTGCGGTTTTTTAATTTGTTGTGGATTTTTAATTTGTTGCGGTTTTTTAATTTGTTGCGGATTTTTAATTTGTTGCGGTTTTTTAATTTGTTGTGGATTTTTAATTTGTTGCGGTTTTTTAATTTGTTGTGGATTTTTAATTTGTTGCGGTTTTTTAATTTATTGCGTTTTTTTAATTTGTTGCCATTTTTTAATTTGTTGCGGATTTTTAATTTGTTGCCGTTTTTTAATTTGTTGCGGATTTTTAATTTGTTGCCGTTTTTTAATTTGTTGCGCTTTGCACTTCCCAGCCACCGTAGTAATTAGCCTTTGGCTATAATCTTGTATGTTTACATTCATGTAATTTCTTTTTTTACATGTACATGTTAACATGCACTGTCCCAAATAAAATAATAATAATAAAAAATAACGTGAGCACTGACCAGGTTAAATTTGATGATGGCTGTTTCATACTGCAGTGTTGCTGAAGCGTGAGCTTTAATGACCATGAAAGTGTTCCTAAAGTGTTGGTCAGTGGTATCAATGTTAGCTACTTCAGCTGTGAACTAGCATATTTGCTACATGTGCTATTCCAGAGCTGAAATGTTTTATTTTGGTACTACCCAGAAAACGCTGCTAACATAGCTGTCATTATTTGTGGCTCTCAGTGACGTAAAAAGTAAAGGTTCAAATCTCTCGCAGAAATCGTCACTGAAACATCTCGAAGCTGTTCTATTACACACGGTCTTTCAAGCAGCTCTAGGATTTCTCTTAACTTGAACATCGTTTGCCGCCTTCTGTTCGGTGAGAACTCACGCTGACAAACATCGTGACCTCTCAGGATGAATGAATTATGTTCTCTCTGTATCTCGATAGACCTGCAAGAGCCGTGCTCTACATCGTATCCCTGACCAAAACTAGAGAAAACGGCACAAAAGCTGCACAGCCTGTAGCTGTTTGTTTATCATTTGTCTTCTGGGTTTGATTTTCTGACAAAATGAAAGCGGAGCTGTTTACCGTTGAAGTTCTGGATGTGGCGTTCATCTGCCAGGACGTAATTTGTAGCAGAGCAACACACAAAGCACAAACCAAGTGCTGGTGTGAATCCAAGACATGGATTACTGCCCAAAAGAGACAATTTCTGTTTATTTGTCCACCAAACTCAGTGGCAGTGGGGGATGAACACAGTGATACTGCTGTGTGTGGTGGGAGACTGGATCTCTGCACTGATTGCAGAGATCGGAGTCTGTTTTTGGCTTTGTACTGGTTCTGCTGGTAGCTGTGCGGTTCAAGGTTGTACGATCCCAAACAAGAGAAACTGTCTTTCTTGTGTGCCACGTTCTCTCGCCACTGCACACGTCCTTTTTACTCCTTCCTTCCTGGACTAGCACTGTCACCCGCTCACACCGCCTCCCCCTCACTCTGTATGAGTGATGACCCTTTCCAGGATTGGATAGGAAGGAGGATAGAAGCCATCTAAACTCTGCTATGCCCCCATTACTCAACCAGACACCCCAGTGTTAATATAAATGCATACACACACTGCATCCCACTCAGCATTACACCGACTCAGGAAGGCCACAGCAACATAGCACAACTCGCAACTTCATCCAAAAATTGATTGTCCAGGCAAAAATCCTTTCACTTGGTTGAAACAATTTATTGCTCCGAACACATTTTATGATCTTTAACTTAGTGGCCCAACCCAAACCACAAGAGAGCGGGAAGGCCTTCGCTCCCCTGTTGGCACCTAACATGTAGACAGCTGGGATTAATGTCCAATATGGCGTCTATAAAATCTATACGAGGTCCAGCAGAAAACCATCATTTGGATCTTCACAGAAAAATCTTTCCCTTAAAATTCCCCCTAAGACTGATAACAAAATGAAATGCATGTGCATCTTTTTTTTTTTTTAAAAAAAGCCTTAACTTCTTAAGTTCCTGAAATCCTTCACTTTTATATTTACACTCTATGCTGAGTGGCAAATCAGGGATTAATACGTTAGAGACGTAAATATAAGATAGAGCTGTGATATTGATAGGTCTGTTCATTTATGCAGTCAGCGTTCTCACACGTTTACATTCCAGGCCAATGTCATTAATAGCCCATAGAGGATGTTTTCCAGTCTTACTGAGAGCCTGTGCACACAGTTCCTACAGTGCTCTTTTTGTTATTTTGGATTTAAAGACACATACTGCTAAGCTGTCTGCAGCAGTTCTGTTGCATAATTTTTAACACCTCTCTTGGTCTGATGCCAGTTCCTCAGCAGTAAACACAGGCAGAGGTTTGCCAATCTGCAAAATTTTTTTTTTTAAAATTGTGGAACAGTTTTAGGATAATATTCCTCAATGTAAGGATATGAAGTTTTTAAAGTTTTCACAATCTGCAGTTCATGATATCATCAAAACATTCTGAGAATCTGGAGGAATCTCTGTGCGCAAGGGACAAGGCCGAAAATGAGTCAAATTGGATGTTCGTAGCATTTGGGCTGCAGAACTGTCATGGAAATCAGTGCATGATCTCAGGAACACCTCCTGACATCCACAAAGTGAAGAGGAACGTGAAGAAGAAGCTGAACAAGTGGAAAGCGGTTCTGTGGTCAAATGAATCAAAATTTTAAATTGTTTGTAAAAACATGGACACTATGTCCACAGACCGAAGAGGAGAGGCACCATCTGACTTATTATCAGTGCTCAGTCCAAAAGCCTGCATCTCTGATGGTGCAGTGGTACCTATAGACCTGGCAGCTTGCACTTTGGCAAAGCCTCCATCAGCACTGAAAGGTATATCCAGGTTTTAGGCAACATATGCTCCCAGCCACATTATCTCTCTTTCAGGGGAGGGCTTACATATTTCAGCAAGACTAAACAGCATACTACATCTGTTACGACAGCAGGTTTTGTAGTAGAATAAACCCATCATGAAATTAAAAAAAAATGCAGAAGAAGTAGACCCGGGACTGCTGAGCAGCTGGAAACAGACAAGAACGGGGCAACAACAACAACAACAACTCGTCTCACTATCATCAAATCCAGTGGGCAACTGTGGCCTCCATTTCCTTAAAAAATAAAACGAACACACTACACGTGTGCTGTCTCACTGTGTGTGTGTCAGTAGCAGTGCAGAGAAAATGCTGCCTGTGTAAATGACTTCGGTGCTCGCCTCGGACAGCGTGCCGAGGATCCCATTCATTTTGGTCAGTGTTATGAATCCTTGATAAGGCTAATGAAAGCCATAGCTCACTTATGCTAATCAGTCTCTTGAATTAGCCTGCCACTGGAGTGCCCTATTAGTGGAGATCACTGTGTAATGGATGATATCAGGGCTGCACTGCCCAATGCAGTTTGAGTGGGACTGCGTGCATGTGTGGATATGAATGATATAAATGATCTCTGCACATCTATATCTGAGTGTTTCGGGGAACAGGGCTGCCATAGTTCAAGCTGAACACAAAGAGGGGAAAAAAGCTTTTTGAAGATTCTGCATACGATTTTTGATGTATTTTTAAAGTTGTTACTGGAAGCGAGCGACTCCACTGCACCACCACTGGATGGCAGTAGTGCATTACACTGGACTAGTTAATGGTACTGTAAGTTAAAGAGGCTCTCTCCCAAGAATAAATCTCAGACTGTGAAATAACATATTCACACACATGAGCCGGGCTGGGCTCATTTCAGTGGGTGCAGCGAGTATGATTAAAAAGATGAGAACATATTTAAATGTATGCACACTGAGACTGTGAACTCTGCCCGTGGTGTATCACCTTCAGCCTTAGAGGAAAACTCACTTCTTCTTTGTTTGTTTACCTTTTTCTACACTACTCCTTCCTTCTTCATCCTCTTCCCCGCCTCCTCCTCCTCCCTCTCATCACTCATGAAGTTCAAGCCGGGAAGCATTGGACTAAATTTTGGATCAATCGCTTGATCATTCCATACAACATCACCGCTACGCCCAATTTAGCTGACACACACACAGACGCAGACACTTGCCCGTGCAGATACACACTTGTGTGGCCTATCCCTTATGTTACCTCTGGGATGTAGCTGACAAATGACAGCACTACTCATCTGCCAACCCAGAGTCTCTTGCTCGGCAGGGTGTGTGTGTCTGTGTGTTGCAGGAGGGGGGAAAAAAATCGTTGAGGGACATGGGGAGATGGAGGGGAGCACTGGCAAGACTCTCGCTTTGTGATTGGTTGAAGTGAACATCCTGCAGAGTTATGGATTTTTGACAGAAAAGATGGTTTGCTTCGACCATGTTGCGCAGCAGACTATGAAAAACAGGTTATTTTCCTGCTATCTGAGTGCAAACCAAATATTTGTTATTTTTTTTACTATATTGTTATTTTGCACAGAGGACAGCAGCGGCCATAAAAAAGGAAGAGAGGGATGTAAAATGGAAGATAAGACAGCTTAAAGCTGCAAAGGGCTGCAACTTTTGAGGAAATACAGCCTGTAGTGTGATTGCTGCTTAACCTTACCATTTTTTGCCTGTTGGACACATTTTTCAACTGTCATTGACAAAAACCTTCACATCAGAATTCAAACTATGGTTAGTTTGAGTCCAGGTTTTGTTAAACATCTTAATGTTCTTCTGATCTGTGCCGGATGCTACAGAATTTCATCCACCCACTTCTTATCATCTGTTTAAGTCAACGAGGAAGTAGCGCCAAAAAGGCCTGTGTTGCTGGTTCCATCCTTTTAATTCCCCCAGTTCTTCTTGGGTGATTCCCAAGGCTTTCCAATGCCTCGTGGGACATGTAGTCCCTCCTTTGTTGCTCGGATCTGTCTCGGGGTCTTGTCCTTTTGAAATTCGTGCCCTGGGATGTGTCCTTATCGGTCTTTAAAACTCAGGAGCAGCGGCTCTGTCTGGATTCTTATTCTATGAGCACGTCCACATTTTTCTGATCTCGGTCTTACAGTCACCCCTAAACCTTCACGACCGCAGCGGAGGGTTCGTAACAAAGATCAGCGGATGAAATGTGCACTTATTAAGTCATCCTCGCATTGTGTCCCACCCTCACCTCATCACAGTCCACATCCCCAGAGCTGGCGTTTGCTGCCTGTTGTTTGAACTGTGTAGGCTTTACACAGTGTATGCACACGGCGAGTAGGTGATCAGCTCCCAGATTTAAAACTCTTGTGTTTAAAAGAAACCAAAAGATTCTGCAGGAGTTGGTAGTACAGATACACAGTTACTATTTTCTTTCTCCCCTTTTTTGGTTCAACATTGGCACATTAGAATCATTTCCTGGTGTACAGATGAGTAAGATCTGTGACAGTGAAGAACACTGCATGCTTATATTGTAGTTACCTTAGTGCGTTAGGGCAGGCCAACCTTGCAGTTCTCTGCTTTGTTGTTCTTCTGAACACTAATGGGGATTATAATTTACAAAATATACATCACGTTGTATTCAGTGAGTTGTAGAAGTAGACTTCAACACAACCAGACTTCATTTTGTGACCACAGGAGCTGCCCCCTGGTGGCTGTTTGAACAAAAGTAGATTTAAGCCCAATTTACTAAACAAGGCAAAATCCTGGAATAGAGCTCATAGGTGTGGTGAATTTCACAGGTGATTTACAAAAGTTGCTTCTAAACATAGACACAGTCAGTTCATTTTAATATCAAGCACAAAAAATAAGAAATGCATGAGAAAAAGACGATATCCACACTACGCTAAAGGTTAGCTCAGGGCTACGTTCATCTTTTACTGTATATACAGTCTATGGTAGATTCCATCTTCTTTCTTCTGTTTCAGTGCCACCACCCAACAGGAGCTGACAAATGCGATTTTGGTCCACGCTACACGTTACCCCCCTGCGAGCCTCTATCCTTTACCATTCCCCATAACACTGTTTAAAGTTTAAGATTCCAGACCTCCCATCTCGCAGTTGACGTTAACATTTTAACATTTTCAGCTCTTTCTAGAATTAAAAAAAAAGAAGCAAAAATGAAAGAAATACCATTCTTGTTTAGTCCATTTGAAAACCAGAAGAAAAAGCATTTTGACTGAGTCTTTTTCTGAGCGTCAGCATTTAAATTTGACAACCTCTTTCATCATATTGCTCCTTTTATTAGCCACTGGAAAAAAAAAGAGAAAAGACAACTGGTAGACGTTTTGTAGCAGCTGGCTTGTCAAGTCACTCGGCCACTTTAACGAAAGCTGGGAAATCACTGCTTTTACTGGTGAGAATTTAACAGCATTTATCTGTAAGAGCATTTAGCTCCTTTGTTTGACGTGCTTATCGTTTCTTTTTACGTTTTAAATCGATAAAATCTACCATCTGCTGAACTCTGATTCACCTTTCTCGCAAAAATCTAATTCCCGTCCTTGGAAGTGAGGAATCCAAATTTGAGGGAAATCCCGGAAGGGGCTGCTGAACTGCGCAGAGGTTACTATAATGATGACAGAGCGTCTCCACCGACTGGAGGAAGTGAGGCTGAAAGTTACAGTGAGGCAGCGGTGGGAAGATTGAATCAATGCATCGATGAACCTGAACCTCAGGTTCATCGATGCATTTAAATGTACAGCAGCTTCTGCTGAACGGGGGACATGGTGATGGAGGGATGGAGAGAAAGATGGAAGTATTTGAAGTAGAGATCAGGTAAAAACAGATGCTTTAATTAGCAGACTAAGAAATGCCTGTAGCTGTGTGTGAGTGTGTGTTTGATGGCTTTAATTAGTTGAAGTGTGTGATGAAACACAGAGGAAAATCAACAAAGTGGCATCTCTATAAAGGTTAACAACCACCCACCCTCTTCTCTCCTCCCTTCCCTTTCTCCCTGAGTAACAGAGGGACAGAGGAAATGAGAGCTGGACTCGGAATGAGAATGAGCGAGCAGAGACAGAAGAAGATGGAGTAACTGTCTTTAATCAAACAATAGCTCAAAGTGCTATCAACTTTATTTGCTACACACACAAAGACACACACAGGCGCATACATGTTGTTGCTGGAAAGTCTAAGAATTGAATTTTCCCCTCCAGAAACACGGGAGAGCTTTAGCTTCGAGCCTGTGTCTCAGTGTACAGATTACAGGTAGCAGCACAGATTACTGTGAAACTGGGGTGTCTACTTTCTGATGTCTCGCCTGCGGCCTGAATGAAGACAGGGATTTTCCCCCCTCTTTCTACTTCACTGCTAGGGCTGTTTTAATATTATTTAGGCGAGAGGAAACAGAGTTTGAGCGTGTAGCTTGGAGACAAGCGATATGGAATGAAGGTGACAGAAGGGTGGAAGGAGGGGATTTATTTGTTTTTTTTTGGTTTCTTAACCCTTTAAGACCTACCATAGAACCAAGTCCGCCAGAGCTTATATTATATTTTTACATGCTGTAGTGCCACTTTTGGGAGCATTTCAAGTTGCTATACATCAATGCAACCATTATAGCCCAAATTTTAATAATATGTATGCATTAAGTGCATAGTAATTACATAAATTGCAAAAAAGTGCAATAAACTACAAAAATCTTTTTTTTTAACATATATTTCTAGTTAGAGAAATTTAAGAGGCTTATCCCTCAAAACTGTAAATACAAAAAAGTTGCACAAAATTGTTTCCCACCACGGGAAATTTATTTTGAGTGTGTTCATAGTTTTATTTTTGAAATACACCAATTTTTATATACTGCAGGAAAAACGAAAATAAATATTATAATGCAAATTTGCAAAAAAAGCAGCATATGCATCAAAATAAACTATTTCCAGCAGTGCAATTTGAGTTCTAAGCATCCCAGAAACGACACAGAAAGTCATAAAGTCAAACATAACTTTTAAAAACACCAGTATAGGCTCATGAGGCCCTGATGGTAAAAAACTACATTTCTGCGAAAATGACGTCACTTCTGGTTTCGGGCAGGTAATGGCGGACATGCGATAGTTCGCGCTGACGTCTATTCCAATGTAGGAAGTGTTACGAACAACTGATAGGATCGGCAAAGCGTGTTTCTGGAATATTATGTTTTTGTTGCTGAAAGTGCTTTTTATGCAGTTTTTGCAAAGCTATATGTGGAAGGAAACCGTGACCTAGGACAAGCTGATGGCATAAGATGTAAGTACAACTTCTCCGGTTTCATATGCAAATTTTTTTTTATTGCGCTAGCTTACGTGGTTGCAGTTCTACAGGGATTTAAAAGTAGTTGCGCAAAACGGAGCGTGCCCGCTCTGACCGGTTTTAAAGGGTTAAATGGTAGCTAAATGTTCACAATATGTGAATCAGAATTTGAGACAACTGTGACAGTCAGTCATTCACAGATACACTAATGTTAACCTGCTGTGTATTTAGCACCTATCCATGGAATTTACATCTTCCATTCCAATCTCTTCACCACCATTGGGAATACCAAAGAGCTGTCAAAGGATATATAATGACCCTCAGTCACATTCAGTCTGGAGGTGGTGGATCAGCCCAAAACTACATGGGAGGAGCTTATTAATGATCTAAAGGTAGTTGGGAACAGTCACCAAGAACACCATTGGTAACGCACTGCGCTGTAATGGACTGAAATCTCCATACATCCGCATAAACATCAATAAGGCATATGTACAGGTCTTGCCAGTGAACATCTAAATGATTCAGAGAAGTCTTGGGGGGAAAGTACTTTGGTCAGATGAAACCAAAAGTGAGCTCTTTGGCATCAGCGTCTCTCCAACTTGATCATGTTTGGAGGAAGAGAAGTGCTGAGTGTGACCCAAAGATACAGTGAGAGGACAATGGATGTAAAATCTTGAACGAGAACCTTATTCCCTCAGCAGAACACTGAAGATGGGTGATGGATGGGTCTTGATGCATGCTCAGTCATCCAGGTAAGTAAATCCCAAAAGGTTGATTCTTGATTCTGGGCTTTGATCAGTAGTTGTTGATCAATGGTCATGAGAATTTGCATATTAATGATCAAGGAACCGACCTCCCAGCCCATTGTTCCTGCAGTGGTTCTAGTTTCAGCTGAGACTGAAGAAGTCACTTGGATGGATTTCTCCCACTGAAAATGTCCAGATGAACAGAATCAACCTTTTGGGGTTGTGGATGGGTCTTCCACCATGGCCACAAAGGAGTGGCTGAAGAAGAAGCACGTTAAGGTCATGCAGTGGCCTACTAGGATATTTGGTTTCTACCACTATGAATCAGATCTTTGACTTTCACTCAAACATTTACTGTACAAAACATTTTTTTATGGTGAAGAATTGCTTTGCACCTGGTCCAGAAATCCTCACAACTTTTGGTTTCTGTTTAGAAATAGAGTCGTGGATGTACCCAAGAGGAGGACTGGTGATGGTGGCAGTGTGCTTCACTGGACCAGTCTGACTGAGAATATCATGCAGGGTGTTGTTGAAACACAAATCGCCAAACTGCCGTGCCAAAGACTTTCATCGGGCCTGTGTGCGTTGTCTGCTTCAATATCTATTCCTATTTGTATTCCTCAATCCTATTTTCCTTTATTACAGTTATTGACATTTTCCAGCAGACCGAAAATCACTTCTGAAGCAAATTTTACACAGTGGTAGGTGTTGTATAGACAACAGTTCCCTTTGTGTCATCATTCGATTGTCCAGTTGTCATATTTCGGCTGTGTACAGACAGGACCCAAACGCAAAACTCACGACAACAAAATTAAACTCAAAAAGCTGCTTTATTGCAGAATGGCATGGAAAACTAAACTAAACTGGGACATGGATAAACTGACACGCAAGGAAACACAGCCATGAGGGAGACTACGAGACTGACAAAGAGAAACACAGGGCTTAAATACACAGAGGGATAACGAGGGAATGAGACACAGAAGGAGAGCACAGCTTGGAGTAATCAGGCTGGACGAGACAAGGGAAGCAAAACTAGAATCACTCACATGAGACGTGGATCTTCAAAGTAAAACAGGAAACACACTGACTGAACTCTAGACATGCAAACTTAAAAGAAGACAGAACATAGGGACCTGAAACATGGGACAGAAAGGCACAGTAGACACAATGTGGACATAACAACGCCACAGGGAAAGAGTAAAACAAAACACAGAACCTCTTAGAAAATAAAATAGGAAACATAATGAAACACAGACATGACTACATGAACTTGACAACATAACAGACATGAAACACATGAAGGGCAAGGGAGACATAACAGGGGTTGGAAGACACAAGGGGAATCTAATAACAAAGAATTAGAAAAACTCATGAGCTTAATCATATAAACATCCAAATAAACTAAACTCAAAACACTGAGTCATAAGACCCAGGATCGTGACACCAGGTGCATGTGAGTTTATTAACACCATCATTTGATCCGCGTCAGATTAAGGCAATTTGTGACAAATAGAGATACGGCTTTTCTGTGTGTGTGTGTCCTATTTGGACTGTAAAGGTAAGTGTGAGGATTTTACTACTGTTTTATAGTCCATTACAAGCTCTTTACTGCTGCCTCATGGCCCCATTCTGTTCTTTTTATTCTGTATCTCTTTATGGCGTTAAGTATTTAAATAATGGCAGCAGAAGGGGCAGCAGTGCTAGCAGGGCTCCACGCGCACAGACAAGCAGGCAGCTTTTGGCAGGAGAGACAGCCAGCAACACTTCAGCGGCATTCCCACCCAACTGTCAGCTGTCTAACCTCACATATTTGAAATATCTGAATTAGTTTTTACTCATTCCCGTTTATTTGATAAATAAAACTCCTGAAATACGCCACATCTGACGGAAAATAAAAACCAAGCGGTTTTGGTCAAATAGTTTTTATTCTTTAGTGACAATAGTGTCAGGCATATTTCAAACTGTCTAGAGATGAGAAGGACCCCCCCCCCCCCTCCCTCCAAAACTTTAATATTGCACTCCTGTAATAGCCATGCATAGCAGAGGCTTAACATGGACAACCAACTTATTTTTTACGAGATTTTGCTCGACAGGTCGGGTACACTAACCTTTCCAAGTACAGAGTTTTTAATGGGAGAGCAAAGAATGGTCAGAATTAGTTTAACAGCCGTGTTAGAAACCCTCTCTCATACATGTAGCCATGAGATTAATCTTATGGTTTGCTGATCTAAAAGTGCCTCATCTGTTAGTACAAAATCCATCCATCCAAAGAGGTTTTGTAAAACAAGATAAAGCTAAGCAGCATCCTCTCAATGTTCTTTTTCCCAGATACAGTGTATATGTCTCAGTGGGCTTTGGTCTCCTCCACAGAGCCACACGGAGTTAATTAGTGTGAATGCTTGAAAAGACTCTAAAATTTCTTTTCTCATTACTTAGGTTTTTCTAATTTACATTTAAAACATTTTGAGCTATTTTCCAACTACTTCTGTGTAAACGTCAGCTTTTAGCAGTTCAGCACTTTGGTTTTCAGGTTAAATTCTGATTGTTTTTTTTATCTCATTCAAAATTTTTAACTTAAATTCAGCAATTAATTCATTTCAGTGCATACATTCAGATTCAAACATTCACACTGGAGTTTCTTCAGAAAATGCACTTTCTAGTTTCATTTTCTGTACGTTTTTCGCCGTCTATCTCCTTCAAAACCGTTCAACTTAGAAAAACCATTCAAACACCGTTAGATTCCTATTCTTTTGGACATGTGTGCTTGTATTTTTCTCATTTTTAACATTTATATTTTTAAAATTATTAAACTTTTTTCAACAAAAATTTCCCATGTATTTCAATGGGGAGACCCTTCAAATTCTCCTTCAACTTACTCCTCTTTAAACTGCATCTACTTCCACATACATTGACGTAGAGCCACCATTCAAACTTTAAAACAAAGACAAGACATTCAACTATTCAACTTGTATTTATCTTTTCAATATCTATTATACTTTTTCTTCAGTTCCAGTTTAAGTTTCATCCTTTTCTTCAGCCGTTTTAGAGTTTATAATGGGTGTGTATGGGACGGAATGTTGGCGCTAGAGTGAGACAGCTCAACTGCTAGAGAGGAGGGGGGGAATTAATCTTAAAATCTTTTTTTTAAAACTGCTGCCGTGTCCACATTGTTCGCTCTACAGTAGGGATGCACCGATACCGATACTGGTATCGGGTATCGGGACCGATACTGTAAAATGTGGTATCGGTTAACTCGTAAAAGTTAACCGATACCACGAACCGATACTAAGTTATTTCATTAATCAGAGGGTGGATTGTGATTTTTGTTGTAGTAGGGGGACACTAGGGGGACATCCCGCGCTAAACAGGCACAGGGTTAGACGAGTGAGACTGGTGGCTCCAGATAAAAAAAGAGAAACTGGAGGCTGCTGTAGCTAGGCTAAACAAAATGTCAGCAGTGTGGACCGGAACAGCCAACTTTAACTTGGGTTTTGGAAAAGCGATGAAAAATGTCAAGAAAAAATCCACGGGCAGTTAAAATAACAGAGGCTCTGACTCATTTTATTGCTCTGGATGACCAGCCAATGCCGGTCGTGGAAAACATAGGATTGCACCGTCTTCTCAGCATACTCGAGCTGCGATATGAAATTCCCAACCGCCCACACATCAGGGAGATAATGGTGCCAAAACTTTCTAAAGAGGTAAAGACAAGCAGTGTGTGCGATGTCAGTCCTTGGTTTAACGGCACAGTGGACTGATGATCCACGGGCACATGGGGAGTTCATTCGTCAATGCCAAATACTTTCGTTATTTTGTTTGTTTGTTTATAATATGGACACTCTGCAATAATTTAAAAGTTTATTTTATTCTCAAACCTAATTTGTATTTATTTTATTCCAAACAGAAGTGTTTATTTATTATTCTGAAAGCTCGAGACAGTGCCAATAGTTCAGTGACATTTTGTTAAATTACAATGTGGAGACTCTGCAATAATTTAAGAGAAGTGCTTATTTTTCACTTGAAATTTTTTTGTGGTCATTTTTATTAAGATATTATTTATTATCGGCAGAGAATAAAATAAAACCTGTCTTCCAATGCATTGCATTTGTGTGTGTGTGTGTGTGTGGTAGAAGTATCGGTTTTTGTACTCGGTATCGGCAAGTACTCAGATCCAAGTATCGGTATCCTCCCTCCCTCCAACTCTTCCATAGACTCTAATGTTAAAATGGCTCAGAAAGTTTGTCTGAAAATCAGAAGTACAGGCTGTCTTTACACTGTCACCACATCCATATAATAAAATTCAAGCATTCACACTGCAGTTTCTTCAGAAAATGCACTTCCTAGTTCCGCTTTGTTGTGCAAGAACTTAGAGTTAAGCTCTGAATACACTTCAGTTAGAGTTCAATAGCTGAGAGTGGTTTAAGACGTTCCTTTGCCACGTGCTGCATATAAAAAGCAGGGCACTACCACCGAGGCACCAACGTTTATGTTTTATACCTATTCTAGTTTCTGCCTTATTGGGTTTTATTTTTGGAGCCAGGAGTGGCCATATTTAGATTAGAGGGTGGTCCTAAGTTATCACCTGACATTAACAAGCTTGGCTAGCAAGCTACATCTCTGAACTGTAACCTTGATTAGTGCTAAGCAAGAGACAGAGAAACTTTAGAACAGTGAGTAGAGTTTCCTTTCCAAAACTGAAAAACCAAGTTTTTGGATCTTTACCAAACAGCAGGCAACACAGTTTGTCAGAAATACCATTAAAATGATCCACAGTGAAGAGTGACTCTAATTTACTGACCTGTAGCTAACAGCCATTGGCTATAGCAGCCTACGTTGGCACACATATCAGTTAAAGTTGTCACATCTCTACTTTTAAACCTTAACCAAATCCACCTGGATGAGTTCTAGAAGGATGAAATCAGCCACAGAGATCAAAAAATGTTTAAAGGCTTTAAATATGTCATTTTCATGGCTAAAGTTGGGCTTTTTTTTTACACGGGAGTCTGTGGTGATTCACTTTTGGAGCAGGCCCCAACTTCAACTTCAGCTTCACCAGTGAGGAACATGCCATTGCAAATGCACAAACGTGATTAAAAATAACTGCACAGCATCCTCCGTTCAGCATAAGCTGCTGTACATTTAAATCAGCAACTCTGCCTCTGCTGCTCGCGTCATTTTCCCTGCAAATGCAGATTGAGGTCCAGGATTCATTTATTCAGTCTTCCCACCACCGCCTCACTGTAACTCTCACCCTGACTTACTCCTTTCACGAAACCTTTACTGAGAGAAAGCACTGAAACACCACCTTTTAGCGCAGCGTAATGTGACTTTTTAAAGAGACACCATTCATAGCAGCCATTGCATCAAGCCTGTCCAATTCAAGTGCTTGGATTAAAGCCCAGCTGCAGACGAGTCACTCGTAGAACTGGACCTCTTCTGACATCATTGAAAGCACAAAATGATATCATTAAATCATGTGCACTTAACCACTTAAAGCATCATACACAGCTGGAAAGTTGCCTTCTGTGCAATCTTCAACCTTATGGCCATTAATTCAAAGATCTGCCTCTGTGCCAGTGTGCAGCCTTCAGCTTTAGCTGGCTGAAAGTAGCATGTAGCCACTGTTGATGGGAAGAGAGCAGCGAGTCAGACTGCTGACAGGACAATATTAATGCGAAGAAGGTTATTTCTGGCATAAAACGATTCCTTCATTTCAACTGATTGGTTTAAAAAGCAAAACATAAAAAAGAAGTCGTTTTTGTACAGATAAAGGACTCATTGCAACAAATCATCATTTAGGAGAACAAGCAGTGAATCCACAAAGGCTGTTTCCTGTTGATTTTGAATGGAGCAGCTCCAGGTTTTGCCTGCGTGTGCGTCATTATGAAGCATCTGTTCAGCAAACAAGAAACAAAAGGGAAGAGCAGCTATACGCTGCCCGCACTGGGTGCAATCCATCAGCACGCATCATGAACTGTGTGTGCGTGGGTGAGTTTGCTGGTGACGGCAGTGGGGGTGTGTGCCTCAGAAGTGATTAGCGAGTGTTTTCAGCTCTCAGATGTGTCACGGAGGAGGGAAGTCAAACGACGCTCCTTAGCGCCCACACACACGCAGCCCGGCACAGTTTGACCCAAGTCTGTTGTCATCAGAATAGGTTGCTAATTAAGAAGAGATTCTCTCACACTGACAGCTTGTCACTTGCCTCCCTACCCAGGAATCTAGTGAGGGACCGAGGGTATGTATATGTGTGTGTCACAGCACTGTTGTGTGTTGTGTTCTTCTGTCAAAGAGCTGTCCCATGCCGTGAAGGGCCAGAAAGGTGATTTGTCTCCCTCAACCGTGCTCTGCGTGTCAGCGAGTGCCGCTCTACACAAACATGCACTTGTGCAGTGTGCACACAGGGCAAAATTAAGTTTAGTGCACAACTCTTACATAAAAGGAACACTTTTACAGAGAGGCTAATACCTAGTCTGCTGTCACTGTTAGAGAGCGAGCACTCCCAGCACAATCTTTAAAGCAGAATCACCCCTTCCCAAAATCAGTTTCATAAAATGTGAACATTAACATTTATTGCAGTGCTGTAGCACTTGAATACATTAGTTTTAGACAGCTGCAGCCCTCTAACCTGGCAACTAAATGACTTTGTGTATTGACGAAGGTGTCACTTCAAAGCTGCAGGCAGTAATCGCTCAACTCGTTAACTCTCTGCAGCTCTTCGCACTATGCAAGCAGAAAAAAGGACTTTTTTAACCTCATCCAGCTTTTTCTTGGTGGACACTGGGCAGCACATGGAGGCTGAAAATTATGGATGCAACGATACCAATTTTTTCAAACCGATACGATACCGATACTTGGATCTGAGTACTTACAGTATCGTAAGTATCGTTTACAAAAACGATACTTCTACCACACACACACACAAATGCAATGAATTGGAAGACAGGTTTTATTTTATTCTCTGCCGATAATAAATAATATCTTAATAAAAATGACCACAAAAAAATTTCAAGTGAAAAATAAGCACTTCTCTTAAATTATTGCAGAGTCTCCACATTGTAATTTAACAAAATATCACTGAACTATTGGCACTGTCTCGAGCTTTCAGAATAATAAATAAACACTTCTGTTTGGAATAAAATAAATACAAATTAGGTTTGAGAATAAAATAAACTTTTAAATTATTGCAGAGTGTCCATATTATAAACAAACAAACAAAATAACGAAAGTATTTGGCATTGACGAACGAACTCCCCATGTGCCCGTGGATCATCAGTCCACTGTGCCGTTAAACCAAGGACTGACATCGCACACACTGCTTGTCTTTACCTCTTTAGAAAGTTTTGGCACCATTATCTCCCTGATGTGTGGGCGGCTGGGAATTTCATATCGCAGCTCGAGTATGCTGAGAAGACGGTGCAATCCTATGTTTTCCACGACCGGCATTGGCTGGTCATCCAGAGCAATAAAATGAGTCAGAGCCTCTGTTATTTTAACTGCCCGTGGATTTTCTCTTGACATTTTTCATCGCTTTTCCAAAACCCGAGTTAAAGTTGGCTGTTCCGGTCCACACTGCTGACATTTTGTTTAGCCTAGCTACAGCAGCCTCCAGTTTCTCTTTTTTTATCTGGAGCCGCCAGTCTCACTCGTCTAACCCTGTGCCTGTTTAGCGCGGGATGTCCCCCTAGTGGCCAATCTAAAAAACTACAACAAAAATCACAATCCACCCTCTGATTAATGAAATAACTTAGTATCGGTTCATGGTATCGGTTAACTTTTACGAGTTAACCGATACCACATTTTACAGTATCGGTCCTGATACCCGATACCAGTATCAGTATCGGTGCATCCCTACTGAAAATCTATTTAAAGGGTGGCCATGAAATATGGGGAGGTGTGCTGACCCCTCAATATATTCTTAAAATAAAAAACCAAGCTGTTCCTAAACCAATGCAGAGATGTCTGCCTGTGGCTTCCTCCTCATCTAGGACCCGCCCAGGAGGCATCCTAGTCAAATGCCCAAAACACCTTAACTGGCTCCTTTTCATGTAGAGGATTAGCGGCTCTACTCGCTTCAGAATATCTTTAAAGTTTATTTTGTGACCCAGAAAGAGTAATATTACAACTAAGTAGCTGCCGCCATTGATGGAATTCAACTTTTGCGAGATCCCGAGTTTGTTTTGCGAGATCTCGCAAAAGTTTTGCGAGATCTTGCAAAACGAACTAACGGACTTTAAATCTCGGATTTAAAGTCCGTCTTAATTTTTTTTCTCCCATGTCCCCTGCGGGGCTCCGTAAAAAATAAAAATCTAGGTCATACTATATTTTAGAATAGAGGGTTATCAATGCTCAACAGCTAAGGACTCGTTCTGCTTTCCTCGAAGCTAAGAAGGTGAACATGCCTTTTCTTTTACATTGTTAATGAGGACAAGTCATGTCTGGTGTGAAATGGGCCCTTTAATGCCTCTTTAAATATATTTTACTTACTGAACTGCTTTAGGACTCTGCATGTTTTAAGCATATTCCATTTCTTAATTAAGTCATTGTAATTAGTCACTATCAGAGTCATTATCAGGTGTAACGTATGTGGCTGTTCTTCCAAAGCATTTAAAGGAGTAGAAATGTTAATCCCATATTTCTTTGAATAACAACTTTAACTTTAATGCTTATTTTAAATAGTAACTCCATATTTGTAATTATTTATATGTTTTTGTTCCCTAACTAGTCATCATTTTGGGTTGCGTTCTCTCTCCAAACTGAATAAAACTGAAAAGATAAGGAGACATGAAGTAGACGAGCGAGGACAGAAACAGAAAGATAAAGGATGAAGTGAGGAAGAGATAATGAATGAGATAAGCTTTATCAAAATCCCACTACCCCCCCCCCCTCCCTGGTCTCACTCATTCTGTCTCTTTGAACAAATTAATATCTTCATCGCTGATATAATAAACTGTTGTACTGCTGTTCTCAGGCTCCTCAGAGGAAAACACAAAGAGAGGACAAGGGAGGCAAATAATCTTTAAAAGGAAGTGAGCTGACAAATAGATGAGAGCCTGTTTATGTGTGCAAGTGTGCAAATGAGACTGACTTAGAACTACACACAGTGAAAGAGCCTCATCCATATTAATACACTGCAGGTCATCCGCCCCACTCCTGGGACCGATGGCTTCCCTCGCTCTAATAGATCACACGCCATCTTTGATCACATGGCAGTTTGTTTTTAGAATGAACTCAAATTCAGCTTCGCCTGGGATATTTCAGCTTATTGACACTTGCTTGGCATTTTAACTTCATTACAACCAGTTTCTTTCTCGCTGGTGGACCATCACCATGTGCTGCTCTGTATGTCCCAAACAGACTTTATTAATGTTGATTCCAGTTTGAACTCTCAGGGTTTTCATTTTGTCACCGATGGTGACTTGATCTGATTTTTTTTCCCTTTAGAAAATCCAGTTATATGGTTGTTGCACTGTGGGAGGTTTATAATCCTTGTGTTGTCATGCTAGGATGTTTCTGTCAGCTTAAAGCATAAACAAAATTTACCCTGCAGGAGTTTTCTGAATGAACATGACAGCTGATCTTCTGTATTTTCAGCTGGTGGTGGTGGAATCAGCCAGGGTTTCGGGTGAGCCCATTGTGAAACCTGGCCCCTATCATGTGATTTCCTGAGGTCAGATGGCCCAGGATGTGAGTGGGCGCTAAGGCGTCTAGAAAGGATCTCAAAACTGGATTATAGATGGCAGACAGTTGGTGTCGTAAACCACCGCCTCTGTTCAAAGATGGTCGCTCACAGTGGACATAAATAGCTTCTTTCACTCCTCTTTCAAACCGTCTGTCCTCTCTGTCCAAAATGTGAACATTGGCATCCTCAAAGAGTGACCTTTGACCTTTAGATGCAGATGGACAGCTGAGTCTTGTCCCTTGGAGGTGGCTCTTCTATGTTGTGCGTTTATGAATGTTTGGTCTCTCCAATGTAGAGGTCTGGGCATTCCTCGCTACACTGTACAGCAGCAGTCCCCAACCCTCGGGCCTCGGACCGGTACCGGTCCGTGAGTCGTTTGGCCGCGAGAGTAGAGGCTCAGGTGTGAAATGTATGGTTTTCAGGGTTTTTATCGGTTTTCAGCGTTATTTTGTTATCGTTTTTGTCGTTAACTCGGTTTTCCTGGGTCTTTTCACGTGTGTTATGAATAAATCTTCTTTTTTTCGGTACCGGTACTAGTTTTATTTTGTTGTATTTATCCGCGACACCTTAAAGGCCGGTCCGTGAAAATATTGTCGGGCATAAACTGGTCCGTGGCACAAAAAAGGTTGGGGACCGGTGCTGTACAGCATACACCACATTGTTAAGTTTGTGTTTAGGAGTTTTGTCTTTGGGATGAACCAGTTTTTTGTTTTTTGTCAGTATGGTGACGACAGAATGGGAAAGGGGTAGAGATGTAAAGAACAGGGCAGCATCCAAAAAACCAGGAAAGCTGGCAGATGAGTGTTAACACATCTTTCTTACTGAACTTACATACAAGCTTCATCAGTGGTTAGCAGGTTTTCTCCTGTGGAAGAGAGGAATGTGGTGATACTGGAGCTACTTTTACCTGTTTGCTTGTCATTCATATTCACAAGAATAATGATGGGCTAAATCAACTCAACTCAAGTCATCCCTTCCCAGATGCCTTAATCCCCACTCACATCCTGGGCCATTTGACCTCAATAAATCACTTGATAGTGTGGGATTAGGTTTCACAATGAGCTCACCCAAAATTTTGGCTGAGTGTGACCCACACCCGCTTTCACACCTTGGCTTGTGTGATTATGTAGAGGATCAATAGGTGGTCCATGACCCTCTTAGGACACTCCCATAGGACTTAAATCTGGGACTGCACCAATTGGTCTGAGAACTGAAGAAGCTTCTGGATGAAATGTCTTCAACAAAACTTAAACAATTCCAGACGCTTTTCTTTCCAAGCTCCTTGGACAACTCAAGTCAAAGTACAGTAAGAACAGTAACAAATTAAAGTCCCAATATAAGATAATGCACTATACAAGATATCACAAAATACCTCTAATAACGCAAATAGACCTAAAACATAAATATCCCAATTACACAAAATTGAAATATAAATGAAGTTGAAGTTGAACTTTGTTATTGTCTCTGTAGATGATGTGCAGATATCATATAGTGATATATTGGTAAAATGTCTTTTTACTTAATTTTTAATCAATACACAGATTTAACTTGGAAATAATTAAATGCATGCAAATGCTATTATGGCTGATTTCCATTTCTCGATTTGTGTTTTTCTCTTGGTGTAAGGAAGGATCACAGTAACAATGTTGTATTGTATCTACAATTGAACTATTTATGCTAATTAGTGTGTGTTCTCGCGCCATAAAACTCGCTTTCCCTTCTTGATAATCAGAAAGATCTTGTTACTGTCACAATGTGCTGCCATGATACTTGAAGTGTAAAGTGCCAAAAAGGCAATAATGCAAAGCGAGCTAGTTGAGAAGCTATTTAACGTGCCACAGATTTGTTCACCTGTAGGAATGATTTCTTGAAGTGTTCTTAGCAGGGTGAAATCAGTCTGAGGCAGAAGCAGCTCCACTGTATAATGTAGACCAGATTAGACCACGTCTACCAAGTTCACAGTGTAGCCCTTTGCTTGCTTTAGTGGCCTCTGACACAAAATGTTCCTGACCCCTGCTGTAGTCTGTTAGAGCTGTTCCAGCCTGCATGGCTGATTGACAAGTATTTTAAAAGGACATCTGATTGTGAACAGGTCTGAGGCTAAACTGTTCAACATCACTGAGGTGTGTCGCTGCATAAGTTGAACAGGCACCAAGATCATGTGAGAAAGCAATTTTCTGAAGCATAACTTTAATCTAAATCCTAAAGCTGACAAAATTATTTGTGGGGTTGCAAATCAGGCATATGCAATGGCTTTGCAATCAAAGAACACACACACACACGTTAAAATGTATCATCTGCATGCGAGTATGCTAGCACGATGGGGTGAAAATCTTGTAAATTGTAGTAAATATGTTTGCTTTTATATAATTATTGGCTTCTGTGAATTTCCTGAAATAAGCAATCAATGATGCATCACATACAAGCATCTAAATCCAAAAAAACATGACACACTCACGCTGACTCACAGCTTGGTTTGATAAAATCAGAAAATGGATTTCTAAATTCAGTCATGATTTTTTCCTTTTTAGCTTTAAACTGTTTTTTTAAAACTGTGCAACCAGGGCTTACTCGAGTGCATCCTGATGAACAAAAAACGTTCCTTTTTTATTGCTGTTGAAATCTGTGACCGTCACACTGGAGCTTCACATTAACATCCACACACACATAAAAGATGCATTTACATTTAAACTCTTAGATTCATCTAGTCCATCTAAAGCATATTCACAAACAAATGAATAAACTGTACACTGTCTTCCACCTAAGCATGTATGCATTCACCCCCCCACACACCTCATTACAGAGACAAAGCCATTCTTTTTGATTCCAAGCTGACGTCAACTCGAATCATTGGCACCCCCGGAGCATCTCAAAGGGGAGGGAGAACGAGGGGAGCAATCAACCCGATTAGGAGAACGGTGGATTCACAAAGTGGTTGACACCTATGGGGGAAATGTGAGGATGTGAGGTACTGTCTTGTCTTGACTCCTCTCTGATCAAATAGGGTCTAAAATATTCCCAGTCAGGCGTGAAAGCGGGAATAGGAAATGTGCTCGTGGCTGAGGCAATGGAGGGACTTTTTGTACAAGGATGCCACGATGTTGCACTACCTGGTGTGGAGAGAAAACAGGAAACCAGACGGAAAGAGGTAATTGGACAGCTTTAAAAAAAAGTGTCTCAAAAGAATGAGGTGAATTGAAAAATCCAATTATCGTCTCTATATCCTACTTATTCCCCAACACACTCGCACACACATACACCAAAAAAGAGATCTGTAGCAGAGATTGTCATCCTGCTGGTTGTCACATGCCTACCTCAGACGAACAACACGGGTCAGGACGCACAATCGCGCATCGGTGTAGCTCGACTTGTTGTGCTATGACGCAAGTCTTCTGGGGAACACAGCAGGTCGGGGCACACACATATCTGCACATACAGAATAGGTAAAGGTAGGTAAAGGGTACTGAAGGAAACTGCGATGCTGACATGATGCTTCTCCAGTGCATACATCTGTGCTGTGAATATCCAATCACCAAGAATCAGTGCTACACATGCAAATGCTTCACAGCTAGCATTTAACTGGATAAACTGCAAGTCGCATTTTTTGTGGTGTAGATGATGTGACTGTTAATCTTTCCAGTGTTGGTTTATTAAACACTTACTTGGTTGCTGTTACTTACATACAGCAACCAAAGAGCCAGACTTTCTTCTCATTTTAAAAGTGAGCAGTATTACTTTTTGAAAGGTTTTCAAACTTTTATAACTAGAAACGTGTCACAAAAACACAATTTCATTTCTTTAGCTGAATCTATGAAAAATGCCAAAGATAACACAGCTTGACAGACACAAAATAGCATTTTTTGCACCAGGAAACCCCCCCCCCCAGCAGATGAACAGTATCTGTAAGTCATGTCCTTGAGGAATAGGAAAGAAAAATCCAGCAAAGACCTGACAGAGGACCTGAGAGATGAATCTGGTCCTCCAGTCGATCAGTTTCCGGCTACTGTTCACTGAAGGCTAAGACAGGCTTCCTAAGCCATTCTTAGGAAAGTCAAATGCCAAATGACAGATGAACTGGACTGAAAGTCAGCGCCAAGAGGTCTGATGGAGTGATGAATCCATAAATATCTATGGAGGTGGCCAGGAGGTCCAACAGTAAGTGTCTATAGCCATCTGTAAAGCACGGTGGAGGCTCGGTCAATGTTTGTGTTTGCATTGGTTTCTTTAAAACTGAGGAATTATGAAAGCTGAAAAGCTGTCAGAGTTTGATCTACTCTCAAATATAATCTGAAGGATCTGACTGGAAACAGCTTTTTAAAAAAAAAAAATGACAGAGCTCTCAAACACACTGCCAATGCAATAAAAAGCATACGTGGATAGAAAAGCACACAGTGGAACACAACAGTCATAGATTGGTCTCCCTAGAGGCCGGACCTCGACACTAGTGGAGCAGTGTGGGATAATTCTCTCTGAATGCTCTGAAAGAAGCCTGGCAAACGATTCCTGGAGACTTACTTGTAGAAATGATGAAAAGGCTTTCCTCAGAGAGCTCAGGCTGTGTTAAAGAATAAAGGTGTTCAGACCACATTTTGACTTTCACACTCATTAGAATTGTAGAAACACTGTTTTTGCCATATTACATATACACACACACATATATATATATATATATATATATATATATATACACACACACACACACACACATATATATATATATATTTATTTATTTATTAGGGGTGCAACAATACTCGTATCGATATTGAACCGTTCGATACAGTGCTTTCGGTTCGGTACGCATATGTATCGAACAATACAACATTTTTAATTTATTTTATCAACTTTCCTTCTGACGATGCTGTCTGTGTTGAGCGCTCAGTGGATCTGCGCTCGACAGTGCAGCCTAGGCGGAGTAGTCGAACGCAGATTCACTGAGCGCAGGGCAAGCTAGCGAGACAGAAGTTAAGCTCTCCTTGCAACATGGCAAATTGAACCTCCCCCACCCTCATTCAGATCTGGCGTTTGGAACTACAGTGGGGCAAAAAAGTATTTAGTCAGCCACCGATTGTGCAAGTTCCCCCACTTAAAATGATGACAGAGGTCAGTAATTTGCACCAGAGGTACACTTCAACTGTGAGAGACAGAATGTGAAAAAAAAAATCCATGAATTCACATGGTAGGATTTGTAAAGAATTTATTCGTAAATCAGGGTGGAAAATAAGTATTTGGTCACCTCAAACAAGGAAAATCCCTGGCTCTCACAGACCTGTAACGTCTTCTGTAAGAAGCTTTTCTGTCCCCCACTCGTTACCTGTATGAATGGCACCTGTTTGACCTCATCATCTGTATAAAAGACACCTGTCCACAGCCTCAACCAGTCAGACTCCAAACTCCGCCATGGCCAAGACCAAAGAGCTTTCGAAGGACACCAGGAAAAGAATTGTAGACCTGCACCAGACTGGGAAGAGTGAATCTACAATAGGCAAGCAGCTTGGTGTGAAAAAAATCAACTGTGGGAGCAATCATCAGAAAATGGAAGACATATAAGACCACTGATAATCTCCCTCGATCTGGGGCTCCACGCAAGATCTCATCCCGTGGGGTCAAAATGATCATGAGAACGGTGAGCAAAAATCCCAGAACCACACGGGGGGACCTGGTGAATGACCTGCAGAGAGCTGGGACCAAAGTAACAAAGGTCACCATCAGTAACACACTACAACGGCAGGGAATCAAATCCCGCAGTGCCAGACGTGTTCCGCTGCTGAAGCCAGTGCATGTCCAGGCCCGTCTGAAGTTTGCCAGAGAGCACATGGATGATACAGCAGAGGATTGGGAGAATGTCATGTGGTCAGATGAAACCAAAGTAGAACTTTTTGGTATAAACTCAACTCGTCGTGTTTGGAGGAAGAAGAATACTGAGTTGCATCCCAAGAACACCATACCTACTGTGAAGCATGGGGGTGGAAACATCATGCTATGGGGCTGTTTTTCTGCCAAGGGGACAGGACGACTGATCCGTGTTAAGGACAGAATGAATGGGGCCAAGTATCGTGAGATTTTGAGCCAAAACCTCCTTCCATCAGTGAGAACTTTGAAGATGAAACGAGGCTGGGTCTTCCAACATGACAATGATCCAAAACACACCGCCCGGGCAACAAAGGAGTGGCTCCGTAAGAAGCATTTGAAAGTCCTGGAGTGGCCTAGCCAGTCTCCAGACCTCAACCCCATAGAAAATCTGTGGCGGGGGTTGAAAGTCCGTGTTGCTCGGCGACAGCCCCAAAACATCACTGCTCTTGAGAAGATCTGCATGGAGGAATGGGCCAAAATACCAGCTACTGTGTGTGCAAACCTGGTAAAGACCTATAGTAAACGTACAATGCCCTGTACCAACACAGAGCAGAGCAGCTATCTGAACGCTACCCCAACAGAGGTCGATTATCTTGTTAATAATTTCACCTCCTCACTACGTACGACTCTGGATACTGTAGCTCCTGTGAAAACTAAGGTCTCTAATCAGAAGTACCTGACCCCGTGGTATAATTCTCAAACACGTACCCTAAAGCAGATGACTCGTAATCTGGAGAGGAAATGGCGTGTCACAAATTTAGAGGATCATCATTTAGCCTGGAGAAATAGTTTGTTGCTTTATAAGAAAGCCCTCCGCAAAGCCAGAACAGCTTACTACTCATCACTGATTGAAGAAAATAAGAACAACCCCAGGTTTCTCTTCAGCACTGTAGCCAGGCTGACAAAAAGTCAGAGCTCTTTTGAGCCAACCATCCCTTTAACGTTAACTAGTGATGACTTCATGAACTTCTTCACAAATAAAATTTTTATCATTAGAGAAAAAATTACCAATAATCATCCCACAGATGTAATATTATCTACAGCTACTCTTAGTTTCATTGATGTTAAGTTAGACTCTTTTTCTCCAATTGATCTTTCTGAGTTAACTTCAATAATTACTTCCTCCAAACCATCAACGTGTCTTTTAGACCCCATTCCTACAAAACTGCTCAAAGAAGTCCTGCCATTGATTAATTCTTCGATCTTATATATGATCAACCTATCTCTAATAATCGGCTATGTACCACAGGCCTTCAAGGTGGCTGCAGTTAAACCTTTACTCAAAAAGTCATCTCTAGACCCAGCAGTCTTAGCTAATTATAGGCCAATCTCCAACCTTCCTTTCATATCAAAAATCCTTGAAAGAGTAGTTGTCAAACAGCTAACAGATCATCTGCAGAGGAATGGTTTATTTGAAGAGTTTCAGTCAGGTTTCAGAGTTCATCACAGCACAGAAACAGCTTTAGTGAAGGTTACAAATGATCTTCTTATGGCCTCTGACAGTGGACTCATCTCTGTGCTTGTCCTTCTTGACCTTAGTGCAGCATTCGATACTGTTGACCATAATATCCTATTAGAGCGATTAGAACATGCTGTAGGTATTACAGGTATTGCACTGCAGTGGTTTGTATCATATCTATCTAATAGACTCCAATTTGTGCATGTAAATGGAGAGTCCTCTTCACACACTGAGGTTAATTATGGAGTTCCACAGGGTTCAGTGCTAGGACCAATTCTGTTTACATTATACATGCTTCCCCTAGGCAGCATCATTAGAAGACATAGCATACATTTTCACTGCTATGCAGATGACACCCAGCTCTATCTGTCCATGAAGCCAGATAACACACACCAATTAGTTAAACTGCAGGAATGTCTTAAAGACATAAAGACTTGGATGGCCACTAACTTTCTGCTTCTTAACTCAGATAAAACTGAGGTCATTGTACTCGGCGCTGAAAAGCTTAGAAATATGGTATCTAACCAGATTCTTACTCTGGATGGCATTACCTTGGCCTCCAGTAACACTGTGAGGAACCTTGGAGTCATTTTTGACCAGGATATGTCCTTCAACGCACATATTAAACAAATATGTAAGACTGCGTTCTTCCATTTGCGCAACATCTCTAAAATTAGAAATATCCTGTCTCAGAGTGACGCTGAAAAACTAGTTCATGCATTTATTACTTCCAGGCTGGACTACTGCAATTCATTATTATCAGGATGTCCAAAAAACTCACTGAAAAGCCTTCAGCTAATCCAAAATGCTGCAGCAAGAGTACTGACAGGGACTAGAAAGAGAGAGCATATTTCTCCTGTTTTGGCTTCCCTTCATTGGCTTCCTGTTAAATCCAGAATTGAATTCAAAATCCTGCTCCTCACATACAAGGTCTTAAATAATCAGGCCCCATCTTATCTTAATGACCTTGTAGTACCATATCACCCTATTAGAGCACTTCGCTCTCGCTCTGCAGGCCTACTTGTTGTTCCTAGAGTATTTAAAAGTAGAATGGGAGGGAGAGCCTTCAGTTTTCAGGCCCCTCTTCTGTGGAACCAGCTTCCAGTTTGGATTCAGGAGACAGACACTATCTCTACTTTTAAGATTAGGCTTAAAACTTTCCTTTTTGCTAAAGCATATAGTTAGGGCTGGACCAGGTGACCCTGAATCCTCCCTTAGTTATGCTGCAATAGATGTAGGCTGCCGGGGGATTCCCATGATGCATTGAGTTTTTCCTTTCCAGTCACCTTTCTCACTCACTATGTGTTAACAGACCTCTCTGTATTGAATCGTATCTGTTATTAATCTCTGTCTCTCTTCCACAGCATGTCTTTTATCCTGTCTTCCTTCTCTCACCCCAACCGGTCGCAGCAGATGGCCGCCCCTCCCTGAG
Source organism: Neolamprologus multifasciatus (assembly GCF_963576455.1). Taxonomy (NCBI): domain Eukaryota; kingdom Metazoa; phylum Chordata; class Actinopteri; order Cichliformes; family Cichlidae; genus Neolamprologus; species Neolamprologus multifasciatus. The sequence continues at coordinate 17,629,821 of NC_140440.1, forward strand.
CCTGGTTCTGCCGGAGGTTTCTTCCTGTTAAAAGGGAGTTTTTCCTTCCCACTGTCGCCAAAGTGCTTGCTCATAGGGGGTCATATGATTGTTGGGCTTTTCTCTGTATCTATGAAGCGCCTTGAGGCGACATTTGTTGTGATTTGGCGCTATATAAATAAAATTGAATTGAATTGAATTGAATAAACGTTTGACCTCTGTTATTGCCAACAAAGGTTATGTTACAAAGTATTGAGTTGTATTTTTGTTATTGACCAAATACTTATTTTCCACCCTGATTTATGAATAAATTCTTTACAAATCCTACCATGTGAATTCATGGATTTTTTTTTCACATTCTGTCTCTCACAGTTGAAGTGTACCTCTGGTGCAAATTACTGACCTCTGTCATCATTTTAAGTGGGGGAACTTGCACAATCGGTGGCTGACTAAATACTTTTTTGCCCCACTGTATTTTGGTTTTCATGTGACGTATGACCCTGAAGGTAAGCGCGTCATGGACTAAAGTAAAACAGTATGTTGGATGTGCCAGCAATGCTCAATTACATGGGTGGGAACTAGTGTGTTAGTGCAGTTAGCTCTTAACATGTTGGCCGTCCAGCCCCACGCACGGGGCGATCCGCGGTAGCTCGTTAACGGAGATTTGCCGTGTTGTGGCGTTAACGTCATTTCAGATTAACGCTGACAGCACTAGTGGGAACACAACGAATATGACTGCACATTTTCCCCGACATCATCCTAGTGCAAAGACAAGTGGAAGCAGACAAAAACAACAAGCACGCAAACTTTACCCGAGTCATTTAGACAGCCGTTAGCACATGATTCTCCTTATGGGGACCTGATATGTTTAATATGCTGCTGAGAATATATAGTATATAGTATAGCTTTTATTTTGGAAAGAGACATTTCTCTGTAATAAATTCTCTTTTCCAAAGATGAGTGATTTCTCAATCAGATACAGGGCTCGCAAAATCGCTAGCCCGACGTCCCGGGGCTAGCGATTTTTCCAGTCGGGCTACCAAAATCTATCTCTGCCCTGCGCGTTGGCCTATTGTAGGAAGGAAAAATATATTTCAATGCTTTTGCATTCTTTCGGAAATGTAGCTGGGTAATTATGTCATTGGCATCGGTGAGCCATTGTCAATATGTGACATATTGAAATCGCGTTTGAATTTGTGCTTGTTTTTTGCTTTCACTTTGCAATTGCGCGAACTGTGTATAGAGAGCGACAGCACTGATTGGTGAGTGATGATAATTTGCGCACCAATTCCTCTGACATCATCTTATCAATCGTTAGCTTACTATGCAAACATGACAAGTGAAATCTCCCGCAGCAAGCTTAAACATGTGAGAGGTTGATCGCGCTGAGAATCACTGAGCGTTATGTGAGTGCGTGTGTAAAAGCAGCAGGATATATATTTTAGTTCTGCTGAGCCAAATAAGACAGGTCAGGGTGAAGAAGTGACAGCCAAAGAAAAGCTTACCACAAAACAGAAAAGTTATGACAAATCAGACTATAAGGCAAAAAGAAAGTGCAGCTTTATGGTTTCATGGACAAAAGAATTTCTGTGGCTGCAATATGACAAGCTACATAACCAGGGCTGCATATAAGTGGTCCGCAGGTGCGCATTCACTGTCAAAATAAAAAACGCGCACAAGATAAGAAGTTGCAACGTGTGTTTGCATACATAAGATTTTCTGGAGGAGGACAGACATTTGTTTAGAACTCTTAAAGATGTCGAAGAAGCTCCTTTAAGAATAAAAGAAGAAGCGCGTATTCTCGGAAAAGTGGTTGCAGGAGGTGAGCTGGCTTCAAACAAATGATGAATGCACAGAGATGTGGTGCAGAATGTGCCGTGAAAATTTAATAAATGACAAATTTAAAAGGCATGAACATTTTTTTTTGTATCGAAAAAATATTGAACCGTGACACCAAAGTATCGAATCGAACCGTGAATTTTGTGTATCGTTGCACCCCTAATATATATATATATATATATATATATATATACACATACATATAACACCCAGCTCGCCCTGTGGGTGGTCAATCCTTCAAGCTCGGGTCCTCTACCAGAGGCCTGGGAGCTTGAGGGTCCTGTGCAGTATCTTAGCTGTTCCCAGGACTGCGCTCTTCTGGACAGAGATCTCCGATGTTGTTCCCGGGATCTGCTGGTGCCACTCGCCTAGTTTGGGAGTCACTGCACATAGTGGTCCGATTACCACAGGGACTTGATAATCGGAGCATATTGTATTTCCAGACATGCTTGCATGTTTAAAAAGTGCTTAAGCTATTTCCCATTTCTTAGCAAAATATAAAGAAATAAGGCTCAGGACTTTTGCACAACTCTGCACAGTCTATGCGCTCTTTTAGACAGGAAATGGGAGGCAAACTCAGAGGTTTATGCCTTCACAAACTCCTGAGTATTGGCTGGAAAGGCACTAACATAAGTATTCTGAAGGAAGCAGACATCAACAGGACAGTAACCATCTAAGATGTAGTTGTTGCATTAAGCTATAAAGTCTGAGACAAGTCTTTTAAGAGACGTTCTCCACTTACAAGTGGACGTTAGCTAATAATCATGCAGCACTTAAACATTTCAGGAGCTGTAGTGTAAAGCGCTTTGGGGTCCATAGGGACTAAGTAAAGCGCTATACAAATACAGGCCATTTACCATAACAGCCCAAGAAGGCTTAGTGTGATTTTGTCAATGTGGGTGTGTTTTGCTCTTACTCCCTAGCCTAATTACTGAGTGGAGTCAACTGCAAAGGTCGGTACGTAAGGCAGGAGGAGTTGAGGTCAGGGAGAGGAGAGCCTCGGCATCAGAGTGCCTTTGGCCTTGCAGTGGGTTTATGACTGTGGACGCTTACTCCTGCTCTGTGGGGAAGAGTGTGTTTGATCATTTAACCGTTTGATTTTATGCCTTTTCTTTTCAATGGTTCTTCCAAGTTCTTTTGAATTGGCACCCAAATCTGTCCCCGCTTTCCTCTATATTTTCCACTGCGATCTTTGTAACTTATGATCATGATCAAATGTAGGGTCAAGGCAGAAGAAAGGTGCAGAGTTCACAAAAAGACTACAGACAAAGTCAGTGTCATTCTCAAAATATTTAGTAGACGCCTGTACCTGGGAAGACCTTGCTCAAAATAGAATGGACATGGAGAGATAAGGAGCCATAGATGTGCTCAGACAGGGAGCCAAAGTCAGAAGCAGGGAAGTATGGAGGACTCCAGCACCTTACATTAAAGGACCTCCACCACCATCCCGCGGGTGACCCTCATACACAGTCACAGATGATCAAATGAGTCTTTTATAATTTTTTATCTCAGTGTTCTCATACAGTAAGCTGGGTGTTAGCTCCCAGTGTGGTGTCAACACACCACATAACACTCCAGATTGCTGTTTGTGGATAATTATAGTTCTCTGTTGTATGCTCAAAAAAAAATCATGACTTCTTTCAATGTAATTTCTGAGAGAACAGAAAACAGTGATGTTCCTGGATTGATCTGAAGTTATATTTCTTTGTGCTGTTTTATACCCACAAATACTATTGGAACAACTGTCAAACATATTTTTGAGGCAGGACTATATTAAACTGTCAGAGCTCACTTTGTCCAAACTTTAAAGCAGATATAATATACTTGTGATTGCTTTGTGATTTTTTTAAATAAAAAAGTAGTTACTGTTGTGATGCCAGAGGTCTGTACATAGTCGAAGAGAAGTTGAAGTTCACAGACGCAGCAAAGCAACCTTGTGTCAAACAAAAAAACAGACTCAACCAGCTCATTCTGGTGCCCCTGAAAACAGCTGGTTGTTGTATGTTGATACACATTGTTTCACAGATTTATTCATTAACATGTGTGAAAGTATCTGAGAAACTTACATTTTATGTAAATGATGAGTAGGAGAGGTGAAGTCGGTCTACTGTCTGTTTTTCTTTGGTTGCGTGCGGTGCAGTTGGAGCTGGAACAGCCTGTTTCAGACATCGGCTGAACTGGCTGACCCGCATAGAGTTTAAGATAATTAAAAGTACCAAGAGCCGATGTAGAAGAGGAAGAGTGTGTGTGTGTGTGTCCAGCTTTGTCTGCCTTTAAATATTTTTTTATTATTTGAGATATGTTTTGGATTTAAAAACTGAATCTGAGACAGTGACCTGACCCAGGTGTACTGTTTCGGTCTATTTTATGTTGTATTAATATCCATCCATCCACTTACCCAATTGTTATTGTTATTAGGGGGGGGCTAAGCCAATCCCAGCTGTCGTAGGGTGAGAGGCAAGCTACAACTTGGGCAGGTCGGCAGTCTATCACAGGGCTGTGTGTAATTAGCAGCAATACTTTGATTTTGCTAATACAGAGTTAGGTGAAAGAGTATTTTGTCAAGGAGATTTGTCACTTTCTCACCTCTGTACATTACACTACTTCATTCAGATGCTCCCTTTACGTTTCTCCACAGTATGCCTCCATCTCACCCTATCCCTATCATCCTGCGTGTCCTCCTTCACTACATCCAAGAATTTTCTCTGTGGACAACTGCTTTCCATCTGTACATCGTATCAGCCAGCTCTCTCTATTATACACACCTGTCTCCTAACAACTCTTTTCTTTCTCTGTAGAAACAGTAGCACAGTTAACATCGGCACCCTGTTGGCCAACAGTGGCAGAAACTGTTGTTAACCTGGTCCCATATCATGTCCAGTATGGAAGTCTTATTCTTTACAATTCACATACTTGTTTTTGGCAAAGACTTTACAACGGATGCCCTTCTTGACACTACGCTCTCCGTTTATCTGGGTTTGGAGCTAGTGCAAATAGAACGCTAACAGGGGATATGAAATCAAATGTGAGGATGTGATTACAGCCATTTCTATACACAGTCCCCCCGTTTTCCTCATTTCCTTCGGCGAGAGGAAAAGCAGCATTTGGTGATGTCCATGAGCTGGAGACCTGCCTAAGGTGCAATGACTTCCCTGCAAATATTAAAAACAGTCCTTATGTTTTCACAATTCACTTCACACTGGTCAAAAGCAGTTTTATTTACTGTAATAAAATCACTGCATTCACTTGGAAGAGAGAAGAAATATAAAACTGAAACACAGTTCAAGAAGGTCTGAGTGGTAGGGAGGTCCAGTCTCCTTGAGGCTAAATCCAGACAATGACAATCTTCCTATATGGAAAAGAAATAGTAAAAACTTATAAAAGACTTGCATAAGATGTGGCCTACTTCATATAGTGAATCGTATAAGGCGTATATGATTTACTCATGAAACTGGCCACTTCCTCATTACTTTTATATATTGTTTTAGTAAGTATCCAAAACATACAAGTTTCATTTATATAATTCAATTTATAATTGATTTAATTGATTTTAATTTCATACAAGTTTCACACAAGACAGATACAAACTTTATAAGATTTATATATATCTTTTCCATATGGAAAACATATATATAAATCTTGTACGTGCTTTGGAGTTTGTACGTGTTTTGTCTCTAGGGGCCACCGTATATATTTATATATGAACATATATAAATAAAACCACAGTTTTGTTTTTACATTAGTAATTTGTTTTGTACATAATTTTATATTGTTGTTAATAATAAATAAATTAAAGCAACAAAACAACCTGAAGAGCCGGTTGGGAGCCGAAAGAGCCGGTTCTCTAAAAACAGCCAGAAATCCCATCACTACACTCCGCACTTTGAATATTCCGTTTGCCTGACAAACATCATCTATCAGATGTGGCATGCTTCTTATTTCTATAAAATACTACAAAGTGTAAGAGCCATTTGGACACAGATATGGCTGTTACAGTTACAAGCTGAGTCAGTCTTTGGTAGACTAGGCAGGTGAGGTTACAGCTCTGTGGCTGGTTGTCCAATGCTCCTACAGGGAGGCATATTTGGGAGTGCCGTGCTTCTTGTTTGGCAAATGAGCTGTAGTAGCCACACCCTGAACTGCAGGATGTGTGATGCTTTTGGGATCTTGTATCAATTTCCCAAAAGTTCTGAACTCCAGATACATAACATTTTTGCCAGCTATTGTATGTTTTTTTTTTTTTAATTTTTTAAATTTTTTTTACTATTTTTCCCTGTGCACATTTGAGGTATTTTCTTTCATTTCCAAAGGACAGAAACAAAGTACTGACCTGATACCAATACCAGCGTTGCTATCAATACTATTGATATTTGTATCAATTCGCGCACCTATTACTTTTTACTAAAAGAAAAAAAGACATTTTTAGAATTAATTTTTTTTTCCTCCAAAAACTATCCATCTATCCATCTCGGGAGAGGAGGTGCAGCTGCATCTTCTCCGGCTGGGTTCTGGCTGTTGATGGCCCCTTCTGTCCCCAAACTGTCTCTTCGGTTTATTGCCAGCTTTTGTTTGGCTCTTCTTCTTATCATTAAATATCTCCCCCCATTAGGCTCTATTTCCCGAGAAGCCAGAACAGCTATTCACCACATTGGTTTCCCTCCTTCCAAGCTGATTTAACATCATTTTGCCTTGGTGCCTTGTTTGCGCTGCAAAATATTCAGCATTGGCAAGTCTGCACTTCCTACACAATGACATCAGTTTCTTCCTGGAAGGAAAGCAAAATCCCTCCAAATAATGCCTCTACATAACTTACTTGATATTGCTTTTGTATATAACAACATTCTCATGATATTAGTTGTTTTTTTAACATACACTTGTTAACATTTTTTATCTCACTATTTTTCTTGGGTTGGCCGTGCTTTTCTGCTATTTTGCTGTCTCATCTCCCATAGACATTCCTGTTTTGCATTTTGAAAAATGTTCTGGAGGAAACCTGCCACTCAGCCTATGTTCACTGGCACTGGCAGTTGGAAGGAGGCTGGGGTTAATGACTGGGCTTGTAGCCCAGCCGCACAGCACATTACTGTGGCGCTGAAGATTGAATGTTGTGTGCCATCTAACATTTAATCAAGACCATGTTTCCCCCTCATTCATTTTAGTTGCCCAGAGGCCAACATAACACCCCATATTAGCTTGAACACGGAATCATTAAAGAGTCACAACAGCATTCAGTAGTAATAGTTAATGTTACTCTGATTGCTCTCTGGTTACTTCAAGCGTAAAGAATAATAGGAATTTAGGAGGTTACATAAAATTTATTTTTTCCTTGTAAAAGTAAAAATTGTTAAAATTAATACTATATACTGGAGTCAAAATTAATCGAAGATGATGGGATTTTAAACATTTTATTAAAATAAAAGACAAAAACAAATGTGAAATGTGTACTAATGTCTATATTGCATTTCTCCACAGGAACTCACACATAGTTGCAGTCAAATACTTGTTTTTTCATCAGTACTGTGGCAGACATCATATATTTCTTGTTTCTATGAAATATATTTTCCACAGTGTTGTGCACTTTTACATAGCCTGGATGAAACAGCACAATATGAAAGGCTGGTACATGATATTGAAGATGTAAATTTAGAAGTTCATCTTAGGAAATGCATACGCTGTTTTCTCAAATAAAAACCTGTAGATAAATCATGAGTCATCATTTAACGGTGAGGGTGGCACAGTGTATATAAGACTGCACAAAAAAAGATCACACTGTGACGTTACTCATCAGGTTCTAAACTAGTATTTTATTATTCTTTAGTTATTCATTTTTAAAACCTTACATACTGCTCATCGTCTGGGCCTTCAGAGTATGGTCTGAGTCCATTTTGAACAAGAATTCCCTCATAACATACAATTACATCTGAAATTAATAAATGGATGATTAATGCTTAATTCCATTTACAGTGTGTAAAATTTTCACCACTAGATGTCAGTAGATTGCACTTTGGTTTTCTAACCTCTCCAATTCGAGTGCATAATCGTAGCATTGGTGACCCTGCGGGACATGTTTTAGTCAGCCATGAGAGATCAAAAACATTAAATTTAGACTGTCTATAGATTTATGCCTAAATTCATGGCGTGTTTCTGCTATAGTCTGGATGGACCCGCTTTCTGTCCACAGTTTACCTCAGCTGTCAATGCCGACAAGCTTTAGAAGCGTCCATCTTTATTTACTCCGGAAGATGCTTTAAAACTTTGACTCACTGACAAGTGTCGGATGTCTTTCACAGAGAAGCTCACTTCTGACTGATGACAGCAATACTGAGGTGAGTTGTCGAGGATATGCTGAACTTTTTTGATGCTGTTAGCCAGTGTTAGTCTCTGTTAGCCAGTGTTAGCTGCTGTAGTGGAGTTTGTGAAACTACCTTTGATGTGGAGGAAAATTGATTCTCTGATTCTTAGTGAATAAACTTATACAATGTGAGAATGTAATGAAACTGTTAATCAGAGGGAACAAGTGTAAGGACTAACACGTTATTAAGTAACGCGTTACAGTAACTACGTTATTATTGAGGTAACGAGCACGGTAACTAGTTATTATGCCAAAATCAGGAACGCGTTAGTCGTTACTGGGATTTAGAAAGGCTCGTTACTCGTTACTTTGTGTGGTGGCATCGCGGAGCTTCCACAGATTCAGTAACATTAGCAAGTGGTGGAGGCCAGCAGGTGGATGAGGGAAAGGGGAGGCAAGAGGAGGAGAGACCGAGGCGGCCGCCGGTCCGAGTGTCAGGTGAACTGAACTTCAGGTGAGAAATTATGACCTGCAGTCTATCTGGGTCAGATATAAACTAAGTTTAGTTGGGGTTTATTTTCGTTATGCTGACTTTTTCATACTGCCTGCTTGCTAGCATGACGGAGTTTCTATACAGCTGGGTGCGTGCTATGATGTTACTGATTTTGAACTTTATTATGTTCATAAGGTTAGTTAGTAGAGTTGCCAACCGTCCCGTAAAAAAACGGAATCGTCTTGTATTCAGAGAAAATATTACGCGTTTTGTATTGAGGTGAGAAGGAACAAAGTTTGTCCCGGACTTCAGCTAGAATGAAAAAGACACAAAGCTGGAGTTATTCTGTGTCTTTGCTGCACAGCTGCCTCTTCTTCTTTCATTCTCTCATCAGCTGATCGGCTTTTCTCTCTTGTTTGTTTATCGCTCACTTTGCGCCAGAAAGAAGAAACCAGCGGATGTCGCGTTAAACAACAGCAGCACGTTTAAGTTTGATCAGTTGTTGTTAGAATTTATTTAATATTAATTTCTAGTATCAGCTGATGTTTGCTGGAGCCACAGCTGTAAAGCTGCTGGTCCTAATGTCGGTTTGGTTATGTGGTGAGAGGGAAACATGAGGATGAAACCAGGAGATGTTCTTACTGAATCATCAGAGCTGCACAGGTGATGGAGAAACAGGTTTACCTTTTAGGTCACATGAATGAGTTGAAGGGAAGTTATGAACTGTTTCTGAGAGACAAATAACACCAGGATCCTTTTCTATGTAGCTGACAGCTGGTAACTGTGCAGGTGCGGGTCTAGCAAAGTTTTGCCAGGGGAGCCAGGTAGGGCATCAACAGGGAGAGGGGGGCACAAAGAAATACTTTTTTCTTACTCTCATTTAAAATGTTTAGCTTTTAAAAAATAATTATCTGAATCTTACAACAAACGATTGATAGATTGATGCATATATACCATCAAAACAGTGAACATCACTGTCACAACAGCGTTTGTTTTCATTCAAAGGCTTTATGATTTTTCCTATAAGGGCTGGTCAGTCAAAACGCCCGGGCCGATTTTTTGTCCCAGTCCAGCCCTGTATGCAGCTCATCTGCAGTCTGGTGTTACCTACATCTTCCTATTCAGAAGGCAGGATTTCCGAGTTCTGAGTACAATCGAAAGCACCACGACTGCAGTTTTTGTGTTGGATGTAAAAAGCGCACATGATGCTGTGACGTAGGCTAGAATCATGGCGGCGGTCAACGACGGTCCAGGCGTGGGATTTCTCTCGTGGAAATATGCACATTATTGTTTCCTTTCTGTTGGTAGGTGGCACAGTGCACTTGTGGCAAGTAAGCAAGCTAGAAGACTGGCAAAGTTATGGAAGCAACACATTAATAAGAGAATTCTGAGTAAAACCAAAGTTACTTTCCCTAGTAACTAGTTACTTTCAAGGTAACGAGTAACGTGAAGTAACTGAGTTACTTTTGATAGAAGTAACTAGTAATTTTACTAAGTTACTAATTTAAAATAACTTACCCAACACTGTATAGGACACTCAAGCCCAACATTAGCTATTACAAAGTTAAGTTATGAACAAGTGTTGTTGTTGTTCAGCACACTTATACCAGCTCCATACAGGAGGGCTCAGTGTCTGCTGGCAATAAGTTACTGAAACAATAACAAATAAGGATGTTTATGCACATTTTTATGTGTTTGAGCCCTGACCTCACTTCAGCAGATAAGGCTTGAGGTGAGAAGGAAGAAAGTGAATACTTTACAGTTAAACACTTTATCATAAAAATCATTAAAAAAGGATCATTAACCCGAACTCTTCCATGGCATGCATTTTTAATTTCTCTTTGATATTTGGTCATATTGGGGCCCAATGAATGTAAAAACAAAGAATTACCAGATTTTTTTTAAAACTTATTTTTGTTTTTAAGAAAAATAAGAGCCAAATATGAGGATATTCGTTTAAAATTTTGATAGAACAGTAGCAGTATAATGTCCTCGTAAGTAGATATCAGGCCCTTGTAGAGCAAAATTCAGTATTTTGGTCTAAATAACCCAAAATGTGATGTCCATATATGTGGACGCCAGGTCCTAGGAGGTTAATACTATTATTTTATTACTATTTATACTTATAAATGTTCGTTATAAGTATTCATTCAATATCAATTAATTCTTTGAATACAAAACTTTTCCCACACTGACTGAGATGGCAGGTTAGATGTTTTTATAACTTACTTTTATATATTGTGGGTATTTGTGCTTGCCCAGTTAATAAATAAACCAATGTATGTCCCACACAACCTGTAACACAACCTTCAATAACGTCACTCCAATTAGAGGAAGAGAAAAATATGATATCCTTGACTTTCCGTGTTGTGTCCTTCCTCGTTTCCCCTCAGATATTTTACTTCTCTCTTCCTTTCTTTCACTGCTCCTCTCCTTCTTTTCCAATTAGCTGTATTTTTTTAAACCTTTATTTAAACCGGAGAAAATTAGTTTCTTATTTTTTTATTAGACGTTCATAAATTAGTGTCTACCACGCTGATAGAGGAATGGAGAGAGAGCAGGGATTGTACAAACCTTTACCTTAGAACGTGAAATAGGAAAACAGAAGAAATGAGGATGAGCCAAGAGTTTCTGTAAAATGGAGAAAAGTGAAAAAGTAAATGAGACCGATCGTGAATCAGCATGCAGCTGGCCTCTGCAAATCTCAGCTCCTCCCATCTGTCTCCTAAGTGATAATTATGTCTGTCTGTGCACCGCTGTATCTGCTCATTTTCTTTCCATCCTTCACTCCCGCTCCTTCACCAAACCTCTTAACAATGATTATCCATCACTTAACCTGTCCTTCTTGTTGTCTCTTAAGATTTTTTCTTACATTCCATCTTCAGTCCCTCAGTTTTCCACCATGTGTCTACTGCCCGTGTCCCTGCTGAGTGAGCCAAAGAAAAAGAAGCGATGTGCTTCCCTGCAAGCTACAATGGAACTTTAACCTGTTGTATTTGTTTAAGCTCAGATTTGGGTGTAAGAAGGATGCCATCAACATGTATTTTCTGTCCCCGGGTTTTCTACAACATCTGGGTTCAAGTTGTACAATGAAAACTGAGCCCCGAAAGTGAAGTCAGACAAAAACTTGTTACACTTGCTGCTGTAAAAATTGGTCTGACAGGAGATCTCCTATCTACTCAGCTCCAGATCTACAAATGTTCTAGTGTGGAAAAAATAATGGTAAAGTATATTTTTAAAATGACTTGATTTGGTTATTTCTATATCACTGAATATATAGTACAAAGAAAAGTAAAGGTTGAAGAATAAGTGGAGAATCTAAGGAACACAAAAAACATAAGGCTTTGTCTGCAAAATAAACTATAGCAGCAATGACATAAACAGTTGTTAACATGAACAATTAGGGGTTCGCACATTTGCACAGAAAGCACAGAGCACCACACCATGCAGAATATTGTGTATGTTTTATTTTTTACGGCCAGAAGCTAAATAGCTGTAGATATTCTATTAAACATTAATGATTTGTGATTAATTAATGAGAGTTAGCCAGTTAATCTCTGGCTCTCTTCCACAGAGTGTCTTTTGTCCTCCCTCCCTCCTACCTTAAATCTTTCATCTGTAAAAAAGCAGCTTTCCCTCCCCACTGTCACCAAGTGCTTCCTCACAGGGGGGTCGTGTGATTGTTTGGTTTTTACCTCACAATATAAAACACCTCCAGGTGACTGTCATTGTGATGTAGTGCAATACAAATAAAATTTAATTGAAAAACAAAACAAGCTTATATTTTTTAACCTAAACCATAATATTAAAAGTATAAATTGCTATAAATGGGATTGCAAAGCTCTTTAAAGTCCAGCAGCAGCAGTTAGTGACTGCAGCCAGCTGTGATGCATGTAACCATGAGAGTGTTAAACTAGAAAAGATGAGCCATGTGCTCACTTTTCCCTTTTTGGTTTTTAGTCAATAGCTCTCGTTGTCGGGGATCTTCACTCATGCAGTAAATGGCTGAATTATTATCGTACCTCCTTTTGCCCACTTTAGATTTAATCACTGGGAGAACATGTTGCATTAGCATTTTGCATTTGTAAAATCCTCCTTTCTGTCATTGTTCTGTTATTTTATTTGTGCATTATCCTACTGGAAGGGGGGAGTGGTTGCTATGGCAGCAGAGATGGAAAGGCAAGAATTTTTACTCTTGGTATGAACAGATTTTACAAGACATGGTGATATTATAAATTTTATTTATAGCACATTGCAGTACTGTACTGTGGAATTCAGCGTGATTTAAAAGCTTAAACCTTGTATGAGGTTACAGACTCTGTGTACTTCAGCTAATGCAGGTGACTGGAGCCGTTTCAACTTTGGTTTGAGGCTCTGGAAGATCATTTCTAGTTTTTCAGGCCTGAATAACAGCAGGTGTGAAAGAGGAAAACCATATGAGACAAATGGACAGTATACCTATTACATGCACGCTTTCCCTTATTTTCATATGAGTGGTCAGGTGAAGGAACAGTGATGAAGAGTGTCGGGGTCACTACTTAAGTAGTCTGTTATGCTGCTCGTTGCATTACTTCCTCTTTACACTCTAAAATGACCTGAAAGACATTGTCACAGATTAAAAATATAAACCACAGTCCCACACACCAACAAAATTTCCCAAAGTTCCAGAAGTTGGGATTGGATGCACTACACATGCTTGCAAAGAGTTCTGTTAGCACTATAATGTGGTTGTTTCTGTCCTGGATGTAGTTTCCCCTTTATCATCGCACTCTTGTTCTTTTGTGGAATTAAAATGAAAGCAGTGTCTATATCTCCACTCCTCAGTCCTTCTGCACAAACTGACATCAGCTCAGTTCAATCGAGCTTCTGTGGGATGTGCTGCACAACCAAGTTAAATCCACCTTGCAACTTACAGGATCTTAAAGGATCTGTTACTAATGGTGCCAGATACCACAGCACAGCTTCAGTGGAGTCCATGCCTGGACGGATCAGGGCTGTTCTGTTAGCTTAAAGTGGACCAACACTAAATCATGCAGGTGGTTATAATGTTATGCCTGATCTGTGTGTATATATACACATAACTAAAACAGCTTATTTTAGAAAGTGGTTAAAGAGAAGTGCAGCACCGAGGTCCGGTATAAGAGAACTGAGCTGTGAATCATGCAAAGCTACTTTAGTGTCCAAAAATAAAAATAAGGATCTGAAAATGAGCAATAATAGGCGCCCTTTTATAAAAGCCACACTTATTTTGGAGTCATTTTTTGTCTACCAGTGTTCAAAAAGAGTAACATTATCTTGATAGCGTATTTTAAAATGCACGACTGTTGTCACAGTTGTATTCATACTTTGTGAACATTGATACGGCCTTTAATCTGTGATCTACAGTGTTATGATATTCTTTGCTGACAGTTAAAGAGAGGCTTCATCACTTGTTTCATAAAGCTTCTAAAAACTGTCCAATAAAATTGTACTCATATCCCTGTGAAATCCCACCGGGAGCCACCACAGTGACTGTAAATCAGCCCTCTAATCAATATTAACGAGCTAGCACCAGGATTTGTCTCTTTATAAAAATCACCCGAGAGTCCTGACTGCCGGGTTTTCAGCTTTGAAAAGCTGGGAACAAAATAAAGGGCTTTAAAAATTTCTGCTCAACTGTGCACAGGCTTGTCATCATACATTTATCAACTGGCTATTGCAGATTAGAGCAGCCTCTCTTCAGATCACACTCACGGTGTATAATCATTAACCAGCGATAAGAGCTTTTCTTAATTTGTAAAAATGAACAGAGTTCCATATACTTAGAACACACAGGTAGTCGAGCCAGTTTATTTGTACACCGTAGTCTACATGCAATCAGGGAAACAGCCCGGTGCCACACAGTGCTTGATTCAGGGAAGATGTGGTTTCTTTTTTGCAGTCGGTGAGGATTCTAGCATCAGTGACTGATATATAGAGTTAAGGTTCAGTAGCCAAAGAGAACTGCAGTAGGTGTGTGTGTTTCATATTCTCTGCATGATTTCAACCCCTCAAAAGCCCTTATACATTAAAGCTGCATTAATAAATTTGTGAACACCAGGGCTCTGATGATGATGATGAAGCCAGGAGTTAGTTTTCCAGTTCATCCCAAAGCTTGAAGTTGAATGAGGTTTGTCTCGGAAATGCTGTTCCAACGATCCTTCAGTTTTTTCAATTCAATATCATTCAATTTTATTTTATTTACAGAACACCAAATCATAGCATGCCATCTCCGGGCACTTTACATGCTAATGTCAAGTCCTTACAGTGCTACAGAAAAAAAAAGGAAACATTCCCTTTGGTCACAGTGAGGAGAAAAAGAGGGAGGCTGGCTGTCCGCCGCAACAGTCTGGGGTCGAGGAGAGCAAAGAGAGAAAAAAAATATTACTGAGCCGCAGACACCTGCAGGAAGGCAGAGGCAGAGAGAGAGGCCAGAGAAGAAACAGCACCAACAACAGGAGAGACAAGTCACAAGGTTCATAAAATACAATAGAAGGATTTAAATGCATGGAGAATGAAAGGGAGGAGAGATGGTCGGTATATTTTTGTGTTTTCACCAGGAGGCTGGGCCTACAGTATAAACACCTGAACCAGCTCTAACTCTAAGTATAAGCTTTATCAAGAAGAAAAATGAGGCTGATGGCAGCAAAGACAAATTAAGTCTGTCTTTACTGGTCTTTACTAGGGATGGGTACCGGTATCCGGTGCCATCTGACATAAACGGTAGTAACCAGACCGAAAAGCAGCGCACATTTCGGCGCTTTTTTCCCCCTGAGATGTCATACACTTTGGATTCTAGCCAATCATTTTACCTTTGCGAGCGTAGTAGGCGGGCCCAGCTACGTACGTTCTTTTAAAGCAGAGCTACAGAGTAAAAATGCCCAAGGCAAAGCGGTCAAAGTCTGGATGTACTTCACAGCAAAAGATGCAAACTCAGCAGCCTGCAACAAGTGCTTTAAGCTGATACTGTGATACTGTGCAAAGGAGGTAACTCCTCGAATCTGATGAAACACCTGGTGACTTATAGCATTTTGTTAAAAGCCGAGACATGCGCCGTATTTGATAGCTTGCTGCGAGACCTCACACCGAGCACATCTTCTGCGGGTGTGGTGCCTGTTATCGGACCCGGAGCCCTGCTAGTGTAGCAGAAATGATGAGGATGATGATGGCAGCAGCAGCCGTTCTTCTCTGCGTGAGTAGCTTAATGTTGTTCGTGTGTAATTTACGTTGAGTAGGCTAACCATGTTATTACATTAATGCATGTAAGGTGAACTAGCAAACACCATCATAGCTACATGCGGCTGTCTTCTTGTTTGATGGCGGTACTCCCTTCACCCTGGCCAAAAAAGGCTAAAATGACCAAAGAAAAAGAGGAAAACAGCTAAACATGAGAGGTTTTTGTACAAAGTTGGTGTTTTTTCCATTGATTAAGCACTGCTTCCAGCCAAGAGTGATACCATAAATCCCCTATAGCTGCAGAAAAGACTGTTGTCTTTTTACAAAAAAAAAAAAAAGTTAAACAGCTGAACGTGAGAGGTTTTTGGCCCTAGTCTTTACTGGCCTCCACAATCAAAAAGTCCCATCCAATAAAGCAACTTTAGTGTGTGGTGGAATGACAGATTCACATCACATATGTGGTGCCCACACCTCTGAGGCAGCTGGATGAGCCTGTCATGTCAATATTGCCCAGAATCTCAAAGGAACGTGTCCAGCACGTTGTTGAATCTATAGCACAAAGTGAATGAAGAGTCATGAAGTGACCAGTGAGTGGATAAATATAATATATGTCATCTTACTGGCCATGAAGGTTTATCTATGCATCTCTATAGACCTGAAGTTATTTACTTTTTTTCACATGTGCAAAAAGGAGTGTGTGCGCTTACATGCAAACATCACCACTGCTTGAACATATATGCCTGTTTCTATGCAGTAATACATGAGTGTGAGTGTGTTAAGGTATTACGTGAGGAAGGTGACATGAAAACTGAAAAATAGGAGCTAAATAAAGTTGAAAAGTATGAACTGGATTGGGAAAGGAGGGGCGAGGATGACAAGAGCAAGGAAGAACGATGAGTAGAGGAGACAAAAAGGACAAGGCAGGAGATGTCACATACAGGATTTTGCTTGTGTCAGACCATGTGTGAGCAGTGTGTGTGTGTGTGTGTGTGTGCGTGCGAGAGGGATAGACAAGAGGGGAAAGGTTGACAAGCATATGATGTCATCAGGAGACATTTAGTTGACAGGGGCCATGCAACAGATGGGGCCGTGGGTTGAGAATGAATGTGCATGTGTCCTTACCCATGGCGGTCCTCATTGGTGTGAGTGTGTGTTGGGCATGGGGACACCTTTGGTTTCAGAAGTGATGTGACACTAATTGGTCCAAAAGGTTGCAAGGTTCAAGTTACACGGTGGTCATGTGGACATCATGGCGATCACGGTCAAAGTTTGCAGTTGCTCTGGCCTTTCAGTTATGCGAACTCTTCAGCTTCTTTTAAGCGCCGACCCTTTCCTTCATCACAGAAGTACAGAATACAGAGTTCAAAGGACACAGCTGGAAAGAAGCGGGAGACTAGCACCATATTGTGAATAACGCTTCCAGTATGCTAGTTCTGGGTAGGATATGTTGTGTTGGGTACCCGGGCAAACTGGGATACAGGACCTCCTCCTGTCAGGAATAAAAAAAGTTTGCTTTTTGAAAACAAACTTATTGGCACTCACTGTTACGCATTCTTTTTGCCTTTGAGCACTGTCAACGTTGAGCGTCACAGAAATTGTATGGAAAACAAGCTGCCTTTCACAATGTGCTCATCTGAAAAAATTAAAATATCTGGGCTTGACAGTTGTCCAGATGACAGCCTGAATGAGGAGGGTAACGACACCACAGGTCATTCCTGAACAACAGATCTTTGGGAGAGTGGTATCTCCACACTTATTAATAAAAAGAAGGGAAACGTGTGGTTGGAGAAGGTGCACAAGTGACAGGATCACCACAACCTTGAGAGGAAAGTTGATTCAAGAATTTTGGAGATCTTCACCTTCTGTCAGAAGCATCTTACCTGGGAGAAAAAAACCTGAACTTTTGTTTAGTGGTTCAAAGTCCTCTTTTCTAATGAAAGTAAATTTTGGATTTATTTTGTAAACCAAATGTCCTAAAGTGTAGAGGAACAGTGAAGAGGAACAAAAACCAAGGAATCTGGAATCCAGTGTGAAGGTGCAACAGTTTACAATGATTAAAGGTGCCAGCTGTCTGCCAAACTTGTCAGCACGTGCTTCCATCTTTCCATCAAAGCTTTATGGAGATGCTTGGATGCTCTTCTGATGGGACTTAGGACCTGCCCACACTGCCAAAACTACGAGCCAATGTTTGCCGACCATGTTGTTACTGTTGTTGATTGACCAGTAAAGTAACCCATTGCGAACCCCACATGACATTCATACAGTAATTCTGATAAAGGAGCTCCAGCGTTGTACTGAAGGTATAAATTAATTTGGATATTTCTATGAAAGAGTGATTTACTAGATTTTGGATTTTCATGAGCCATGAGCCATAATCACCAAAAAAAGCAATATACAACTTTTAGAATAAAAGTTTTGCATCTTCGAGAGACACTATAGATGTCTCATAGCATGTCTATAGAGAGACTGCAGTGTGAGCAGCAGCGTGCATTCTGCCCATGTGTCTGCACAGGTCTACAGGTAAATTGTTGAGCACAGGCCACTGGATTTGTTACTAACACTCTGCAAGTGCTGCGTGTCCCATTCACAATGACTGTAATGACACATGTTAAAATGGGTTTGTTGCCTAATTGACTCTTTTGTCTGTGGCTGAGTGTGTGACATGCACAATGTGTGACATGCAGGGTGAAGTCGTGGATAGAGTTATTGATCACTGTTGTTCCATCAGACGTGCACAAGATGACTTAATAACTTGTTTGAAACATTCTTTGTGAAAGTAAACTTTTCATAAAACAAACTCTGATATTTGCGCCCTCACGGTTCTTGATGTCTGCACTTTTAGCCTCTGTATCCTTTATGATCACAGTCTTGGTTGTCTTTAGTTGTTTATCAGCCAGAAACACAATTTGAAAGTTCCTGTGGTTCAATGCAAACGTTTCTCAGACTGATTTGCATAACTTACAAGCACATCTGTTTTATTACGCTATCTTTAGGTCCTGAATGTATGGAACTGCAGGTAAGTTGACATTAACCCTGGAAAAAGTGAATGAATTGTTTTAGAAATTACAGTTACAATACAGCATCACACAGGGCAGGGCAATCAACCGCACCTCAGGTCATTAGCACAGTCATTATGTCCTTAATTGATGTCAGCACACAGAATCTAAGAGGTTTCATGCAGTGTTTCCTGAACAATCATATCTTAGGAATTAATAGTAATTTGAATAGATTTTCATACCTCAAACTAACTTTCAGTAGCAGGATGATGGTCAGAGGCCTCGTATTACCTTTTCACCATCCAATCCAGCCAGTGTGGTCAAACATCCCAAAGGGGAAATGCTTCTACATTTCTATTTAACACTGCAGCATTCTATATGTAGACTGGAATAAACCTTTAATATTAAGGGTTTATTTCAGGTCAATCACAGGGTTCTGTGCTTCCATCTATACTTGTCTCACTACAGAAGCTTCCTAGAGGCAGCCTTAAAGAATTCAATGTGACATGATGTCTAATTTCTTTAATTCTAACTTGTTGTATTTCATTAAAAAAAACAAACAAAAACAAAACAAGGTGTCTTATGAGATATTTTGCAATTGTCTTCAGTAGTACTGTGAGAAACATTCGAGCTGTTCTTTAACTCTCACATTAAACCAGTATAATTTTTTCTGATTTTGGTAATGAATGGAAAATCGTTGCCTGTGGTATGTATGTATGTATGTATGTATGTATGTATGTATATTTTCCATTGAGCCATTCTATATTATGATATTCTATTGGTGCTCAGTTGACCTGTCAAAAGGTGCAAATATATACAATTGTGGGATTTGTCTAAAATATTTGTATGCTCCATATAGATGCTGGCACTCACGCTGCGTGAGGTAATGTTTACACACACACACACACACACACACACACACACACACACTGAGGTGTGTGTCCTTAAAAGTGGGCCTTAAATAGGACTTAACTGTTGATCATTTTAAATATGCTCATGAATACTGAACAGCAACAAAGTCTATGTCTCCTTGTTGCTGCCGAGCATATTTATTGCTTTGGGGTGTTTAAAACAGTCATGTTCTAGCATTTCTGCTCACTGTGAGGAATGGCTAGCTCAATGGTTTGGAATACGGCAAAAATGATTTCTGAGGGAGATTACAGCATAAAATACTGGGGAATACTGTAATGTAGGTTATGGAAAGACATGCTTTAAATGCACTGTGCAGTACCACTTATTGAAATGACAGAGTGATATGCTGACATACTGATACTGTAAAGCCCAACACTCATGTTTCAGCCTGATTTGCTTGGAATAAGACTTTCAAGAGCTGATGGATTTATTTTTGTTTTCCACAATTACTTACAGATAATTCAGTATATCAGTGCATAATTCTCTGATGTCTCAATCAGGCAAAAGTGACTTTTTCATGGAAAAAGTGTAATTTTTTTCATTTATGTGTTTCAGTTACAGAGATGAATTTTGTTATTGTTGAAGGTTTGTAAGAACACTGGTAAAATACAAATATTCTAATATCCTAGGGTTAGGGTTGGGGTCATCACCAAATGATGCCTAAGACCTCAGAGGGTTAATAAATGGCTGATCGATGTTGTGTTTCTTCATGCTCCACTGGGCATGGTCAGAAATCCAATTCAGCAAGTACAGCAACCAAAGCCTTGCCAAAGAAAAACCTGCGTTGAGTGCATGGCATCACGCCTCCTTTAATGCTTGGCTTCCTGAAGAAAGAAACAATTGTGATGAAAAATCAAAGACAGAATGCATACCATTGAAAGAGCCAGCTGTTGGTACAGTCTGGCCTATGTTTGACCCTTCTGATCCAAGTTTAGAGTTGTTTAAATGGAAGCATTCCCAAACCTAAAAGCAACATTTTCTAACCTCACTTTAAATTCCATCACATCCTTGCACCAAATATCCAAGATCTTGCGATGTGACATTGAGGTTGTGATTTAAGACAGTAAATTCTATGACTTTACAATTATGCACAACCCCTTTCAATTTATGGCAACCCTGCTGCACAGTAGCTGCACACATTTACACAAAAACTGCAGCTTGAGTCATAGTTTTACGTCAAACCTAACTGCACATCCTTTCTCGATATGTGGGTTAAATCAACCACTTTGCATCCCATTTCCTGCAAGCTTATTCTTATGGTAGAATGAAGGTGTGCTGATCTGTCACTGTCTGAGACATACAACTGCCCTGCTTGTTCCAGAGTCATTAACAGAGAGAGAAATGTGAGGTGACATGCACACGCCCGTACTGTAAAGATGCCAGGATGGAAATGTGTCGTGGCATGTAGATCAACTGTCGGGTTTAGTGACTGCTTTGGCATCTGTCACTTTCTTTGTTTCTCTCTTTCCCATTGATACTTTCCCCCTGCCGTAGTCAGTCTGTATTTACACTACCCATCTCATTTATTTTTTCTTTTCATACTGTCCTCCTTCTGAGACACCTGTCACTATCTTGTCCTTAAGGCTACAAACGCGTCTCCTCGCCTTAGTGTCACAGCAGGCGTATGCATGTGAGTGATTAAGCAAACGGCGTGTGTGTAACTGCACTGGAGTGTGTGGTGTGTCCAGTCGTGTCAGCCATCCTGTCAGTTGAAAATTATGTTTAAGTCACCGAAGGCCGCAAAGTAACTTCTTTACACTGGAGCTGCAGGCTAGTCATTTCAACAATATCCCAGCTGTTGCCTTGTAGAAATGTCAATGACTTACTGCACTTATAATGTTGTTTTTCTTTTGGATCTCTTTTCTTCCAGTTTGCAGTCATGTGATTGGGAGCTTTTAATACACTGAGACCATTAACTGGTTAAATGTACACAGTTTTCATTTGGGCAAGATTGGCTGAACTGTCATCCTTGTTATTTTAAGCCCTTGCCTAACTTGCCTTGTCTGCTCGCTGCTCATTTTCTTTCATTTCTTCCTCTCACACATTCACCAAATGATATATGTCAGATCTGCCAGGACTATTAGTTTCTACCAACAACCCCACTGGCACTAGCCAGGTCACGCTGATGCACCATCTTGACTTTCCCTCCTTACAGTCTCCTGTTTGAACTCTTCTTTTCTGCTACCAGCAGCTCGATCTTTTCAGCCCTTGCAGTTGATTTGTGTCAAAGAAAAATTGTACAGAAAATTAGTTGATAAGGTTGAGAAATACATTCTTGTCATAAACATAAAAACAACACCAAAAGCAGGTATAGCTCTTCAGGTCAGCTCTGTCCACACATTACTTAAGTATGTGCTTTCCAATTCCACCTCACATATAATGCCCCCCCCCCCCCCCCTTTCTTTCATCACATTGCAGTGTGCAAAATATGCACAGATATAACTTCATGTAGGAAGTATAGCAAGTTAAGTTGGTCACAAAGAGCAATGAAGCCATTTCACATACACTCCTACTTTAATATGGTCTCACAATTGTATCATAGACTGACCCATATGGTAGCTCAATGTAATGTGCATCATATGCCAGGCCTCCAAAAAAAGTTGTAGTGAATGTCTGAATCTTTTTTCACTTTAGCAGAAACCGATTCATTCACAATGGTCATCAGAACCAACGAGCTCCTTGATTTTTGAAGTGCCTGAAACTCTAAATCTGAAATTCTGTGGCCAGGCTTGTTTGTGAGGCTCACCTCCCTCCCTCTGCTCCTTTCTGGCATTACACCTGGCTTTCTAAGTTTAAAATATTGGTATTGGGAATATTAGCCTTGTTACGACCCGGCTCAAAAGCCACAACATAAAGGAGACGAACACCAGAATGTCAGTGAGAAGAGGTTTTAACTTAAAATGCATAGCAGGTTGGCTACAATGGCTGGCACCACCAAGGCAAAAACTAGTGAGCCCCCCTTAAAGCTTGCCTCAGGTATGCTTTTATCTACACCTGACTAGGTGTGGCCAATTAGCAACAGCTGAACACACTGAAGAGATTAGGGGCTGCAGAGGGGCGTAACAAGCCTTTATCTACTATACTTGGTATTGATCAATACCAAAAATTGGACAATATTGGCATCTAGCTTTGGCCTCAACAGTGCCTCAAGTAGGAACTCTGTTTGTCAGCCTTTTTGCGTTACTGGTAAAAAGGAGTTGATTTGTACACAAAGATGAAAACATATCCACAGCTTTTGGGAAAATTTGCTGTAGCAAATACAGAACAAAGTGTGCTGGTTGCAGCCTTTAATATTAACAGTCCGCTCTCCTTTTTGCTGTTCAGGAAACATTTAGAATTTCATTTGAATGTTTACCTGCCCGCCAGTGCCGTGTGTACTCATGTTTTCCTACCGCAGACCCAAGGGAAATACAGCCTTTACCCTGGCAGCATTTGTATCTTGCCCTGCCCACTGAATTATTAAAAAACACATACTTTCATTATACCCATGCAATGTGTTGGTTATAGATTGATTGTCTTGACATTTGAGAAAAGTCTCGAGGCATAGCATTTCAGGCAGGTGAGGTGCTGAGTTAGAATCTATGAAAGCAGCATCCGGGAAATATTAATTTCCTCTAACCTGGATATGTCTGAGTTGACTTGATTAGAGCTGGACTGTGGCCTCTCTCTCTCCCTCTCTCTTGCTCTGCCTTCATTGTAGGTGCAGAGGTGTGCATGTGTGTGTGTGTGTGTGTGTGTGTGTGTGTGTCAGTGATGGATGCATTGCAGATGGTCTAAGCTCCATCTAATTATGCTGTGGACACAAGAGGAAGTTCTGCACAGAGGTCACTCAGGACACACATACATACACAGCAAAGAATCGGCAAGTGAATCTGCTTCAGGTGCATCTGCTAATATACTTTATCTTAAACAGTCTGCCAAAGTTAGAAATGTCACTGAGATGTAGACACCTTCACCACTTCAAGGTTACTCACTTATATTTTTCTATTGTACATGGAAATGTGTACATTTGCACATCCTCATTAGCATTTTTAAACATTTTATAAATCATCATCAATAATTATCGTGTCCTTAAGTCACTGATCCTCCACTAAAGGTTAACAAAAGTGCACACTGACTGCTTCTGTTAGTACTAACTATAGACTGCGTGGATCTAATATAAGGCATTCTTAAGACAATAAGCACTTGAGTGTAAACAGGTAGGTGAGGTAGGCACCATTATAATATCATCATACAGACTTGACGTCCAAATGTTGGGAAAAATACTCCTTTTTGTAAAGAAAAGAGAAAGCTGTTGAGCTATGATGAACCATCTGTTGAGCCTGAAGCTCTGCTAAATGCAATAAATGTTACTGAACAATGTTCTGAAGTTTTTCTAACCCATAGCAGGAAAGTAATTCGCCTCGATCTACAACATGCTGCCTTGAGCACACTGGTTTAATTTAGACGTTGGTAAAATCACCGTGCACTCGATTGACTTTGTAAGTATGTCATTGGATTTTTGCAAGAATGCAGTCATGGAAAGATTACTGAGCCGGTCCATAGGTTATTTGAAGCGACTCTTATTATTTCTTTTTGGAAAGTTAAAAGAAAAAAACAACCACAAAGAAAAGCAGACAAGAGAAAATAAAAAAAGTAATCAGCACAAAAGGTGCAAACTGGAAAAAGGAAACACACACACACACACACACACACACACACACACACTCTACAACAACTTTGTGTGTCTTACGGTTGTGAGGGCATTTACTCAGTCTGCGTAATGCATTTTAAACAAAACAAAAGGAAACAAAGAGAACTCTCAGAAAGGTTAGAAAAGTAGCAAACCACAGCACTTCAACTCTTGCCATTCTGTAGAAATATAAATGTTTCACTTTACGGGCTCAGCCTTGCTAATTCCAGTTAAGGTAAAATATTTTCCACCTAAAGTAACTGAGTGCCAAAACAGGCCAATTCTCTCTGAAAAGTTATGGTTTGCACATTCATTTAAAAACAACAACAACAATGCATTCTGTTAACTTATTATTCCACAAAGAAAGTAATTTAATAATAAACCTTGGGCTTCCTTGCCTAAACGCTAGGGGTGGGGGAAAAAAAATCGATACTGTGTAGTATCGTGATATTTGTTTTGCTAATAATGTATCGATACAGGGACAGCAGAAATCGATATTTTGTTACAAAAAAAGTTTTTGTGGACTGGAACATACTCTGACTTCAGAGCATGTTGATCAGCTCCTTTTTCTGAGCAAGAATCCTGACATTCCTTCACTGTCCAAATATGTTAAACTTTTTTTTTTGGCAGCAATAAACATGACAGTTTACTTATTTTAATTTAAGACATGTTTTATTTTAATTAAGTTTAAAACTTTTTTATTTAATGTAAAATTATATTTGGTTTTAATTTACTTTCAAATTCTTCAGTTGCTGAATGGGCTGCATAGTTTTCATAAATTGCATAGTTCAGAATAGCTATAATTGTACCAGATGGTTGCATTCAGTTAAGTTGGACTAGACTGTAATACAAACCGTTCAAGTTTGTCAACAATAAAACTGACTGAAATGAGAGAAAGACTGAGTGTGAGACTTTGATATTAGATAAAATGAATATTGATAAAGTTTACCTTTATGTACAGAATCTGAATATCGCAAAATATTTTTAAAAATTGCAATAATATCGTATCGTGCGTTAAGTATTGTGATAATATCGTATCGTGGGATGTATGGTGATTCCCACCTCTACTAAACACTGATGCCTAATGAGGACATGCACAGGATCTTTGTTTCAGCCTTAAAGCATTAACACAAAGCCAACAGCAAAACCATCCCAAAGAGCCGTTCTTAGCAAGTGGATCTACTTTACAAGAGACTGGTTTCAGGATGGAAGGTGGTGAAAGATGCACAGAAATAGTCACAAAAAGTAATCTATGCTTTTGTTTTGTTTTTTAGTGTTATTGAGCACTAATTTGCAAGTAATGCATTTCAATATTTTGTGTGAGGAGCATGTTTTTTATTAGAAAAAAAAAGCAAACTTCTCCCACTAAAAATGCAACGTCCTGATGAAGAGAATGAGCTTTCTGGGCATGATTGCTCATCTCTGCTTCAACAGGTTCGGGCTCTGGCTGCTGTGCTGGGGCTGGCATACACTCAGTTTTAACATCACTCTGGCTTCTTTAACACTAGCTTCGTGTTAGCATGCTGTGTTTGCAGATGTTTGTAAAGAGTTGATGTTGTGTTCTCAGCAGCCTGAGAACAGTTAGCCCTTTATCACTATGTTCTCATCCTTTCATGCAATAGATGTGATTGCAGTGTTGTGTTACGTTATAATATATTACACTGATCAACAGATCAGGCACATCTATAGTGGGTGAGAATGAAAATATGAGCAATGTAACAAACAAGGAGAGTAAATGTAAATAAGAGGTCATCCATGGGAATGTACAGTATGAGGCACATAAGATTTACACAGGGAGGAAATCTAAAAAGAGAAGAAATGGGAATACATCAGGGTTTTCTTTAATTGGCACCAAAATACAAAGCGCTACATGCTTCATGAAAAATGTATCTGTATATATATGTAATTGTTAAAATCCTGGACATGATGAGTACAGAGGCTTGGACTCTGGGTTCTAGAAATGAGACATTCTCTTTTCTGTGCACCTCATCTACATAGATGACATCACACTATATACCAGGAGTGAATGACACATGGATTCTGTGATCCATACCACTAGGATTTACAGCAACGACATTGAAATGTCACTTGGACTTTAGAAGTGTAGTTGGGTGGTAACAAAGAGAAGGAAGGTAGTCAGAACTGAGGAGTCTGTACTACCAGAAGGAAACACTGCAGACAACTACACCTGATAATCCCACAGGCAAATAGGAACCATGAAGAGGCTGGTATGAAAGGCACAAGCAACAAATACCTACAGAGAGTAAGACAAATCCTCAGGAGTCAGCTGAATGTAACAATGAATAAGAATAAGATCTGGGGAATCAACACCTACACCCTTCCAGTGATCAGATATCATGCTGGAATACCCACTGATATCAAGACAAGGAAGCTCTTCACCATGCATGCAGAGTTTCACCCCAAATCCAGCACCCTGAGACTGTATGCTAAGCGGAAGGAAGGGGAAGGACTAGTGGCTGTCAGAACCACTGTCCAGGATGAGACAAACAGCCATGTGTACATCAAGAAGATTTCCACTACTGTCCATGTGCTTAGTGAATATGTCAGGCAGCAGAAACCCAAGAAAGAAGAGGAGCAAGGAGAAGAACCACCATGGAAGGACAGGCCCCTGCACGGTATGTACCAGTGGCAGATAGAGGAAGTTGCTGACATCCAGAAGTCCTACCAGTGGCTGGACAAAGCTGGACTGACAGCACAGAGGCACTAATCATGGCAGCACAGAAACAAGCTCTGAGCACAAGATCCATTGAGGCTGGGGTCTATCACAGCAGGCAAGACCCCAGGCTGTGTAAAGATGCCCCTGAGACAATCCAGCATATTACAGCAGGGGGCAAGATGCTAGCAGGCAGGGCATACATGGAATGCCATAACCAAGTGCCTGGTATAGTGTACAGAAACATCTGTGCTGGGTATGGCCTGGAAGTCTAAGCCCCCTAACTTGGTCGAGAATGACCGAGATCCTGTGGGACTTCATAATACAGGCAGACAAACTGGTCATGGCTAACTAACCTGGCATAGTGGTGGTGGACAAACAAACTGCAGCATATGACAATTAAAAGCCACACTTTAGCTATTGAGAGTGACTCATGGTCAAAAGTAGCCATTCATTTTACTTGAATCCTTGAATGTCTCTCTTCCTGATTACATCCCTCCATCTATTTTCTTACCACGTTAATTTGACCTCTCTCTGTCTCTTCCTCACTCTGTTGTTGAGATTGCGGTCCCTCCTGTACTTCTCTACAGTCACAGCCTCCTGTGCTGTGAAGAGTTGTTACTAGTTGTTTCTGGTACTGCTGAGACACTAAACTCTGTTCTACAAGCTGTGTGAGTGCACTGTGATGGTAGGTCCCAGTGGAGTTAAGAGATTTAAGTAGGCAATCTAGTGTCAGTAATGAAAATGAACAAATGGGTTTGTAGGGCCGGTGCTCAGCAACCTTTCAATTCACCCATCGGCCCAAAAGTGCTTTGGCCCACTGGGAAAATGCCCGGCCTACCAGATTACTAGTCTGGGCCTGCAGATTAGATAAACTGCAGGAATGTCTTAATAATAATAATAATGGATTGGATTTATATAGCGCTTTTCAAGGCACCCAAAGCGCTTTACAATGCCATTATTCATTCACTCTCACATTCACACACTGGTGGAGGCAAGCTACGGTTGTAGCCACAGCTGCCCTGGGGCAGACTGACAGAAGCGAGGCTGCCATATCGCGCCATCGGCCCCTCTGGCCAACACCAGTAGGCAGTAGGGTAAAGTGTCTTGCCCAAGGACACAACGACCAGGACAGAGAGCCCGGGGATCGAACCGGCGACCTTCAGGTTACAGATATGCTTCCCAACCTCCTGAGCCACGGTCGCCCGTTTATGTTTAAAGACATAAACACCTGGATGACCACTAATTTCCTGCTTATAATTTCAAATAAAACTGAGCTTTATTGTACTAGGCCCTAAAAATCTTAGAAATGTGATATCTGACCAGCTGCTTACTCTGGATGGTATTACCTTGGCCTCCAGTAACATTGTTAACATTGAGGTTTTCTCTGTATTATTGTAGGGTCTTTACCTTCCAATATAAAATTGCCTTGAGGGTTACCTTGCCTGTAGGGCTGTTGTGATTTGGTGCTACAAATAAAGTTTAATGGAATAGGTTTTTCCCTCTGTAACCAGCTCTTGACTTTATCAAAGAGTAGGTGAAGTACTGTGTCACATGCTCTCCTGTAATAACTGGAATATGGTATATGGGGCCTCTTGGTACAGGCGTTTCAGTTCTTTTATAACAATAGTAATCAGTAGTCATTCCACAGCGGCCCCCAACCTTTTTAGCGCCACGGACCGATTTATGCCCGACAATATTTTCACAGACCGGCCTTTAAGGTGTCGCGGATAAATACAACAAAATAAAACTAGTACCGGTACCGAAAAAAAGATTTATTCATAACACACGTGAAAAGACCCAGGAAAACCGAGTTAACGATAAAAAAATAACGCTGAAAACCGATAAAAACCCAGAAAACCATACATTTCACACCTGAGCCTCAACTCTCGCGGCCCGGTACCAAACGACTCACGGACCAGTACCGGTCCGAGGCCCGGGGGTTGGGGACCGCTGCTCTAGCATATAGCTCACCTGCTCAACCATGTGAGCTATAGTTGCACCCCAATACTGGACATTTCTAGGACTGCCCTTTCTTGTCAATTTCAATTGCAACCAATTCTAAAGGGGCAGGATTGAGAATGACCAATTCCAAGCCGGAGGACATAGAAGCTGATAAAATAACGACTTATGGGCACGAAGATGAGGTATGGCCTCAAGTGAAGGAATTCAAGAGCTGAATTGGTTTTGAATTTGGGAGGATGGAGACTGCATCAATGAAACTACCCTGATTCTTGTCAGACTATTTACTGGTTTGTTTTCAAATCAAATCAAAATGTATTTCTATAGCACATAATAATACAACAAAGTTGACCAAAGTGCTTCACAGTCGGGCACATCAATAGTATAAGACAGTTAGAATAAAAACAGTTAAAAGGAGGGCAAGAAAGAATATGGGTAAACAGCATAACTAGCCACAAAGTAACCAACTATTTTGAATCAAAAGCCAGACTAAAACAATACGTTTGAAGACGCAATTTAAAAGACTGGATGGACTTGGAGGAACGAATGTAAGGACGGAGTTCATTCCAGAGTCTGGGTGCTACAATAGCAAAGGCACGATCACCTCTGGACAGCTTTGAGGCTTTAATGTAGAGAGACAAAGCTGTTGATTTGCTGGATGATGTACATTTATGGAAAAAAGGACAGGAATGCAATTAGAAGCTGTGGAAATGAGCTTCCTTTAAAGACCTCGCCTTTAGGGACAGGTTCAGGAGCTCAGTCATTTGAGAGGATCTCACAGAACTACTTGTTGCCTGTATCAAGAATAAAAGCATGAGTTTTTTGGGGCATTAGCCTAGGTCCTGGATGCATTTGGGGTAAGTTACAGGTCCACCCAGGAGAAGCTCTCATGATATGCTGAATAGATCAGGGCTCTCAGCTGGCTCACAAAAACCTCAGTCTTGGAAGAGCTTGAGGTCTGGGCTTTGTTGCCCTCAGTCCCATAAACAAATAAGCAGTCTGAAATGGATGGATGGCTGTATAGATAAGATTAAATTGAAAAAACGTTGAGATCAACAATTTCCAAATCCTTGAATGGACCAACAAAGAGAGAGACTGTGTGTTATGAGGATCCCTAAAGTGTGGCTGCTGAAGCTGAATTACATTATTTTTCCGCAGGAGGCCATGTAACGGCGAGCATGACTCTGATCAGACAGGGCAGCTTGTGTATAGTTATTTATGTCATTAGTATCACAAACGTTATACAGCTGAAGAGAGGGAGCAGTTATTCATATTGATTTTGCCTGAAGCAAAACTGAAATTAAAGCATATTAAATGCATGATGCAGCATTAACAGGAGTACTGTGGCGTAAAATCAGAGGTGAAAGTTCTCCATGGTGTTTAAATGTATTATAGTGGATTATATACCTCTGACTATGAGACTGCAAAAAAAATTATACATAGGGGAGGCAATGGATACATTATCACACATGAGAGATGAATATAAAAGCGACACAGTTTGAGGTTAATAATCCTTTTTTTTCTGTCTGTTTCTGTTTGCAGGTTTAGGAACCAAATGCAATCCAGGCAGACTGAATTAAACAAACAAACAAACAAAAAAAAGAGCCTATTCATTGAGGGTTTTGGGAAAAGTCTGTAAAACATGAAGTCCAAAAGACAAAGCAAAACTAAATCCACAACAACACAGGGTTAGGAATACAAAGAGACATCATAGATGGTTTGACAAGAAACAAAGGGACACCGAGGTTATAAGTATACACAGACGCACCAAGAGGTAATCTGGGGAACTGGAAACAGCTGGGTAACAAGACACAGCTGAAAACTGTCAATGTTTTCAGCTAGACACATGACAACCAACTGTCAAAGTAAAACAAGAAGTCACAGACTAACACTGTCATGATCAGGTTTGTGTTTATTAATATTATCCTATGTTCTTGTTTATTCTGGTTATATATTCTGTTAAGATACATAAGATACATAAAACTCCTTTGTCCCACACGCCATCAGACTGTTTAACTCCTCACTGGAGGGGAGAGGGAGGGGAAATGGGGGGACAAGGCAGGGCGGGAACAACTGAGCTGTAGCGCTTTTTTACACTGTGCAATATTTACAATCTTTGTTTTTTTCTTATATTCGACTGTCCAATAATCACTGTGCAATATACTCACTCAAATGTGCAATAGTATTTGTCCATATTATATATTGTGTGTTTATATGTGTATATTTGTATATATGGTATATTTATGTTTATATCCTTACTCTCATTCCCCTTATTGAATCTGTAACATGCAACTTCTGTCGGTGCTGTGCTACTGGAAGGGACCCGCCCGAGGGATTTATAAAGTTTCATCTAATCTCTCTAATCTATGATTTAGCAGTTGTTATGTTTTGGTTCTGTTCCGATTCAGTCAATCTCTGTGTACAGCCCCTGTCTCTGAGTCTGTGTCTTTGCTTGTGTGTTCAGTTTCCTGTTTTATTGTGAAGGTCAATGTCTTATGTCAGTGCATTCAGCTTTGTGTCTTGTCATGTTCATTAGGTTCAGCTGTGTCTCCCTCCTGCGTACAGTTTCCTCATTTCTCTTATATAGTGTGTGTTTTCCCTTGCTCATCACTGGTCTGTCTGTGTAACCTCTGTATGTGAGTTTTGTGGTTGTGGATTCATTTGTTAGATTTTTCCAGGTTAGGGTATTTCTTAGTTTCTCGCTATATTTTCACCATAAATAAAGCTCACTCTTCACATCTAAACCAGTGCCTGCATTTGGGTCCTCACTCATAATCTCCACACGTCTGCTGCCGCAGCCATGACAAACACACTCTTGACAAAGACACTAAGTATAGAAAGACACATATGGGGGCAACTATAACCAGAGTACTACTGTCAATAAACAGAAACTGAAACAAACACTATGAAATGTGAAAATGAAATATAAACAATACACAAACTAAGGATCAAATAAAACATCAAATCGTCAACAAGAATTTAAGGTTCTAAAACTCAAAAGTCTGGATCAGGACGCAGGGCAATTTCATCTTTATGTATGATGCATTTCTTTCCACCACTGCCAAGCCCATTACTAAAAGTGGCCCAGTAAAGAACCCAGTAAACACGATGTTCCCTGCTGTCGGTCACGCAGGAAGGTAGTGCAAGTGTCAGTCAGTGTAACAGTGAAAATGCCTCATGGAAATGCTTCATTTCAGCAGGTTTTAACATAATCTAATCATTGGTCTAATACTAATATGCTAATCTTCTCTGCATAATATACATCCTCCCTCTAGGTTTGATCTTGACTTTCACTGTTTTGCTGATGACACCCAGTTATATCTCTCCTTCAG
Source organism: Neolamprologus multifasciatus (assembly GCF_963576455.1). NCBI lineage: Eukaryota > Metazoa > Chordata > Actinopteri > Cichliformes > Cichlidae > Neolamprologus > Neolamprologus multifasciatus. Next base: position 17,662,166 of record NC_140440.1, read on the forward strand.
GCCTGATTCTTCCTTCCCTCCTTCTTCCCTTACTATCCAAATTAAAATCCTGGTTTAGCTCGAATTTTCTCAAGCTCAATGAGAATAAAACTGAAATCTTCCTTATTGGCACGAAATCCAACCTTTTTGAAGGTGAACCATTTCTCACTCACCATCGATAACTCCACAGTTTTCCCTTCTCCTCAGGTTAAGAGCCTTGGTGTCATCTTAGACAGTTCACTCTCCTATAAATCTCACATCAATATTCTCACCTGTTCTGCCTTTTTCCATCTACGCAACATTAACAGATTACGTCCTTCTCTTTCCACCCAGTCTACGTCCATTCTTGTCCACAGTCTCATTACCTCCCGCAGTGATTTGCTGTAATTCTCTTTTCATGGTCTCCCTCATAAATCCCTCCATAAGCTTCAACTGGTTCAGAACTCTCCTGCTCGCATTATTATCAGAACCCCTCCTGACAGCACATCACCCCTGTTCTTCAGGAACTTCACTGGCTCCCAGTGAAATTCCGGATAATATACAAACTTCTTCTGCTCACCTTCAAGGCCATTCATAACCTTGCTCCTGCTTACCTTTCTGACCTGTTAAGCACTATCTCTTCTGCCCGCTCACTTCGATCTTCTTCTTCTTTCAGCTTGCTGTGCCTTCTTTCCGCCTCAGCACCATGGGAAGCAGAGCTTTTAGCTGCTCTGCTCCCAGGCTGTGGAACTCTCTGCCCCCAGAAATAAGAAACACTGGTTCTTTCCCCCAGTTTAAATCTCAACTCAAAATGCATCTGTTCAAATCTTCATATTCACTGTGAACCCACTGTTTGTTAATTTCATCTTGTGCTTTTGTTTTTATTGTTCTTCATTGTGTCATTGTTCTATTAAGTGTTTTATCCTATTGTACAGTGTCCTTGGATGTCTTGAAAGGTGCTTTCTAAATAAACTTTATTATTATTATTATTATTATTATTATTATTACTGATACCTAGTTTTCCTTCATGCATGAAATCCATAATAGTGACTTTCAACAGAAACCGGAGGAAAAAAATGAAAATTTATTCACAGAGTTTATTCCAAAATGAGCTGTCAAGATAGATTCTTCTGTTTGTCTCCTTAATGCAGTTTTAATAAGAAAGTTATTGCCCCCGTGAATGAACACCTCTGTTATTTTCCCCGTGGTAAAAGTGCTTTAATCTATATCCAAGTATATTTATATCTTAAAAACTTCAAGAACATTTGGGATTAGATGGTCATAAGAAACACAAATTCAACCCTCTAACTTTTACATTCAAGTTAAGTGATTCTCAAGCGTAGCCTAGAGAGCAATTGCCCTAATTTTTCCAGCAAAGAAAAAGCCAAGCTATTAATGGCTTAGCAAAGATAAGCCCAAACGGTGTTAATAAAAGATTGGATAATGATTTTTAAAGAATGGAGAGGGGACAGCACATAGGGCAGAAATAATTAATCACCTTGAATGGAAGTGGAGAGGAAAAGAGATGCAGAGCTGGGGAGGCACAAAAAGGCGAGAGAGGAGGGGAGATCAGGTGAAAGAAAAAGAGTCAAATGACTTAAGAGGAGGAAAGGGGAAAGGAAGGCAAAAGGTTAGGGGGAGACGGGGAAGAGATGAGAAAAAGATAAGGCCAGTACTATAAAAAGATACTGACACTGAGCAGCAATAATTAGTCTTCAGGTGTGGATGGAAAGATAAGGACAAGAGAAAAAAGAAAAGAGAGAGAAGATGGGATTGATGCAGGCTAGATGAGGGGGACGAAAAGGGAAAAAAAACAGTTTAGACATTTCCCATCAGGACTAATCTACGGAAGGAGCTTAAAGTTAATCATCACTGAAATTACAAGTAATCAAAAATAAAGGGTTTAGCAGTCTCAGTGCCCAGGCAGTACTTTTGTAACAATAAGATCACAGTGATTAGACTGACAGCAGCAGATAGAAGAGGGATGCCATTTTTTTTTTAAAGGTACATCAACACAGAAATTACATGCAGTTGAGTCCAGTGTGGAAATGTCACTGAAGTTAACAAGGAGTGGATTCATGTCTGAAGCTCTGCTACCTGAACATTTTTGTCCAATGTTCTCCTGCAGTTCTGTCAGCTGTAGTTATCTCTGTCATGTTCCAAATATGACAGCCATTATAAACACAGCATTTAAACTCAGTTCTTTCAGTAACCTTTCTCTCTAAACATACTGATAAACTCAGTTATTTTGGGTATCTCACTTTATTCTACATCTGTTACCCCCCACAGTGGCCCCGCATCCACTTCAAGCAGAAAGTGGCTTGCTGTGCAGGAGATGAGAAAGTGAGCAGGGTGCTCTCAAGCTTTCTTTTTGGTGTCCATTATGCAGTTACCTGAGAAAAGTTGGGAAATATAAACATAATCATGTCTTGTTGTTGGCTGTCACCCTGATTTTGACTGAAGTGTAATGGTACACAATCATGCTATATTCCAAAATTCTGGTAATATTACCATGTACCATAGTCCATGTACTATAGGGTAAGGAGTCAGTGGTCTCTGATATGTTTCATCTGATAAATGTCTTGTTGGTCATGTGTAGGTAATCAGGGAAACAAATGGTTTGATCTAAAAACAGAAAACATAGATGGTGTCCTACAGAGCAAATTAACGTACCGCCTGAAATAGGGTCTATATGCAGAATAGTCTATAGAACCATTGTGATTTACACATCAGTCACCATGCTATTTCAATTTGAAATAAAAGGCAGCAATGTTATTTGTTCATAGCATGGGGCTTTATGCATTCCTGTAGATGCGTATGCATACTCATGTGCATGTTGTTTTTCCATTCAGAGTCCCACTGTGGCAAAAACAAACAAGTTATTATTCCTGCTGCTTTCTTTCCTTTATATCAAATCTTTAAACAAATAGATTGAAATTTAAGCATTTTTTTAGCAATAATTTACACACACACACACACACACACACACACACACACACACACACACACACCTACACACACACACACACACACACACACACACACACAAAAAAAAAAAAAAAAACCTGGTTAAATTTCCTGAACTAACACACTTCAAGATCATAGGGGAAGAAGGCTGTTGTGGTCATTGGCATGCTGAAGGGGCCATACTGTGACGGTGATACAAAGTGGAGGCTTTGCTCACAGGGGGCAGCTTTGGTTTTGTAACCAAATGTTGCAATATGGAAACCAATAAAGCGGTGCCAATTGAAGTCAACAAGAGCCACTTTGAAGTTTTGTAACAGGCAAAACTGTAAATTTTCATCCTGGAGCAGCTGTGATTTTTGAACCTGGAACATAGAATGGCTTTATTTTTTCATCTGGAGCATATATACTATACTTTAACTCCTTGATCAAAGCTTGCTTCATTGCACACAGGACTGTAACAACCAGGGCCTTCCCATAAGAGATCCAGGGCTGCCAAAATGCCTTGTCCCACCTGAGTTCCATGGAAATACAACATGTTGAGTTCAAACTTGACAGCGTAATTGTTGTGGGTGGCATTCAGTGTCCCCTCAATGTCAAAGTTACTGACTTTGGTTTGGCAGACAATGCATTGTCTGCAGTGGTTTCTGGTGTCTGTGTGCAGACAATTTGTTACAGGGCACCACAGGTCATTCTACAAATTACAGATTTGGAATATCGTCTATGATGTTCTGGTGTTTATCAGACACACTCAAGGCTAGCCATCAGACTATGCCCTGGATGGTATGGATACTCCATATCATTATGTACTAGAAAACCGCAGCTAACAGAGCTGGAGATTTAAGTCTGGAGAAGAATTCCAGCCACAGGAAATGACACACAGAAAGCTTAAGTGTCTTGATAACCTTGATCAATTAAAGGAGATAAAACCAGAACACCACAACGATGGCCTCTCTAAGAGTTCCCCCAGAGAAACCTACATTGACATAAAGAGCACAGAAGGCCAAAACCTTGTGGTCTTTCCGCAGCATTCCCGCTGGCAATCAAAGACCACAAGGCATCAATTTAAATATCCAAAACCCAGTTGTCTAACTCCTATGTTTAAGCACAGCAATGAAGAGGTCAACATTCAGTGTGAGACCAAAAACAGCAAAATCATAGATGCAAACTCTCCAAACCCCAAACCAGTCAGAGTTTGACTGGTTTGAACTCAGTTCTGCCAAAAAAGGACATTTTTTTCTTCCCACAGTTGCCAAATACTTGCTCATAAGGAACTGTCTGATTGGTGGCGTGGGAAATACTCTAGGAGAAATAGCTATTCTTAACTTGCAAATGCAATGGACTTGCACTCCATATAGTGCTTTTCTATTGTTACTGACTATAAGTGCTTGTAACTCACTCGACATTCACACAGAACTTTATTTTATACACTTCAAACACTTTACCTACTTCCCACCCATGGCTAATTTAGAATGAACAATTAACCTAGCATGTATGTCTTTAGATTATGGGAGGGCCAGAAAATGTATTTCTGTAAGGAAACAGAGCAACATGATAAGACAAAATGATCCAAAACCACAGTTTTCCTTGATTTAACCCATGCTGGCGGATCTGAACTCCACCTGAATACATATGTGTCATCTCAGGACACGCAACAGCTTCTGTTATTGTTCACACTACAGTTTGTACACAAACACACACTCTGAGATTCTGAGTTCTCAGAAAGTTATGGATGGTTTTGGTACTGTACAGTAAATTTGAAATCACAGATGCACCATGGTGGCCTGAGGCAATCTGAGTGTCAGCTCTATAACTGCAAGGTCAAAAGTTCATGCCTCCGTGGCCCGGCCAGGCTGTGGAAATGTTTTCAGTAAGCCAACATAGTGTGTCTGTGGTAGAGGTGCAGACTTTCTGCTGGCTGGAAAAACTTTTTCTCACTAATAAATATATAATGCTGATAAAGCTGATAATACTGAGTGAGGATGTATATAATAATGCTTCAACCTCTATGGCTCAATTGTTCTTTTGATGAGTTGTTGTTAAAATGGGGGAATATATCGATTAAACTGCAGTACAGTACCCTTTTACTCAGGACCTTCCCAAAACGACGAGATAATTAAAAACTTCAAAATAATTTTCTTTCTACACAAAATATGGTACTGTATGCAGTGTACTCTTCTTCAGTCATTGGTGTTTCTCGATATAATACAATATGATATTTGGACATTTATATATAACCAGTATGCCAAAAAAAGAAGTACAAGAATGTCAATAATATAAACTCCTCTGCAATTGGAGGCATGTCAAACAACAACGCTGCCACTAGATAATTCACAACATGATCTAAATAAAGCACAAATTCAGACGTTCGTTGGCAGAACACACCTGCTAGAGTTGTTCATATAAAAATAACGAGTGATCAGGCATTTATTTTGAGTCTCAGTCTCTCAGAAAGGAAATCAGAAAAAGAAAAAATAGACACTACCTGAGAAAAATCTAATGAGAGCAGCAACATTAAACACTTGTCCCTGATTATTTTTGGCTTTGACATCAAAATGATGTTTAAGTCTAGTTTATTAAATGTTGTTAGGTTCCTTTCATGTCCTCTCTCCTGTCTAATCAGCCATGTCCTTCTGTTTGTTAGCTTTGCTCTGTGTCTAAGGCCATGCATTTGTGTCAAGTTTGCATGTTTCTGTCTCAGTATTCGTTGTTTCTTGTTTTATTGTAATGACTAACTTCCTGATTATTCCTGATTTGCTCCTACTGTGTTTTCCACCTGTTTCCATCTCCCTTGTTTATTTATAGTGCTGTTGTTCCTCTTGTCTTTGTCAGAGCGGACTGTTCACATCTTTGTTTCCTTGTCTTCTCTCCCCTAGTGTCTCCTAGCTCCACTGAGGTTTTAGTTACTTTACTTTTGGACTTTTTTTGCTTTTTGGAATTTTTGTTTTTTGTTCTCGCAGTCTTCATCAGCTCAAAAAAAACAACAAAACCTTTTGCTTAATTGCACCTTCCTCTCAGTGTCTGCATTTTAGGGGCTTGTTCACCACACACCCTAACACTCTGAAAAATGACTTGCCCCTCAGTTCCCACAATATCAGTTATGACCAAATGAAGCACTACGATACCCGTCCTGTGGTAACAGTTATCAAGACTGATTCAGTTTGTCCTGTAATGTAGGTCTGACACTACACGAGCTAAACGGGACTGGAGTTTAAATTTTCTGTCAAATCTCAAACATGCACACACAATATCTGGAAGTAGCACTTTAAACACATGACAAGATATTAAGGTTATTGTGCCAAGGGGAACGATAGGCAGTTTCATGAGATCTTATTAGGGGTGAAAATGACAGACAAAAATAGAGACTTGAGCCTGGAAAATTTGCTGGTTGGTTGTTTGCTTTGACAGAGAGCATGGGTTCCTGCTCTGCAGATGGCTTCACCTGTTTTCTATCAGAAGTCATTACCATGTGGACCAGATCTTCAGGTCACAGTGAATCATTCACAAATGTTTCTTCTGCAATTTTCCTCTTCCCTTGTTTGTTCCCTGTTCCCAGCGATTCCATTCAGAGCTTAAGGACAGACCGCACTCCCCAGCTTTTTGCCTCCTTCCAGAAATTCAGTCTCTATTGTTTGAAAAGTCTTCCTAGGATCCCAAGCTCTCACCACCTAACTACGTGCCGTCCTGGAACTCCTCAGCCTGTAAACCAGCTGTCTTTCTCCATCACGGACTCAGGCACCTCCCAAGAAAGCCAGAACATTCTCTCACAGTCTGCCTCACACTTGCACCTTGGACTTCAGTCTAACCCACAGCTTAGACTGACAATGCTGAGCCAGTGAACAAACCCAAATCTGCCCTTTGAGTTAAATAAAGATTTTAAACCTGCTGTTACTGTTGCTCAGCTTTACAACACAGCTGCAGATTAGCTTGTTTTTTCATCAAATTACATCCCCTCATTGATTTCAGATAATCTCATCGAATTGCTCAGTTGAAATCAGGTGACTTTCAACGTTAAGTCAAGTTCCATAACCCATTCTTCAATAACTTCTGCTGTGTTGGAAGATATCTCATACTCTCTCTGTGCCACCAGTACATGCTGTTGCCATGAAGTGGTGTACATGAATTGCAATGATGGCTAAGTCAAGTGTTCCAGTTTCCCAAAAGAACTTTTCCTTGACCATTGTCACCGTCTTCTGTTGGACCACAATCTTACACTCATGTCTCTATCGGGTGATTTTGATGGTGGACAGGGCCAACATTGGCTGTCTTACCAGTCTGCAGCTATACATCCCAATATGCAGGAAGGTATGATGTACTGTGAGTTTTGATGCCTTTTGTATTATAGGCACAATTAACTAACAAGAGTTATTCAACAGTTCTTAGCATGGTAGCTCTTCTGTTGGATCAGAAGCTACAGCCTACCTTTCCCGGGTGAGACATACTGAAAGCTAACAAGATTCTTTTGTTTGACGCTTAAAGAAAATTAAAATTTTTCATCTGGTATTTTTCCCATAAATGTGGCTATTTTGATCCCAGAGATTTTACTAATTTAGAACACCTTGCATGCATCCCATTTCTCCCAATTAGATCCTTAACTCATATCTTTCCTTGTCCTTTATACAGTAAAAATAATCAAGAAGAAAGGAAATGGGGTTAAAGGTTTGTTGTTTTTTTTTTAGCAAGTTTAGATTAGTTTAACAATTATCCGAGTCTCTTATATGTCGAATCATTAATAATACTTATGATCTGGGTGCAGTAAGTGTAAATAGATCTTATTCTATTCAGATTTAATGTGGAGCGCGTCTACAGTTCTGACTTACAATATAATTTCAGTGCTTCTTTTCAACTGTGTAGCTTTCCACCTTCTCACATTTAAAAACTTTACAGTCCCCTACTTGTACAAAACATATGCAGAACAACTAACTTGAGGTCTTCCTGGTCAGTGTTGCAGTCTCAGGCTTGATAAAGCACACATGAATTTGTTTAATAAACCTCACTGGACCAGAAAAGGATGATGCTCGACTTTGCCATATCTCTGTGACAGGAGGACACACAGCCAGAGAAGCAGCAATAAGTAAATAGGAACAAGCTGGCACAGGAAGCAGAAGGTATCAGCGGCTCTGACATGTACGGGCATGTTTTGATGGAAACAGTTACAATTTCTTGTCTAATTTTAAAATGTTTGGAGGGATGTATCATTTGCTTATGAATGATTGATTTTGGAATGGCAGGTTGTGGCCAGTTGAAATTGTAAAAAATATTAATGTTGATTTGATTACAGGGAACATTTACATGTAAATTTGTTACATAATTAAAACGTTACATTTAATGCAGTATAGTTAAATGAAATGTACCTGATTGATTTACATTCAGTTTATATTGAGCATAACTGCCAAGAATGACTTTTTTAGTGTGCAGTGTGTGAATTGTGCATGTAGGTGGAATTTCATAGTTGACCTGGGAACTTGAAAAACAGACAAACACAGAAAAACCTACGGTTTCATATGCTGTAATTATTAATCATTTTGCAGCATAATCTATGCCACTTTGAACATCAAAACCAGCAGATGAGGTCTTGGCCGTCATTAAATCAGAATCAGAATGTGTATTTTTCTTAATAACTTGGCAGTATTGGCAATCAGAGAACAAAAAATTATAATTGTAAATGACACACTTCAAAAACGATTAATTTTTCCCATCTTTTGTCCAAAGTACAGTATCTGGGCAGGGTTATGGTTATCGCCTATGATAATGTAGACCACAGAGGATTATAATACAGGATTGGAAACAATGGTTACATTAGCACAAGTTTCAGCTAAAAGAGCTTGGTACAGAGGCCAATACCAAGTGTCTCAGTGCAGGTAAAGAGGGTGGAGGTTCTGTGATGCCAGCACATCATTATATTCGTTATATTTTTACTGTATAATTCCTCAGCTGTTATTATTCTGATTGTTACCTTTATCTCATGCTGGTCTTCTACAGCAAATACAATTGTGCTTCAAATAAAGCTGATTTAAAAACTGTATTCAAGAAATGCATCTGTTGGATTATTTTCTTTATGTATTCACATTTACAATAAGTAGGATTTTCCTCACAATTCAGCCTTTGTCCTTTGTGTGTGTGCATACATTGTATCTTACATTTGTTTTCCTGTGTCTTTAAAAGGTCTTATTTAAATTTACTTTGCTGCATTTGTATCTTTGCACAAACAATGAGAGACTTATGAAAGTTTAGAAGTATTCAGCAGCCTGGTGCTTACACATACTTGAGCTGTGGTTGTTGTGGGTGACAGCCGTGTAAAAATAAAGTTTAATTGGTCAAACTCTGCACAAGCAGTAACCTCTATGTATAACTCTCCCTGCTGGTAAGGACTCGGGCATAAAATTAGACCTGTGTGTCCTAGCTGTGGCATTAAGGGGAAATGCTCTCTTGCTACTCCATGTGTTTCACTTTTCTTAGATGATGAGAAGACATGGAAGGACAAGCTCAAACCTCACCAGCTGGCTGTCAAGCCATAAATACACCTTATGACGCCTCCCCTCCTGTCATCAATAGCTGCACACGGGAGAGCCTGAAACTGTCACAGTGGAGCTGCAGTCCAGAATGTATTTTACCATCCACATTTTTACTGTAGGTATGGGCGAGGGTGCTGAGGTGAGGGAGATGACACTTTAACGGTTCCTGTGGGGATGCTGCATAAAAACAACGATCTCTTCTCCAGCAGGGAATCAAACCTCAGCTTCCCACAAGAAAGCAAAAACACAAGCATGGAATTATTAAATGCTCTGTAGTCTTTTCTGTACTTAAAAAAGTATTGCTGTACTTTTTAATAAACTGCTGTCTATGCAAGTTCATGTAATTGTATTATATCATTAAAAGGTAATGCCTTATAATACAGCCTGCCCCATACGATTGTTGGGGTTTTCTCTGTTGTGTTATTGTAGGGTCTGCCTTATAATATAATACCATGAGGCGATTGTTGTTGGGATTTGGTGCTGTATAAATAAAATTGAATTAAGGATGTAATTTCCATTTAATTAAAGGGAAATTACAATGTAATAGTATTTACATAGAGATATTTAAAGGTGGGGACAGTAGAATAAGGGATCAACAAGTCAGTCTAAGGAGCTTGGAAAGAAAAGCGTCTGGACTTCTTTAAAAAAGCCCCAACAGTCGACTAAAATTGTATCTCCAAAAATGACTCAAAAGACATCACTCCGACGTCACTGTGTGCAGTGGGATCGTTTGATCTCAGAAAGGGAAATATTGTTTGTTTTTTCTGCTAAATTACCAGGGAACTTTGCAGTATTTAAATTACTTATGCAGTACTTAACATTACCTATAGTATTTTTTTTTCTTTGATTCCTGTAAACACCTGACTTGTTGATGTCTGAAGGTTCTTAGTCATCCAGGTCATCGTAGTCTAAGGAGCTTAGAAAGAAAAGCGTCTGGACTTCTTTAAGTTGCTTGAACATGTTTCACCTCTCATCTGAGAAGCTTCTTCAGTTTTTAATGTGGGTGTGTCCCCCCAAGAGGGACATGGACCCCCTATTGATCCTCTACCTAATCACACGAGCCAAGGTGTGAAAATAGGTGTAGGTCACAATCAGCCAAGGTTTCGGGTGAACCCGCTGTGAAACCTAGCCCCACCCTGTCATGTGAGTTCCTTTCTTGGCTTGTGTGATTAGGTAGAGGTCCATGTCCCACACGGCTTAAATCTGGGACTCTCCACCATTGTAATTCCCCATTTTTTTTTCTAAATAATTTTACCATTTACTGTTTACATTTTAATGTAAATTTCAATGTTTTTAATATTTAATACATTTTAATACATGACAGTAAAACTGGTGTATTCATTTTAATTATTTAACTTATTTGTTTGTAACCAGGTTAAAGAAAAACAGGAAAATGTAAAATAACAGTAAAATTACATGATTTTATTAATCATGTAAATTCCCTGCACCTGTCATAGGTGTTCACATGACATCCAAAAAACCCCCCCAAAACCAGTCCAAAGTTCAAACTTTGGTGGTCCATGACCCATCCTGGACGTCAAACCCAATACAGATATGATCTGCACGTCTATGTGACATTCAGTGTTTAGTTGGATGGGAAAATATTGTAGTATTTTGATGTACATTGTATTTTTTTGGGGGGGGGGCGTATTATGGTATGGCTTAACCTTGCCTAAATTCTGGGTATCTTACATATTATGCTGTAATTTTTAGTTACAGTTAAGTAAAGTTCAGAGTAAAGAAGTAAAATAAAAGTAAAAAGCAACAGTAAAAACAATAGTTAAGATCACACACCATGCTTAAATGTAAATAGATTTGTTTACACATTGTAGCCTATTCTAAGCTATATTGTAGAATCCATCGAAGAAATGGAAGTCATCGATATTATGTATTGGGCTTTTGCAGTTTTCTGTGTTTGCGTGTGCGTGCATCTTGTCTCATATTGATTCACACTGCAGGCTACAAACCAGTCAGCGAACATGCTTCTGAATAAAATAAATCCGGCCTTAGAGGCAAAGCCTCTTGACACAGAGCTGTCATATCCCCTTATTCTCTGTCTCACACACACAAACACACACAGTTATGTGTGTGTTTGCACCTAACTACCCACTGGTGCGATTGCAGCACCACTGAATGATTAATCACACCTGAGCTGTGTGTGTGTGCCACAAAAAGACAGTGCAAGACTAGGTGAGATTTGGCGAAGAAGAGATGGCTGCTCTGTCTTTCAGCTCCACACATGACCCTCAACCCTTTGAACGGAAAGATGAGACAGCATGCAGGCATGCATGGGCACATGCAAGCCACCGTCCCTTAAACTAACTTGACCCCTGAGGTGAGGTGCTTTGGGCCAGGCTTTGCTACAGGTTCTGTTTGTTTTGAAGTGATGTGGTGATGTGCAACACTTTTAGACAGCACTGTGCTGATGGGCGACATGTTGGTGTACTGACCTGAGACCACCTTCTTCACAGACATCATCTTTTATATGGATCATGTTTAGGAGACATCCATTTGTGAATAAGCATGATGCTAGTTACCCACACATTTGAACCCTTGTTTTAATGTGTGAAATAATTCATTACAGATGGTTATGCTTCTTTTGTTTAGAGCTTGTTTAGAGTTCAACTAAAGTGTTTTAAACTCAACCACTCACTGCAAGGTTTATGCCCTATATCAGCAGAACTGATAGTAACTCAAATTATTTTTATGCTTCTGTAATGTTTAATCCACAAGTATGTAATTTGGCATCTTAAGACAATAACAAAGTGCTCCACTATTTTTTTCTGCTTTTTTCTAAAACAGTACAACAGTTAAAATGAATGGATAACAATAATTATATGCAATACTCCTTAATCAAAAACAATTATTGTTATTCATTATATTCTCACATGTACTGTTTTCAAAAAAGCAGAAAAAACCTTTAAAGCTCTTTATTTTGATTAGGATGCTGATGATTAAGTGTTTAATGTTATGCTTAATTAAATCCTGACTTCTGAGAATGGACGAAGTTTGGTGTCACCAGGACTTTTCCTAGAACTGGCTGCTCAGTCAATCTGAGCGATCGGGGTAGAAGGGCCTTAGTCAGAGAGGCGATCAACAACCCGATGGTAACTTTGACATACGAGAACCTTCCAGAAGGACTATTTTTGCAGCACCACCAATCAGGCCTGTATGGTAAACTGGCTAGACAGAAGCCATTCCTCAGTGGAAGGCACGTGACAGCCTGCCTGTTTGCCAAAACTCACCTGCAGGATGCTCAGGCCACGAGAAACAAAATTCACGTACATAAATACACAGGAAGGATAATGAGGGACGTGCGAGGACACAGGGAACACAGCTGACACTGATAATCATAACAAGACAGGGCAGGAGCAAACATAATGTGACGTACACTAACAGGAGACTATCAAAGTACAACAGGAAGTACACAGACTGGATAGGGACGGAGAACACGGGGAGAGCACAGACATAACGGACTGGGAGGGCATTGGATAAAACACGAGGGGAAACAAGGCATAATAACTCACAGATACACTGAGGCACAAGGGGTAAAGACACGAAGGGAAATCTAATAAGCAACATCCAAACAGAATAACCGAGGGACCCTTAGAATAAACAGTGGACCTAAAACACAATAACATCAAATGACAAAAATACAGTAAAACACAAAACACCGGGTAGAAATCCCGGGACCATGACATTCTTCTTCCAAAAGACAACAACAACAAGCACACATCCAAGATAACAAAGACGTGGCTTTGTAGCCACTCTGTGAAAGTCCTGTGAAGGTCCTTGACTGTAAAAACTCATACTTGAATCCACCTCAGCAGCTTTGGAGAGGTCTGAAAATGGCTGTAACATGACACGTTTCTTTGACTGTTTCATTCGACAGTGTTGCTGTTAAGCAGCTGTCAACCTCAAAATAACTTCCACTGGCAAATTTCCATCAGTTTGTAAAAACTGTATCTTCAACAAGCTGAAATTTAAACGGAACAAATCACTTTCAACAAGTGCTCGCTTGGCATTATAGCACCTCTAACCAACCCTTACACTAAACTCTAGAGTTTAAAAAACAGAGTTTGTGAGTTAGTTTTGTTTCCTGTTTTTTTTTATTTTTATTTTTATTTTTTTATAGTGAAATATTAAAAAGTCCTGTGGACTTTGATTTTTTTTTTGTACACACATCTCCTGATTTTCTCTCCCATGGATAGATTTTAAAAGTCCTGCAATCTGTACTATTGCATATTTATGTACAGTGTCATTTCTAATTTATGCTTGGAATATCAGCATTTTATTCCACAGCTGTTGTTAGAATTTGAACATGGCACATCCTTTTTAAAGTTTTAAATGTTTTTTATGTGGGCCAGTAGGAGATGTCACTTTGCTCTGTTTAGTCTCTTCACATGTGCTTTGTGATTCAAAATTCATGTGGTTTTAAACATTCTAATCATTCATTCATCATGCACAACTAACCTGGAATTTGCACATTTGCACACGTCAATAGAAAATGGTGAAACAAACAGAGTCTGCCTGTCTCTGTGTTAGGCCTGTGATACACATTTCACTTGTCCAGGGAGTTCCCTACATTGTTCCCTATGACAGCGAGGATAAGTGGTTAAGGAAACGGGTGGACTAAGTTTCCTCGTAAGGCTTGTTAAAGCTCTTTGTAGACAGTTTTTTGGACTGTGGCATTTACCTGCCACTTGCATGTGCTCTTGTCTAAAATGACCACCTGTAAATAACCACTGTCTGAAATTTAAGATTTGGATTGCAGCTTTCCAATACTGTCTGGTGTCCTGTGTTTGGGTTCTTTCCACAGTAGCTCATTGTAACGCACAGCTGTTCTACAGGAAAACAATACAGAAAATAAATATAAACGGAGGTGAAAAATGGCTTTGTAACATAGTATATTACTCATGCACAGTACTCCTGAGAATCAAAGTGGATGCATCTGACCCACAAAGTAAAATGAGCTGGACATCCCTGATATGCAAAGAACCAACGAACTTTGCAAATATTTATTGAAATTAAGCACAAATTACTACTAAATTACTAAATTTCCCTTGTTGGGAAATATTCAACTCATGCTTCAGCATTCTGCTTTTTTCTCCTTCTCTGTTCGACTTTTTTCCTGACCTTAAACTTCACCAAGCAGCTCGTCTCAGTGTTATCAGTAGAGAAACAGGTAGACAGTTGCTATATGCGTCACTGAGAGACATGATGACATCATTTTTGTCACCAGGTTACAGCAGGGTGACTGTAGCAAAAGTGAGAGTCATGTCAAACGTGTGGATTCAGAGAGCTGTCAGCTCAAAGTGACTCTGAGGCCTGTGAGAACTGTTCTGCTATTAGTCTGTTGTTCAGTCAGATGTAAATATATTGCAATACTGTGCTATTCTTACAGATACTACCAAGCTCTTATTTTCCATCTCATCTGTGCTGTGATTTCTGCTTTTAGCTTCTTTGTTAAAAGATTAAAAAATGTAAAGTATCACACACTGTGTGTTCAAAGCCACTGACTGCCAAAAAATGAGTATCTTTTAATGGAAGGAAACAAAAGATTGTGGATTTCCAACATTCCACTAAGATAGTTACTAGGATCAAGAAACATTTGAGGAAACATTATCCACCTCTCATATGCCGGAAAATAATAAAACTAGAGATTAGAGCTTTGTGCAATACGAGTGTTCAGCTAAGCTTTTCTATTTCCAGTGATGCAGTAGTGACTCATGCCAAAGCTCAGTAGGCCTGAAGATGGAGCTGCACCAAAGGGCCTACGGTGTGAGTCACAGTCAGCCCCACTAGGATGTGCTTTTAGAGCACCACAACAGAGCTGATTGTCATGAGTCATTCATGGTACCAACATTGTTTTCTTCAAATCAAAGCATTAATTACAGAGGCTTATAAAAGCATGTACCATACTTTAGCCCTGGAACAGAGCAGAAAGGTGTTCAATCCCTAAAACAGGAAAGCAGAGTAAACCATTCTCTCTGAGATCGTTATCATTGCTCTCCATTAATAAATCTAATAGCTGTCACAGCGTTCTACAGGGTGGGCCATTTATATGGATACACCATAATAACATGGGAATGGTTGGTGATATTAAAATACTGTTTGTGGCACATTAGTGTATGTGAGGGGGCAAACTCCTCAAGATGGGTGGTGACCATGGTGGCCATTTAGAAGTCGGCCATCTTGGATACAACTTTTGTTTTTTCAATAGGAAGAGGGCCATGTGACACATCAAACTTATTGGTAATGTCACAAGAAAAACAATGGTGTGCTTGGTTTCAACGTAACTTTATTCTTTCATGAGTTATTTACAAGTTTCTCTTTGTTCACAGCCATTGACATGTCGAAGAGGTTAACACGTGAGGAGCGGATTGAAATTGTGTTGATATCTGGTGAACGCAGTAACCGGGTCATTGCAGCAGATTTCAATGCAAGACGCTCTACGAGACCACCAATCTCCCATGCTACAGTTAGCAAAGTGCTTGCTAAGTTTTGTGAAACTGGTTCAGTGTTTTTTTTTTTTTGTTTTTTTTTTGCCTGTCCCGTTTGGCTCTTTTGCCATCAGAATTATTGTCTAAAGGCGAAGAAAGATGCCCAACGGATTTTCTTTACCAAATTGACCATCCCAGCTTTGCCGTAATGGTCCATTTGATTCACCTTTTATTCTTTATCTTATTTTCACTTGCTGAATACAGGACAGACTTGACTGGGGGAAAGAAAAGGGAGAAAGAAAGAGGGAAAGAAAAACAGTTGAGAAGAGGGACGGGGGAGAAGGGCAAAAAACAAAAACCAACAGAATAAGCAGAAAAAAAAAATACATATATCGATCACCTGGATCACCTGTTGAGAAAGAAAAAAGAAAACAAGCAGAAGAAAACGAGAGTAATACAATAAACAACATCACAATGATATATGGGAATATGACAGTAAATACTAAATATTAAACATTATTGTGCAGCACATAAGATCGACAGCACAGTGTGCTTTGAGGTAGGAGCCAAAAAGGGTGTAGTTTGTGTGTGTGATCACCCGTGTGTACACCTGTGAGCATGGACACGCTTGTTTTCTTAAAAGGTTCCTTCATGTAATGATCTGCTAGAGGGTGTGGGGGGCCACTGCCCCGTCCTCCAGGGCATGAAGCAGGTATGGAGGAGATCAAAACTCCAGACATCCAGAGGCCCCCAGAAGACAAGAGACCAAGGAAGACCAACAGAGGGGCAGCCGTGCCACTGTCCCAGAAAGAGCTGAGGAGAGTCCCAGATGAGGGGTCACTCAGCAGCCACGGAGCAGAAGCCAGGGGGGATTGCAGTGACGTGCCCGTGAGCTCCGCCGGCAGCCAGCTGTGCCTGAGTGACCGAGCCCCAGGCCGAGAGGCCGGGGGCACCCCACCTCCGAAGTGGCCCAAGCGAGCCCCAGGCTCCAGGCCCTGATAAGCAGCCGCCAAGGAGTGAGCCGGTGTGTACCCGGACGCCCATCCCTGGACACAAAGAACCACCAACGCACCGATGTCTGAGGGAGTCCGCCCCCGGCAGGGGAAGTGGTGGGGGGAGATAGGCCTCCAAACCTTGGAGGGCCTGAGCTGTCCTCAGAGAGGTGGCGTCTGATACCCAACCTGACATATGGACACAGACATACAGGCACACACAGATACAAACATCCATTCCCACCCTCATGCTCTCATATGCACTTACTCCACACTCAACCAACGTGGAGACAGACATAAAGAGACGCTGTACACACAATCACACTCCCCAAGCGTACTCTACGAACCGGGTCTAGGTACCCTTGCCCCTGGAGGGGGGGAACTGCACCCAGACCCAGGTTGTGTTACCCTTTTCCCTGCGGTGGGGAGAAGCAGACCGTCCCGACTCCGCAGCAGCAGGGAGGCCCCACATTCCGGACCCCAGTCGGACGACCAACTCCTCCTCCTAGCCCCCCTGCTCCAGCAGGCCGCAGAGAACGAGGGTGAGAGAAGACTCCTAACCTCCCTCCACCCGCTCATTGTAGTGTTGATGTATGTGTGTTCTAAGGTGCATTTAAAACCCAGGAGGGCATGGAGCTACCTGCCAGAGAGCAGCAGGTAAGCGCATAGTCCCTCCTGCTAGCCCTCAATGTCTACGTGTATTTAAAATTGAGAGGTGGGCAACGACGCCAGGGGTGAGGTGTACACCCTGATGGTAATTGGGATTCCGTGTAGCGTGCCCACCCCCAAGATCCTATATGTATGTGTAATGAGAGTGTGAGTAATGTGAATGTCTAAGTTGTGGGATAAAATTGAGGCAGAGGCAGCCAGAAGGGGACAGAGGGGGGGTTACCTCCTCTGCACCCTGGTGACACACCCCTACTCCAAGGCCCTGCATGTGTGGGTGGTTGTGGTGGAGCGGGAAGAGGGAAGCAGCTGGAGGTGGGGAGGGAAGGAAGGGAGGGGCAAGTGACCCCTCCCTGGGGCCAGCTCCCCCGCTGACCCCAGTAGGCACCCCCATACTCCGCGACCCGCCAGGGAAGGGGGGCCCAGGCCCATCCGAACCGGGGCCCAGTGCAGCGGCGCCGCCTGGCCCCACAGAGCCCGGGGCAGTCCACCCAACCCCACCACAGAGAAAACTTCACCCACCCCATCATCCACTCATCTTCCAGACTACATAAGACAATAGACGCCCAGGCTGAGATCTTCCTCCACCTCTCCTGTATCTCCCCCTCTTGCAGAGAGAGTTCCTGAGAGAGGAAAGCTCCTGCAAGATGTGACAACCCCCCCCCCCCCTCACCAGTTGAAGAGCCCCCCAGGTGGCTCGACGCACCGGCGGCACCCTGCGCCAGGGGTGGGCCCCCATACACTCACCCACCCACAACCCCGGCAACACACCAACCAGGACCCAGGCCCCCGAGGCCCGGCCAGGGCCCCAGGCCAGAGCCGGAGCGCCCCCAGAACCTCACGCCCGTCCCGGACCCACCCAGGGGCAGCCAGGCTACCAGGTCAGTAACCCCCGTCTGTCAGCACAGACCCTCCCCTAGCCTTGCTGCACGTAGCCACAAGGAAACCGTCACCTAAGAGCCAACAGAGCCCCTAATTGGCCATGACCGCTACCCCGGGTTGAGCCCCCCAAGGAAGATGCTCCCGGGGAACCCCCTGACGCCCTAAGCCTGACCCTACCCCCACACCAATCACAACAGTGAAGGCGAGACCAAAATATGACCCCCCCACCCCCACTAGGTGATGGAGCTGATCAGAGGAGCCCAGAGCGATTGATCTGATGTGGTGGCAGAGGCTGTATCAAGACTAATGTAATCTAATAGATAATTTCTATATTGGTTAGAATTAAGATTGTTTTTATTTTTCCACTTCATGAGGACTGTTTTCTTGGCTATGCATAGGGCAGTGAAAACCATATGGGCTATATTCTTTTCTGAAGTGACATTATCTAAGCTGCCCAACAAACACACTAAGGGGGAAGTTGGAATGTTACATTTCAGACACTTTGATAAGTCTTCACATATCTCGCGCCAAAACTTCTGAACTGGTGGACAGAACCAAAGAGCGTGGATATAATTGTCCGGTGAATTGGTTTGGCAGTGTGAGCAGTTGTTGGTAGATGCAAAGCCCATCTTGAACATCCGATGACCTGTATAGTGCACTCTATGTAGTATTTTGTATTGAATTAATTGAAGACTGGGATTTCTGATTAGATGAAAGGTTTTTAAGCAAATCTGAGACCAGAAGTTTTGGTCTAAGTTAACTGATAAATCCGCTTCCCATTTTGCAATAGGAAGTGATATTGATTCATCTGTTTTAGAAAGCATTCTGTATATTTTGGATAGTAATTTGGGGGTTTTAAGAGTAAGAAATTGAACCACACTTGGTGGTGTTTGTAGTTCAACTTGACCCAGTTTAAATTTCTTTTTTATTATGGATTTAATTTGTTGATATTCTAAAAATCTTTTGTTGTTGATCCCATATTGTGTAACTAGTCTGTCAAATGAAATAAATTCTGTTCCTTCTAGTATATGTTCTACATATTTGATTCCTTTACCATTCCAATCTGAAAAGTTTATCATATTATTGTTTTGTAATATGTCAGGGTTGTTCCAGATAGGTGTACGTTTGCATGGGATTAATGAAGACTCTGTCAACTTCAGAAACTCCCACCATGCTGTCAGAGAAGAGCTGATGTTGATGCTTTTGAAGCATTCATGTCGTTGGATGTTTGAGCTGATAAATGGTAGATCTGAAATCTCTAGATTATTGCAAAGTGCTTGTTCTACATCTAGCCAAGGTTCATCTAAGAGGGTATGTTTTAGCCATCCTGAGATAAACTGAAGCCTGTTGGCTAAGAAGTAGTGCTGAAAGTTAGGTAGTTCTAATCCTCCTTTATCCTTGGTCTTTTGTAGTGTTTTTAAGCTTATACGTGGGGGCTTATTTTTCCAAAGGAATTTGGACATATATGAATCTAGAGATCTGAACCAATCTTGCGGCGGTTTAGTTGGGATCATTGAGAATAAATAATTTATTTTTGGTAATACCATCATTTTTATAGCAGCAACCCTTCCCATGAGTGATATGGGTAGACATTTCCATCTAGCCAGATCACCTTCTACTTTCTTTAAAAGTGGGGTATGGTTTAATTTAGTTAGATCTGCAAGCTTGGGAGAAATATTAATACCTAAATATTTTATATTTCCCGATTGCAGTGGAGTAGAAGAGGAATTATGGAAGCAGCAATTAATAGGAAGGACTGTAGATTTTGACCAGTTAATTGAGTAATCTGATATTCTTGCAAAAGAGTTTATCAATTCAATCACCCCAGAGATATTGGTTTGTGAATGTTGGAGAAAGAGTAACACATCATCAGCATAAAGGCTGATTTTATGTTCCACGTTCTTGCATTTTATGCCCTTAATTGCTGAATTCTGTCTAATTGCTGCTGCTAGTGGTTCGATAAAAATAGCAAACAGTGAAGGGGAGAGTGGGCATCCCTGCCTGGTGCCCCTCAGGAGACATAAGCTGGAGGATGTCTGGTCATTTGTTCTGACACAAGCTGTTGGGGAATTATATAATATTTTTAACCAGTTGATGAAAGAAGATCCAAAACCAAATTTGTGTAAAGTTGCAAATAGAAATTTCCAGTTAACTCTGTCAAACGCTTTTTCTGCATCTAAGGAAAATATTGTAGTTTCAAGGTTTTTACTGTATGAGTAGTCTATCAAATTAAGTAATCTACGTGTATTTGTTGATGAGTGCCTACCTTTTATGAAACCAGTTTGGTCAGGATGAATTAAGAGGGGGGTTATTTTCTCTAGTCTCTTCGAGAGAGCTTTGCAGATTATTTTGAGGTCTACATTAATAAGGGATATTGGACGATAGCTTGAGGGATATACAGGGTCTTTGCCTGGTTTTAGCAGGATATTAATGTTTGCAGAATTCATATTTGATGGAAGTCTGCCCTTTTCTTTGATTTCTAACAGCGTTCTGTAAAAAACTGGTGCTAGAATCGTCCAGAATTCTTTGTAGAATTCTGCAGGAAAGCCGTCTGGACCTGGAGCCTTATTATTGGACATACTTATCAGGGCTTCCTGGAGTTCACCTGATGTCAGTGGCGAATCCAGTGCCATTGCTTGAGAGTCTAATAATTTTGGGAGAGTTATGTTGTCTAAAAATTGATCAATTTCCTTTTTAGATGGGTTTATTTGTGGTGAATACAACGTTTTATAGAAATCCCTGAAAATGTTGTTTATTTGTTTCGGTTCATATATTGTGTTCCCAGATGAATCTTGAACAGCACATATAGTTGTTTTTTCTTTATTTATTTTTAGCTGGTTTGCTAGAAATTGACCGGATTTATTACTATGTTCATAATTTTGTAAGCGTAGTCTTTGTACTAAGAATTTTGTTTTTTTATCAATTATCTCATTTAATTCTAGTTTTGTTTTGCGTATTTTGTTTAATGTTTCCTGATCTTGGTGGGACGCGTAGGCTTCTTCTAGTGATTTGATGGTTTTTTCTAATTCCTGAATATTTTTGTTTTCTTTTTTCTTTTTATGTGATGAGAAAGAAATTATTTTACCTCTCATGAAACTGGTTCAGTGTTGGATTTGCCAAAATGTGGACGCAAGAAAACTGTCACTAATGAAGAAACATCAGTGGCTGTCCTAGCTTCATTCAGCAAGAGCCCACAGCGTAGCACTTGCCGCATGTCACTGGCGAGTGGCATTAGTCGAACATCCCTTCGGCGGATATTAGCTACTCACAAATGGCACCCTTACAAACTCCAACTACTGCAGCATCTCAACGAGGATGACCCAGATAGGCGCACAGAATTTGCAGAATGGGCAAAACAAAAATTGGAACAGGACCCTCAGTTCACACAGAAGATTTTGTTCAGTGATGAGGCAAACTTTTATGTGAATGGTGAAGTTAACAAACAAAACCACCACTATTGGTCTGACACTAACCCACATTGGATGGATCCCTCTAAGACTGTTGGACCAACAAAAGTGATGGTTTGGTGTGGTATATGGGGTACAACGATAGTGGGTCCATTCTTCATCAATGGAAACCTCAAGGCCACTGGATATTTGAAATTATATGATGATGTGTTTCCCTCTTTATGCACTGAAGCTGGCACGTTCCCTGAGTTTTTCCAGCAAGATGGTGCACCACCACATTATGGGTGCCAGGTCCGAGCATTCCTAGATGAACAGTTTCCTGGAAAGTGGATTGGTCGTCGTAGGCCAGTTGAATGGCCCCCAGGGTCTCCTGATCTGACACCTTTAGACTTTTATCTTTGGGGTCATCTGAAGGCAATTGTCTATGGTGTGAAGATACGAGATGTGCAGCACCTGAAACTATGGATACTGGATGCCTGTGCTGGCATTTCTCCTGCGGTGTTGCTATCAGTGTGTGAAGAGTGGGAGAAGAGGGTTGCATTGACAATCCAACACAATGGGCAGCACATTGAACACATTTTATGAGTGGTCAGAAACTTGTAAATAACTCATGAAAGAATAAAGTTACGTTGAAACCAAGCACACCATTGTTTTTCTTGTGACATTACCAATAAGTTTGATGTGTCACATGGCCCTCTTCCTATTGAAAAAACAAAAGTTGTATCCAAGATGGCCGACTTCTAAATGGCCACCACAGTCACCACCCATCTTGAGGAGTCCCCCCCCCCCCCCCCCCACACACACACACATATACTAATGTGCCACATACAGGACTTTAATATCACCAACCATTACCATTTTATTACGGTGTATCCATATAAATGGCCCACCCTGTACTTCAGGCGCCTCACTGACTGCAGAGTGTGTTTGGTTGAGTATAAATCTCAGTTCTGTACTATTCAAATGTTTCCCAGAGAAGAGGGATAGAGTTTAAAGACCCGGTCACACGGGACAAGGGACGGGCCGATAACCTTGTGCACCGTGAAACAGGGATATTCTTTAGGTGCGTGGCGAGTGGTTGGTGGTTGCAATAAGTTGCAAAAAGTGTGCTACACCACAAACCTTCTCTGGTTGCTAACAGTTTGGAACTTTCCCTTAATTTGCTTGGAAGAGTTGCTGTCTAACCACTGAGTGCCTGTAAAACTTAAATTGCAACACAAACCACATAGGAAAGGAAAAGTAGAGTTCAGCACGCACACTTAAATGTTTATTAGTTGATAAATGTTGTTATTGTTGCCACAAGTTATTTTTTTAATGTTCCCCAGTCCACCTTTCTTTTGTTGCGTTTTCTTTGTGCATATACACACAACCTTTAGGTTTCTTCCTGTTAAAAGGGTCTTTTTCCTTCCCACTTTTGCCAAGTGCTTGCTCATACGGGGTTGGCTGGTTGTTGCAGTTTTCTTTGTATTATTGTGCGATCTTTGCTTTACAGTATAAACCATCTCAAGGTGCCTTGTGACATGTGCGATACGAATAAAACTGAATGGAATTCATTTGTCAGTAGCGGGAGTTGGTCAGACACCCAGAAACTTCCAGCTGCTGTCTCCTGCAGCGGACCTGCAAATATGCAGTGGCAGGTGATTTCCTTTGAGGGAGAGCAACCTGCGGCCTGTCACCATGGGTCGGCGCCATCTTGGAGATTACACACAATCATGAGGCAAACCTTTGTCTGCTGCAATAAGCAGTCAATGAAGCATTCGAAGACACTTCCAAGGCTGCACCGAAAAAGGAAAAATGGCCAATTCTCTCTCAGTCATGAATAACTGCGCATGATACTGCAAACATCCTTTAGTCTGGATCACTCAACCACGCAAAGAGGAACTCAAGGTTCAGTGTAAGCAGCATGTGGGTTGGAAGGTTTAAAAAAAAAATTTGGATGTTGAAGGTAACAGAATCTTTTCTTTTCCAGATTTGAACACAGAATGGAGACTCGCCTGTTAGAGGAAAAAAGTGGAAAAGAAATGTGCAATGTTTAAAGAGCACAAAGACAAAAAAACCTCTATGCACTTCTGTCTGGCCGTGGGATAATTTGGTCTTATGAACCAGTTTATAATGTTTAATGGTCTGTTGAACACCAGGTGTAAAGTGCTGCTCACCTCATACACTTTGCCAATTCAGATGGTTCCAGTGTTCCTTTTTTTTCTCCATCCAAACTGGAGCACAGGGTAGCATTTTTTTCTGAGTAAGCAGAAAAGTGATAAAAACTGTTTGCTGGAATCAACAGATTAGAGACTTGACTGCAAAGTCTTTGGAAATTTGCTTTGAAACAAAGAAACTGAGGATGGAAATGATTAAAACTCATATTGACATGAACACTCCAAGGTGACGGCACAGATGTTTTGTGAGGTCATCACAGATTCTGCGTTTTTAACAGCAGGAAAGATATCATGATTTAGAGGAGCTCGAGATAGCAAACTTATTCCAGTTTCCCTGAGGCATCCTTAATATCAGCCAGTTTCTTTGGGACTTTCATGAATGAAATGAAGTCGATAGGTTAATAGAAGATCAAAGCTTTCAGCTGAGCTCCGTTGGTTTGCCCAAGGACAGAGAAATTCCTCGTAGCTCAAATTACTGTGGGAATATAATGGGTTTGCGTTTGAGGATTTCTGTATGATGTTATACAGCATATGCATGAACAAGCAAGCAACAAAGTCAACTGATAACATCTAAAGATTCAAACCTAAAAGATCTTATTTGAACTGTGTGTGTGAAATTCAAATATAACTAAATTTCTGAGATGTGCACAGAATTAAAGTTTTTAAATAAATCATTTCTTTAAT
Organism: Neolamprologus multifasciatus; assembly: GCF_963576455.1. Classification (NCBI taxonomy): domain Eukaryota; kingdom Metazoa; phylum Chordata; class Actinopteri; order Cichliformes; family Cichlidae; genus Neolamprologus; species Neolamprologus multifasciatus. The sequence continues at coordinate 17,686,833 of NC_140440.1, forward strand.
TTATGGCAAAGAGTAGAGAGGTTACAGGAAAAAGTGGATCAGAAAATGTCTTTAGCAAAGTATTTTTTTCTGCACACTGCATTTACCTTCCTGCTGTCTCTGTCATTCTCTGTTTCCCTGCTGTAGCCACACACTAATATCCTTGACATCATCCCACAGTATCAAAAAGAGTGGCATAATACAGGTTAAAATTTGCCCATGAGCTAAAGACAAACAACAATACTGATGACAAAGATGTCTTTTCCAATTGATGTCCTTAATGGAACAGAAACGGTTGTGTCACGGCCCATTTACAACTCATCTTTGTTGGTTAAGTTTAATTATTTGAGATATCTAAAAATATACAACCCCTCTCTATGCTAATTATAATCACAGTGACAATCAGCCATGTGAGCAATGTTTAAACAACTCTTTTAGTGTTTATAAATAATCGTTTCTTTTAACAAGCATAATATAAAAATAACAAATTCAATTAAATGAGCAATTTGGAGACAATTATTCTTTTAGTCAGAATGTATGATAAACATATTTGGTATAATTTACATAATGTAACTAAAAACAGTTTGTCCTGCAATCAGTTTATGTATGTGTTCACCTTAGCTGTTTAACTGTTAGCTGCTGATTATTATGTACTTCAGTTTGAGAACGGACATTGAAATTATTTTGGCTATGTTGGTTATTTCTGGAATGATCAGAGATGAAAAACGAGCCACGAGGAATTCAGCTCGATCAGCCTGCAGCGTTGTGCATGTCAGTGTGTGTGGAAGAGAGAGAGGGTGTGTTCAGGTTTATTGCGCAACCTCATTTCACAGAGAACACAGGTTGAACAGTGTCAAACGATTGGTCACCCTATGACTCCCCCTGAGGCTGGTTCAGGGACCGCACTCTCACACAGAGATGGCTGAGGTCTCACAGTGGCGCAGTTGGACAGCACGCAGCTCAGTGCTCGCTTTCTTTCTGCCTGCTGCCTTGTCACTTTGTGCTATGCACTGCTGTCGCTGCTTCGTCCCCTGCAGGAGAGACGAGGAATTGTTTAGGCTGCTTTCAGCTCATCCAAAGCCTCCTCGGCACACCGCTTCCCGGCAGCCCCAGACGACAGATGGCCTCTTTGCAGTTTCAGGCTAAACTGCAGGGGAGCCGATAGCAGCAGGAAAGCCCTGATAGCCCAGCAGCGCCCGTCAACCCCGCAGCTATCTGCAAGCTTAAATCAAGATTCTCCCAGTAATGTGGAAAAGAAGCAAGGGTTTGCATGGGTGGGGCAGTGCATTACATTTCCATTACCTAGATGCAGTCAGTGGGGGCCTGACTTTGTTTGCAACACAGTGCCAGAGAGCAAATGAAAAGTGAACCTGCAGGAAAGCGAAAACATAATGAGCAGTGATTGCTTTGTTTTATTCTCTTAACTCTAGAAATGTTGACAAAGTGGTGACATCAAATTAATAAAGGGAGCAACTTTGCTTTAAGTGACTTGGTCATTTCACTTGTTCTGATTAAGAAAAGTAGACCTAATATTCTTTACAGAGTTCCTTGAATAAAAATTGGTTTTTAGCTTAACTGAAAGCTTCAGCAGTAAAATGTAAGTAAAATCATATACTACTCCTTGAAGACGCCCCCCCCCCCAAAAAAAAAATAAAAAATAAAAATAAAATAAATAAAATAAAAATAAAAAATTGGTCGCAGCAGATGGCCCCACCCCTCCTTGAGCCTGGTTCTGCCGGCGGTTTCTTCCTGTTAAAAGGGAGTTTTTCCTTCCGACTGTCGCCAAAGTGTTGCTAATAGGGGGTCATATGATTGTTGGGTTTTCTCTATTTTGTATTTCCTTCCGATACAAAGAGCTTTGAAGGAACTGTTGTTGTGCTTTTGCACTATATAAATAAAATTAAACTGAATTGAAAATTATGACATTTACAAGGTTCAAGCTGAATGTATTCTTGCAATAATCCTGTAAATACTGAATTACTTTGAAGTAGAAATATGGAAAATATAGGCCACTTTAAAAAAAAATAATTAAACACCACTAATCTACATTAAAAAATCATGAACCTGATAAATGACTGTAACAGATCTTAATTGATTAAAAGACCTGTACATTGTAAAATCCTTTGTAAGCTGTTTAAGGAAAGTTTTGGCACTTTTTTGATTTCAGTGGTAAAGTTATAATTTTGGAGGATGAAATAGTCTCATAGTATTATTAAAAAAAGGCAGGAGAGCTTTGTCAATAATGAAAACATTGCTGCTCTCCCCTCACTGCCTAAGATTGCCACCCAACTTTCTAGCAGACATACAGCCGTCCCCAGTTATGAACCCAAGTGCAGAATGATATAAATACATTGGATGAAGAGAGCAGAGGCAGAAGAGTGTATGTGATCTATGCCACCATAATCAATGACAGACAAACGGCTGACTGAACAATTTGCTGCTTTACTGCAGCTCAGGCTTGATGAATTACTTCATTCTATATTTGTTATACTTCACCTTTAATGACTTTGTTTATTTAAATGAGTTTTAGAGCATAGCTAGAAACAGTCATTTATAAGTTTTACTCTTTGAGTTTATGTATCGCAGGATTTAATTAGACACACTCTGTTGTACTGCATGTAGAGTACATGAGAGCGACAGCTCACACCGAGTGCTTTGGAGACAACGTTGGAGAAGCTGAGATGGTTTGGACATGTTATAAACTATGAAGTGGACAAAGGATGTTGAAGGTGGAACTGCCAGATAGGAGGAAAAGAGGAAGACTTCAGAGAAGATTAGTGGATGCAGTGAAGGAGAGGCTGGTGTGACACAAGAACATGCTCAGAATAAATAATGGCAGACAATGTGCTGTGGCATACTCTTTACTATCATTAAGGATTGGCTCATTATGTTAATATTAGTAGACGATGTAAATAAAAAAACAAAACAGGATGTACTATTTGCACAAAACGCTGTGTTTGAGAAAGGATCATGTCTCATGACATACGATTATTATTACAAATCTGAAGCTTTATTTTTAAGCCAATAGTTATTTATGTCAACACTGAACAGTATGTTGACTCATAGGGACAGCCCACACAGCTCATTATTTTTATTGAGCCCTGTTTCTTTACTTCTTTACTGCCCTTTCCACCCTACTGTTTTCAGAGCTGGTAACATTTAAACTAACTATCTAACTCTGACAGCTCAGTGAGTCTTTGGCCCACATATCAGAGTGCAGACCAATCAAAGCTGGCTGTGGCACCGGAGTTTGGATCTGTTTGTTTACGGTAATTATCCTAACATTCCAAAATGAATGTCATTTATTGGTGTTAAAGTGCTACTCATAGCGTCTGGTAACTCTATTTAAATCCAATAGTGTTTAATTCTTGGCAGAGGCTTGACGGGAGCACAATAGCTGAACAGAGAGGCCAGTGATGAAAAAGGACCCTTTCCCCCGGCTCATTAAATCACAGCAGTGGCGCTCTCGTCATGTCGAGCCTCCCCAAGAAATAACCCTGCAGACCGTTCCAGGATATTGACCAGAAAAGCTTGTCTGCGGCACTCTCCTGGCCACTTAGCTGTAGCCCGACTCAGATTTGGGTCTCCATCTTAGCTTCTGATGTTTTCCTTTGGCGGTGTGGCGGGCATTTAATAAAAGATTCCACTCAGAGGATCTGTAGAGATTTATTGGTCCAAATGGTCGACTGATGGGGGAGCTCAGCTGACAGGAAAACGCACGCACGTGTGCACGAGTGCAATCATATTGTTCTTTGCTCCTTTCTCGCTCTATGCTTATCGTGCAGTAATGCCAAAACACACCTACACATGCGGGTGTATATTTTAGAGAGGAAAAGGTGCTCGTGCTAACGTACTAATCTGCATTCAAGCCCCAGCAGTAATTTACCTTAACATCACCAACCTGCCTGGTGCAAAGACACAGTGTGAAAGTGTCAGCGCCAGTGCACGTGGATGCCATAACTGGAAGTGCTAAAATATGTGTGTGTTTGTGTGCCCTTTGCAGTAATCCATTCTCCAATGCAGAGTATTTTTAATTAGTCAAGAAAAGCTCGAGAGGGGGTGGTGGGGGGTTTCTGGGTGCTGGTCAATTTACAGCACAGACAGTGACATTAAACAAAGCCTCAGCTTCACAAACACACACTCGTCCTTATTGACTAATGCACATACACATGTTCAAACAATAACACAAACACACAAAAAACCAAAAAACCATTAAAAACCAGCCATAAAATCTAAGCGCTCGGTCCAGCGTTACGTGGTTGTGTGAAGGTGTGTTGTTGTTGTTGTTGTTGTTGTACTGTGCGCTTGTGATAATCAGTATATTGACTTACCAACATAATCAAACATTCCTTGTTTGCCATTTGGGAGCTGGAGGCACTCATCGCCGTTGGATTCATCCTGTTTATTTTTATTAAGGGATTTTAAAGCATCACTTTGTGGAAAATGTGTGTTTGTCAGTGCTGCTTTGTAACAGCAACCAGGGAACATAGAACTGGATTAAATAAAAAAAACCCCAAACAAACAGTTTTTGACTTTAGGGCTCCACAGTGTATCACCCTTTTCATAATGAGCAAAGCAAATGTTGTTTTCCATTATTAAAACATTTGTTACACTCTGTCCTCAATAAGTGTTGTCCCGACTAATGTCTGCTGTGAAATTCAGGCAATTTAACACTCCTCTAAACAGAAACTGATGAGCAGAACAGTTTGGCAGGTTCATCAGCGAGAGACTGTTGGTAGAAAAGAAATATCCCAAAACATTCTAAGCTCTTAATAACTAATGCTGTAGAATGTGACAGAAAATTCATTAAATGACATAAAAATGTCTTGTTTATATAGAGAAAGCCAGACAGTGTAGAGGAGTGCAATCAGTGAATGTAGAAAAGTCTCCAACAAGGTGGTGCCAGTGCCCTGCAGGACAGTTTCAATCGAGCCTACTCCTCAGTTGACAACCTTGAAAGTAAAACAGCCTTTTAATGGTCCAGTTACAAGTATGTGCCTGTTACAGTGGTTCATTCATTTGTTTTGCAAGTGTGACAGTTAAATAGTGACACTGATCACAATCCGGTTTGTAACATGCTACCAGTTGCTAATTGATGCTAATGCTAAAACTGAGTTCAACCTAGGCTTGACAGATATTTTATGATAAACTAGGAGAACAATTATAAGTCTAATTATAAACCGGAAAAAAAAGCTGAGCTTAATTTTTGGGACAAATGTTACTTTTTTAATTGTATTATTTTAGTGTAAGTGAAAAATATCTGCAGGAAGGCTGCTGCTGTGTGTTGAGGTAAAACAGCGGCTTTAGGGCTTTTGTGCCAAAGGCACAACAAAGGACAAACGATTGAAAGGAACAAGTCTACTGATGTCTGTGCAAAATCTGCCATGTCATTAGTTCTACTTTTGATTCTTGTTCTTGACAGCACATTTAGATCATTAGGATCTAGTGTGACATGTGTTGTTTTTTTAGGTGTATACTTTGCCTTTGTTGCCTTACTAAACACAGGCTTTGACAAACAGCTGTATCTGGATCAGATCCAGTGCTCTTTTGAAGGAGGTCAAGTTCCTCTCAGAAAGGATGTTTGTGTTATGGGTCCCAAAACAGAATCCATACCACAATAACAAATGATACTGGTTCAGTGCCCTATGAATCCCTGAAAACATGAAAGAGTCAGAGAACAGAAGACATGAGCCACTTGTGTTGTTTCACAAATTTCCTCTTTTATCAGTGTATGCAGAAGAAAGCTGAAGTGTAAAAAAATTGAAATACTACTTCTATAGGAATTAAGAGATCATAAGTAAAATTAAAAACCTCTATAAAACCAGAAGTTCTGGAGCATTCGCTCGAGTGTTAGCACAAGGCCATAATCCTTCCAGCAAGTTGACCCTAAGGTCAGACCATGCAATGCTCAAAGAAACTGCTAAAACCCAAGAGCTACATCTCAGACTCTGCAGGCCTCAGTTAGCGTGTTAAATATTAAAGTGCATACGACATTACAATCAGAGAAAGGCTGAACAAGTATGTCTTGTTTGGAAGTGTTGCCAGGCAGCACAGCTTAGCTTTGCAAAGCTGCCTTTGAGTAAACCACAAGACTTATCTGGACTTTATTCACAGGACCGTGTTTGGCGAAAACGGTGTAAACCAGCCCAAACTCCTCATACCAAATGTCCACCAGCTAGGCCAAAGTTTGCTCGTGAAATGGGGCAAGGATCCTAAGCACAGCAGCAAATAGTAACATGTAGTTGTCGAAAAGAAATGTCACGGCTCACCTGCACCTGTCTCAGTGATGCTGGAGAGAGGACATAACTCACTGAAACCATAATAATGACAGGTTCTTGGCCCATGATGTCCCATTAGACAACCTCTAAAAGACTCTATTTAAAAGTTCCAACACCACACTCAGAGTTGGGGTTGAAAGCCTACCATTATAGCTTGCCACTTATTGCACCCCACTGCACTCTTGATGAAATCCATTTTGCTAATAGGGATAAAGGAGCAAATGCATAGGTACTACTACAAAGCATTCATTTGTACTGATCACAAATACTGCGCTCAAAGGACAGGCAGCTCCAGCCTCTGCAAACTTCATGTAGCATGAATGGAGTACGTCAAATACAGTGCAGCAGAAGTGAGAGCTGTATTTGCAGAGTATTTTCTTAAGAACTAGTTTTTTGCTCATAGGTCTACACTGTTACACATGAAACAATTTAGCAAAACATCAAAGAGACACCAAGCCAATGTAGAAAGTGGCTAAAAGAACAACAACAAAAATAAGAATTTGATGGTGAGTTACTTTCTTTACCAACTACGAAAGCATTATCATTATTGAGGGATGCGCTCTTCTAATTTGTTGTGCAACAAAATATGTGTACTATATCAGATTCCAGCAGTCATAACAGGTGGTAGACTTGTTTTTTGCTGGCAGTAAGCCATGCAAGTTAACACCTGTCACCTGACCAGAAGTAATTCAGCACCTACCCAAAGCCAGCCAATCAGACATAATGTAACACTTATAACCATTTCTCTACAGATTTGTATTTGTTTACAAATAACCCCCACTTAAACCTCATACTTCATTGTGTCACTTCAAAGGTACAAACTTACTTTGAAAACTTTCTAAATCTTATGGGAGATTTCACTTTTGGTGTAAGTATGTGTGTATGTGCACCTCATGCTGTGGGTTCCAGCCCTGTTATTTCAGTGGCCATCAGAGTAATGGTGAGCACTTTTACAGCCACACACACACACACACACACACACACACACACACACACACACTAGAAAAAGCTGAATCCACATGAATGTCTGTGCAATCGCAAACTTACACATTAGAGTAACACCTATGCATGAGTACACACACACACACACACACACACACACACACACACGCAGTAGGAAATAAATGCTGTACATTTGCTTCCTGTAGCTCGAGCCCTCCCTGCAGTATAGCACCTTGTTGCTTGTTATCCACTTTCCTGTGACTAAAAGGTGACCTGTTTGTGCAAGTGTGCAGAGGCATAAGTGAAACTGAAAGCAACATTATTAAAAATTCACAAGGAAAATTAAAAAGCATGCAGAGAAGAACGGAAATTACGCTAAACCTCACCAACTACCAGGCACAGACAGACAATAATGTCAATAAAGAGTCTTGTAATAAACCATTACATATGTAAATAGGTAAAATTGTTTTACTGTGTGCAGCTTCAATAAAAACAAAACAAACAAAAAAGCATCTGATTGGTTTGTTAGTGAGTGTTTTCTCGGGGTTTTCTGGAAGAAATATCACCAAGGAAAGGAGTAAAACTCAGTATCTTTACTCTCCGGTTGGATGTTCTTAGCCTTATCTCTGTCTCTGCCCTTTCTTTTTATGTGTCACTGTGTTTCAGTAACTATTTGAACTTGTGGTCAGGGGTCAGCAACTGCTCTCAAACAGCCCAATTTCTCTTTCTGTGAAAGATGCACGTGTCTCAGTTTTTTCCTGCATTCCCACTGTTACTTATGTGGATTGTGGATGTCGTTTTAACAATTTATAAAAAGCCCAAGTAATTAAAAAAGTTTCAACACTCGGGTACATTTCAGAGCATTTAAAAGTACATAATTACTAATCTATTAATAAGCATTAACTGTCTTACTGTGGTACATGTTTTTATATGAATGTCTGAATTTAGTCTTCACAAATTTAAGTCCCAGTATAAAGCTGCTGCTATGACTGGTAATTACAAACGAACCCAGTCACAGGTGAACACCCCATCTCCATGTGTTAGCGGAGTTAGTTACGCGGTCAGGCCACTACCACAGTGTCAACTAAAATATCTGATGTGTTGCTGTGAATTTCATATTTCACACATGATGAATCATCTACTGACCGTTGGTGATACCTCGACTTTCCCTCCAGCAACATCCTGGTTTGGATTTTACATCAAATTTTTCTAAAACTTTTCAGATGGACTCTGATGAAACTCCACTCGAAATTCCCATTTTGGTTGATGCGCACATAATGGCATTTCTGTTAGCTTCAGCTGCCTTGCACACCTTGATTTATTCTGTGCTAATTAGCAAATATTAGCATGCTAACATGATTAAACATTAGCATAGTGTTAGTATATCATCTACTTAAAAGGTAACTAACTGTTTAAAAGACTAGTTTTAATCATTCCCATGTACATGTAAATGACTAGTGGGTGTCCATCTGGAGGATGAAACACTTCAGAAAACTGAGAAAATCACTTTGTACAGTGATAAAACTCCTGGTCTCCTGTTGGAACTTTGATCGTCTGGCTTTAGAGGATGTAAGTAGTTTGATAGCAGATCCCGATGTCTAAAACCAAGAATTTAATACAATGTCAAACCTGAGACAAAAATTCATAGCATTAATAGAGCCATATGACATCATCAGCAGTCTGTAATTTCCATAAAGGTTTAAAGAGACTCGCTCTAACAGTTCTTTCTAAACTTTATGAGCTAAAACTCTAGTGAGAATAAAAAGTAATAAAGGTTATAAATATCCTGGAATGTGATTCACAACTAAAGCATGGATAAACACGTAAAGAATATTAAAATCATCAGTCATTTCATATAGTGAGGAACAAATGTAAGATCACCAGAGGAGGCGTCAGCCTTGTAAGCAGTAAAATAGTGCTCTGTAACATGTTAAATCCTGTGGTGGTATGTGTACTTTAATCCAAACCATATTTAATGCTTAAAACTGGCTTTCATTGCTCTTTTAAAACAAATTAACATGTAGTTTCATTTCAATAAGGTGTCATAATCACCATCAAATAGGATCATAGCTACCTGCAGTGTGTGTGCGTGTGCGTGTGTGTTTGTTGAGCTCGAACACACACACACTGATATGGGAGTAATATGAACTGACACTGGGAATTCAATGGGCTGATAACCTCTGAAAAAGACAGCTTTTCGTGCACAGAGTCAGATACTACAGCAAGTAATGATCAGCATTTCTACTTTTTGTTTTTGTGCCATGACTTTAAACAGGCCTTTCATGCTTGAAAACCCTGAAACACATCTGAATTAAAACAAAGAAAGAAGTGTTATCACCTGATTGTATATCTTATTTCGAACGGTGGGGCAACCGGTTAGTTTAGGGGCTTTAGGGGGACAATTACTATTTGACATCAAGGCCAGGTAGGATAGGATAGATAGCTTTTTACCCTTAATAAATAAAATCATAATAAAAACTGGATTTTGTATTTACATGGTTATCTATGCAAAGAACTCAGAAATCAGGAAGGGGTAAATCCCTTTTCATGGCACCACACACACACACACACACCTACACACACACACACACACACACACACACACACACACACACACACACACATCTATAATCTATATCCAGTACTGATTGAGTTTGCAGTGCTGCATTTGTGTATGTGTGTGCATGTGAGTGTTTGTGTGTGTAACTTACATCTTTATCTTGTCCCAACAATAACCATGTCTCCAGCAAGACCTTTCATTCCCACTGTGGGGAAATAGGATTAGTGTACACACACTCACTATCTCTAACAGGGTCAACACATGCACATGCACATGCACACGCACACACACACACACAAAAGCCCGAGGCCAATATTGCTGCACTACAGTACAGCAGGATGTAACTATTAATGTCTTTCATTGTTCTCTTGTTGCCAAACAGTGGCTGATAGCATATTGTGCATGAGTCAGTGCATTGGTGCTGCCATTTAACCTTTGGACGTGCACCGTCTTAGATGGGAGATATTAGCAGCTTTGCCCCTACCATACGGTCTCTCTGTATCATATATGAGATGCAAACAGCTCAAAGAATAATAACAATGCATGATGATGCAACCGTGTGTTGGTGTGCTCCTTAGCAGAAAACCACTGATTAAATCAGGGCTAGGTCTGCATTTACACATCACAGATAAGTGAGGAAAAAAACCCAAAACATCTTCTGACTGCTGCTTTTAAATGTACTAACAGCGTATCGAGGCAGCAGGAGTCTTGAACTGCAGGTTTAAACGGCAGATCTGACAGGAAAATGTAGGAGAAGAGAGGGAAGTGGAATTTCCTATCATAACTGTTGTGGACCCTTGAGCCACATATTTCACTGCCAAGTGCTTTAGTTCAGCTGCCCACTGGCTAGAAGTAGAAGGCCGTTGGGTATAACATATAAACATTATAAACAGAAAGATTAAATAATGGGATATGTGGTTAGATCTCTAATATAAGAAGAAAGGTCAGCAATTCAAAGCCAAATGTGTTTATACTCATACTGAGTCCAGGAACCCTGTGAAAGAAGTTCTAAACATTATTTTTCATAGATTCTGATGTAAATCTAAACGAGGCATCGTTTTCCTGTCTCGCTTTGGTTTTATCTTCAGGCAACTATTTGAAGCCAGATCTCAGGTGTGGGCAACGTAACATCCCAACTGTGCTCCTGCCCTTTCTGCCAAAGAGTTCTTTGTGTTTTCTGTCCCCACAGTGTTTCTTCTCCATTCCCTCCATCACATGTGCATCTTGGCTGGGGGTTTGTTCCTGCCTTGATCTGCACTGAACTGTAATTTTTTTTACTTCTTAGTAATGCATTGCCATTGTCCATGGTACATTAAGTGCTCAATGCCACGTGCTGTGCAGTTTCAGAACAACCCTCCCCTATTTTCCTCAGGTGTTCTTTGTGTGATCATCTGTCTGCCTGAATGAACTGATAAGATTTTGTGTCTTAACTGAAGAGCATGTTGTTTTGTTTCGATCCCCAGTGGGCTTTATACTTATAGGATTATTAAATAACCCCGTGTTAATATGCCCTAAACAAATGGTCCTCTTGTATTTTTCCTTTTTTATGTCAAATATATAGTGTTACAGTCATGGGTGCTTATGTTAAATATGACCTGGACCATATACTCAGGCTTCAAACTGCTCTTAATTTTCAGATTCAGGTCCTTTTAATTCTACTCCTGGAATATTGACTTAAAAACAGGATAAATATGGTCATCAATACTTTATGTATTGTGTAATTGATTATCTGGCACACAAACCTGGCTGTAAAAATAAAAATGCTCCACCCACCTACTCATCAGCATTTGTGTTTGTGAAGGCCATCCAATCAGGAAAAAGTTAGATTAAAAGAAGGCCTGGAAGAGAGAGGAGATTAAACACCCTGCAATAGGACAGTGGATAACCTGAGGGCCTACATTAATGCCCAGTGTAAGACTAATAATTATTTTGAACTGGAAGCTGCTTTCAGCTGGTGTTGAATGTGAGCATAACAAGCCCACAGTACATGTATAACATTACGCAGCCATATTGCTTGTGATGTAGAGACCAGTGTGGCAATATCAGTTCTTCTTTTACACTGGTTCACTTATCTTTCTGCCCTCCAATCTCCCCTGTTTTTATAGGTTTATATTTTATGTTCCTGTCTGGTAACAGTGATACTAAAACAATGCACGTCAGAATGTTAAAGAACACGAAAAACATTCAAGGCCAGCTTACAAATCAATAATCAATAAACAGTGTTATATTAACATGGGGCAGGCACGCAGCTTATCCTCAAGTTACAGTCACCAAATGGCCCCATTTACTCCTTTATACCATATATTTTGCGCGTGTGAACTGCCTGCTCCTGACAAAACTGAAAACATATTTATGCACATACTGTCTGACCTGTGACACCATCAGTGGGACCTCAGATGTGGTCACAGTGGTCTCATTTTGCTCATCATTTTTGACCTGATTAACAGGTGATCCAAAGTTTAATAATACTTGATGTATAATACTAATGATGATGTATACTTTATGAATCCTGCAGGAAATTTGGTTTCTGCATTTAATCCACCCTTCAGTGAAGCAGTGGGCAGCCACCAATCCAGTGTGACGGTACCTTGCTCAGGAGTACCTCAGGGTAACCGTTCGGTGGATTTGAACCCCTGACTTTCCGGCATGGGGCAAACATTCTACCTACTGAGCTGTCTCTGCCCCAAAATGGTTGAAGAAAAGTGATTAAAGTGACTTTGAAAGTGGCATTGTTGCTAACATCAGACAGACTGGTCTCAGTAGTTCATAAACAGATGATCTACTGGGATTTTCTCACACAGCAAACCTCTCTAGAGAGAATAGTCTGAAATAAAAGAAAAAAGAAAATAAACTGTCAGCTGAAGTTCTCTGGAAAATATCAGAAGTTAGAGGAGGATCACTTTCTTTGAGCCAATAGAAAGACAACTGCAACTCAACAGTAACAATAAATCAACAGTAATTTATTAAAACCAAAGTATGCAGAAAAGCATCTCTGAACACACATCGAACCTTGAAGCTTTGATTGTTTGCAGTAATGAAAGACCAGACAATAGTGCCACACTGTCAGTGACGAACATGAAACGGATGCTACGGTTTGCATTAGCCCACCAACACTGGGTAACAGACGCCTGGAAAACATCATCTGGTTTCATGAGTCTTGATTTCTTCTGTAATATTTGGATGGTGGAGTCAGATCCAACAGGCTGGATCCATTCTGCCCTGTACTAATGGTTCAGGCTGGTAGCAGTAACATAAAGGTTTGAGGTGTATTTCTTTGTCATACTTTAGCACCTTAAGTGTCACAGCTTACCTGGCTTTTAAATGCTGACTATGTCCTTCCCTTTATGACTAATGTCTGCCCATCTAATGAGATGGCATTGTGTATGCACTCATCACTGCACCAAAAGCATTCAAAGAGTCTTCAAGTCTTTGTTTATGTGGTTTTGGATAAAAACATCAAAGACCGGATGCAAACATAAGAAATGTCTGAGTGCACTGCAGCCATAATTGGTGTGGTTTTATTGACAGATGTGAACTCCCAGCTGTCCCCTGGACTGAGTTCCAGACAAACAAGCATTAGCAGGCTACAAGCTGCCAGAACAGTTACTGTGTGAAGAGCTGAGAATGATGTTACACATCATACTTATACAGACCCTGGCAGCGTGGTGGATTTATTTTGCTGCCATGCTATTTTCAATCAATCTTGTATTTTCCTCATATTTAGGCAGGAGGAAGGAGGAATTTCATTAGAGGTTGTAATGCATGTTGTGGCTATAAATTACCCTGTGTTTGTTTCATCCTTTCAGCCAGAGCCAAATCCAGCCAGTGTATTAGCTTAAGCTCTATTACCGAGTTATTTCAAATCTTATTTCTGGATCCAGTGTGCACGTGTGCCAAATGCTTTATGACCTTTTTTTTTTGCAGTAATCTCTAACTGAGCTTTCTCCTGTAAACTGTTAAAATTATAAAGCAGAGGAATAAATTATATATATGATTAATACAACGTTATGTATCTCACTCTACCAAACAGTGAACTGAAAGTTTTGAATGCAGCTTCTATCAAAAGTCATATCTTGCAACGATCTCTTCAAAGACTTTGTTTGTACTTGAGTAAACTACTGGATTGTGCTGATAATAATTATGCTGCTGCAGATCAGTTTGTGAAAGACACTTACAGTCAGTCACTGTATAAACTGGGGATGTTCCTGGTAACAAATTTTTAGTCAACTAAACAAGAGAAAACAATGTTTAACTAACTGCCTCGTGTAAAACTAAGAAACACTCGGGTATTGGAATGGAGAGAAAAACTAGGAATTTCACTGTTCTCATGTATGGAAGCCAATTTATATTTACAGAAATACAACCTGATGAACGCGATTGGGTATAAAAAGAGAACCTTAGAGATGTTGTTTTTCAGAAGTAAAGATGGTAGAGGTTCACCAATCTGCACAAAACTGTCTACAAATTGTGTGACAATTTTAGAATAATATTCTTTTATACAGTACATACTGTAAATGTCATCAAAAGTTCTGAAAATCTGGAGAATCAAAAATCAGTTCTGGATGCCTGTGATTTTTGGGTCCTCAGGTGGCCCTGTTATTAAAACAGAAATGATTCTGATAGGTTTGTAGCTTGAACCTATTCGCTGGAACATTGAAGACAATATAATTACACAGCAAAGCAAGACACCAGTAGGCAAAGTTCTTCATGTTTCTCGTGCACGGTAGAGAACCGGACAAACGCCGTTCCTTCGCTTGGCCCCAGTTGCTCTCGTCCGCTCCCCCGTAACACTGCTCTTTTATTGAGGTTACATGAATATGCATAGGTTCATTAACATACGCCGCCTATATACAAACAAAGAGTACCTTGCCTGTGTGTGTGTGTGTGTGTGTGGTCAGAGTGTGACCCCCATAAATGACTTCCCTAAACCTACTGGTCTGGAAAGTCTAGCACTTAGCCTAAAACAGATATAGCCACGTTTATCCTACCATAAAACAATAAAACAAGGTACGACCTCTTCCCATGCTCCCAGGATGTAGGTGTGGATTCCAGAACACTCTGGAATGCACACCAAGCCTTTGCAGCCTGCTAAAGATCACACATCCTATCACTACACAATTAATTATACACCTCTAAGCATATATAAGTAGATATTTCTAAGCATAAATGACAATCAACATTACAAAACCTAACATTCCCCCCTTTTTGACCTTTATGCTAGAAAAGTTCCCAGTTACGATCACCTCATGTCTGACAGTGTAAATGCAAACATTTTTATACACAGCATATGTCAATCACCCTGAATTACTGTAAAAGTACACACAGTTTGACAAATGTAGTAACAGTTATCATATTTCTCATTCAATGGTAAACTGCATCCTACGAGCAAACAAATGAATTGTTAATTTAATAGTTAAAATAAGAAAGTAACATTTTCAAAAACATCCCAGCTCTGCGGTGATCACCCATCATCTGTGCAGAGTGGTTTTAGTTCGGCAGGGCGTCATGAATGTCTCTTCCAGTTGTTTCCATCACTGTCCATGGGACCAGAGTCCAAATGTATGTAGAATAGACATTCAAACATACCAGTTAGTTTTGCTGTTTGTCAACATGGGTCTCAGCTATCTCCAAAGCTGCAGACCTCTTCAGCACTCTAGTTTTATGGCCTCTACCAACCCCCATCACCTCACTTCAGGCCTTCGTCCTGCGAGGGGGATACCTATGACTCCTCCATTGTCCATGCTCTGCAGAAAAACCCCTCTGTGGAAAGGGTGCTGGGTCCAGTTATCTTACTGCTGTTAAGATCCCAGCAGTCTTCAGAGTGTCATCATATGCACAGTACAGTGGCACAGCATTAGGTGATGTTCATAGGAAACTGCTGTCATCACCACCATATCTTCTGGTTCCTGTGCTTTTCACAGAATCATGATGCCATCCTTGGACTCCCCCTGCGCTGTCGATGGAGCTTGGCACACTCCCCTCATCCTTCAGGTGCCCGTCTGTTGTCCACAATCTCCTCTGTTGGCCTCTGGAAAGCCCCCTTGGCACAGCTCTCATTCCAACGCAGCTGTTCCTTGCTGTGGCTCCAAAGTCTGATCTCATGATGGGCCCCAACCAGCTCGACCTTTGACCTCAACCACTGCCTGGGCTGTCAGCTATGCCTGGAATGGTTCTTGCTTCTCACTGGGCCTCTGAAGATTTCTCAGGAGATGACTGCTGCACCTGTATTTCCTTGCTAGGAGGAAAAGCTTCTATTTGGAGAGCATCAACAATCATCAAACCACATTCTTTAGTTCAGTGAACTTCACTTATAGGCCATCAAAGCCTCATCTGAACATGGATGCACCACTTGCATAGGTTAAAAAACCCATAAATGAACTGTTAATCTCACAAATCACTGCAACAATCATAAAAAAAACATTGTTTAATGTTAATCCTGGACCCCTCCTCTTGACGCATGGACACTCCCATGAGTCAACTCATCAACCCTAGATTCCTGTCTTAAAGAAAAAAGGTTAGCTAGATTACGTCCCAGGCAACATCAGGGTGTCTCCTCCGGAGTAGCTCCATAACCCTGCAATAAAAGATGTTAGTGTGTTTTGCATATTAAGTTTGCTTAACACCTGGCTCTGCCAGGAGCCTGCATACACACCATCATGGCCTGGAAAACAAGATCTGGAAGTGAAATCAAACTTCACACCTATAAATAATTGTATCATAAGAGTAATAAAGCATTCAACATCAGCAAGACAAGTGTCATGTGCAGGTTTTCTCAAATCAGTAAACTACAAGTATTTCCATAATTCGCCTCAGACATGGATCATCCCATGTGCTCAGTTAACATTAATGTAATCGGTGACTTCCCTTAAGCAAAGTCACTCCACTCATGTATCACTAGGAGCTCAAAAGTGGCCAGCTAATGAGCCCCATATTCAACTATTCCATAAACACTGCATCTCTTATTTGTTTTTCTAATGTCACTTGTCCGCTTCTGCTGAATTCTCTACATGTACTCTTAGAAAAACAAACATTAGCAATACACATTGACCATCCCGGTGGTCAGACGCAGGTCGACAGGTTCCAGAGGTGCTATAAAAGGACCATAAAGTTAACCATCCATAGCTGTGGAAAGAAGTGACACTAGTTCTCAACACAGGAAATCTCAACACATGTTATTCACATTATCAAAGTAACCTTCACATTTTCCCAAAAACACAGTGTAACAGCATCACCACTCATAACCTGTAAACACAGTTTCTTCACACATAAACCCAGAAATCCTGTAGTAGGAAAAAACATCAACCAGCTGTCCTGGTATAAATCACATGATCAACTCACATGAAGAACTGTAATGCTGTAGAAAATAAAATGCAAATGTTAGCGCTGCGCAGATGTATACACTCTTTCTCACAGTTTCCTCTGTGAACAACACAAGGTAGTGAATAACACCCCTGGTAGATGCACAGACACAGAAAGTGGCACTTAAAAGGTTAAACCATCACGCAACCTCGAATGTTGCTGGCATCTTTCTGCTCCTGTAAAAAGAAACACACATAGATTCATCCACCCTTTTGTCAGGTGGGGGTTAACTTCGCACAGTCGTGTTACATCAGTAAAGTCTTGTCAGCTTTCGTCAGCTTTTACCAATCAGGTTTTTTTTTTCTCTTTCACTTATTCATTCATGCATTCATTCTTTCTTTGCTAATAGTGGAACCTATCGTCGCATTTAGTTTCCACCCTCAGCAAAATGACGTCATTCCAAAAAGAAAAAGAAGAACTTTAAATGGGATTACCTCGCTGAATCCTTTTTGGGCAGGGACTTACTCTCTAATTGTCCCAAATAAGTGGCTTTCTCCCGAGCCCATTTTAATGTGGAGAAGCTCACTTTTAACAATTTTCTCGACGACGTGTCGTACAGCGCTTTCTGTTCTAATCGTGCAGATCTGCTCAAACAGAGATTATCGAACAAAACTTTCAGTGCACAGTGAAAGTAACAAAATAAAAAGGCCTTGTTAAGTCATGACACATGCTCCTCATCTCAGGAGGGTAAATCATACCATTAGCCTGGTTTATCATACCATCATACTAATTGACAGGCTCAACTTCACAACAAAAGAAAAATCATCAGCTAGATTCACTCCAAACCAACCATCAGCTGCACAACACACAACACAAGCCTAATATGTTATGAGTTTAATCCCCAGGTCTGTGCTTTTCACTCATTTGGGCCACAGATCCATATTATCCAGTTTTTCTTTTTTCCCGTCATCATAAAACGTGTGACATGCCATCAGCTATTTCACAAAAGACGTTTGTTCTGACGTATTCAGAGTTGTGTATCTAGGTACAGGATTCACTCGCACATCAAAACAGGAAACTCAGTGTTTTAGAGTCTCCACTCAACACATAACAAACTCCAACACATCCCATTCACTTGTGCTAGAATTCAGTCACCTACAGTGTTGGGTAAGTTACTTTAAAATAGTAACTTAGTTACATTACTAGTTACTTCTATCAAAAGTAACTCAGTTACTTCAAGTTACTCGTTACTTTCAAAGTAACTAGTTACTAGGGAAAGTAACTTTGGTTTTACTCAGAATTCTCTTGTTAATGTGTTGCTTCCATAACTTTGCCAGTCTTCTAGCTTGCTTACTTGCCACAAGTGCACTGTGCCACCTACCAATAGAAAGGAAAAGATAATGTGCATATTTCCACGAGAGAATGCCATGATTCTAGCCTACGTCACAGCGTCATGTGCGCCTTTTACATCCAACACAAAAACTGCAGTCGTGGTGCTTTGATTGTACTCAGAACTCGGAAATTCTGCCTTCTGAATAGGAAGATGTAGGTAACACCAGACTGCAGATGAGCTGCATACAGAGCTGGACTGGGACAGAAAATTGGCCGGGCATTTTGACTTGAGACTGGCCCGCCATTATAGGAAAAATCATAAAGCCTTTGAATGAAAACAAACGCTGTTGTGACAGTGATGTTCACTGTTTTGATGGTATATATGCACCAATCTATCAATCGTTTGTTGTAAGATTCAGATAATTATTTTTTAAAAGCCAGACATTTTAAATGAGAATAAGAAAGAAAAGTATTTCCTTGTGCCCACCTCTCCCTGTTAATGCCCTACCTGGCCCCCCTGGCAAACCTTTGCTAGACCCGCCCCTGCACAGTTACCAGCTGTCAGCTACTTAGAAAAGGATCCTGGTGTTATTTGTCTCTCAGAAACAGTTCATAACTTCCCTTCAACTCATTCATGTCACCTAAAAGGTAGACCTGTTTCTCCATCACCTGTTCAGCTCTGATGATTCAGTAAGGACATCTCCTGGTTTCATCTTCATGTTTCCCTCTCACCAGATAACCAAACCGATATTATGACCAGCAGCTTTTTTGCAGTTGTGGCTCCAGCAAACATCAGCTGATACTAGAAATTAATATTAAATAAATTCTAACAACGGCTGCTCAAGCTTAAACGTGCTGCTGTTGTTTAGCGCGACATCGGCTGGTTTCCTCTTTCTGGCGCAAAGTGGGCGATAAACAAACAAGAGAGCCGATCAGCTGATCATTGATCAGTTTTCATGATTGAAGTAGAAACAGGAGAGGGAGGGGAATGAAAGAAGAAGAGGCAGCTGTGCAGCAAAGACACAGAATAACTCCAGCTTTGTGCCTTTTTCATTGTAGCTGAATTACGGGACAAATTGTTCCTTTTCACCTCAATAAGAAACGCGTAATATTTTCTCTGAATACCAGACGGGACGGTTGGCAACTCTAATAACTTATGAACAAAATAAAGTTCAACATGATTAACTTCATAGCACCCACCCAGCTGTATAGAAACTCCGTCATGCTAGCTAGTACGCAGTACGGAAAAAGTCAGAATAACGAAAATAAACTCCACCTAAACTTGGTTTATATCTGACCCAGATAGACTGCAGGTCATAACTTCTTACCTGAAGTTCAGTTCACACTTGGACCGGCGGCCGCCTCGGGTCTCTTTTCCTTCTGCGTCCCCTTTCCCTCATCCACCTGCTGCCTCCACCACTTGCTAATGTTACAGAATCTGTGGAAGCTCCGCGATAGCCACCACACAAAGTAACGAGTAACGACCCTATCTAAATCCCAGTAACGACTAACGCGTTCCTGATTTTGGCATAATAACTAGTTACCGTGCTCGTTACCACAATAATAACGTAGTTACTGTAACGCGTTACTTAATAACGCGTTAGTCCCAACACTGGTCACCTATCCTTAATCTAAGAACGATCAACTAATTTTCATATCAGCTATTAACCCACTAAGATGACAGGACAACAGAAATGCATGTTCAAAATGTTATCACAAAAATAGAATTTCCCTCATACAGTAAATTACTTGTGCTGCATCAATCAAGCAGGAAGCATCTCCCAATTTACTATATTAACTACTAAATTTATTGTCTGATCACTGGTTGGTCAAACCAGAATCTTTTTTCCCACAAAAGTTAAACTGTTGTCCTGCAACCTAGAGAGTTAATTGTCAGCATTGGATAAATTCAGCATTTGATAACAAATGTCTGTTAAATTCACACTATTTTAACACTGATGAGAGACAACAAGCTGATCTTCATTACATGTGTGTTTGTGTTATTAGGCAGGTTTAATCAATGTCTGTGGAGCTGCATCTCCAGCAGGGCATGTTCTTAAAGCTGCCTTTCCTACACACTTCTCTGCTATTATTTGATCATTTGTTAACTAATGTGTTCATTAGTCCACTGGTCTTTGCATCACACGAGGTGACTTGGACAAGATGATAAAAAGACTCACATGCTTAAGATGTTGTCTAATCTTCATGAGCTCTCTTGTGTTTGTGTTAGTAGGGTTAATGCATGTTTTGCTTGTGTGTGTGATTTTGTATGTTTCTTTTTTGCAGTGTTTCAGACTCCTTCACAATTTTCCAACTTAAGCAGTCAGTTTTCTTTTCCCCAGGTTTGCTAACCCAAATTTTGATTTCCCATATTAAACAACAAAATTCCTATGTGTTCTCACCACTCCTCTCACTCTGTTGTCCTCTCCCACTTTAACAGTCCAACAGCCGGCAGTTCTCCTTCAGCTTTGTCCTGTGTTTCACTGTCTCTTCTTGCCATTTTACTCCAAAGGTGGCAAATGTCAAACTCCAACAGTCTCCTCAGTTCTCCTCAAACGTTCTTGTCACATGCACAGTGAAGTTGCAGCTTGTTGGAAACACAGTGCCATTCATCCAATCAGGCAGGATGATGGGTTTGCTCTTCTGCTCTGATGCTGTTTGTCCACACTGCTGATGCTTGCTGGGACTCTTTGCTCAGGACTTTGCTGCTGTCTATTTATCTGCCATGTTATTGCTCTTTGGAGCTGCATTCCTTGTCTTCAGGGAGGAGTGAGAGCTTGCTTGTGAGGTTGAGGGACACATGGAGCTGTAAATAAGTTAGCCAGTAACTTAGCCTGAACGTTTCCAGTGATATTAAACTATAACTTTCTTCTGACCGCTGCATGTGGAAAATTGATTCAGGTCTGCTTTTCATCTGAAAGTGACAAACTAAGACATTTTCATTATTATTATCACTGCTTAATCAACACACATCTCTCTCTCTCTCTGTTTTTGTGAAAGCAGAAAATGAGATTGTAGTTGTTCTTGGCTGATAAACACAAAACCTTTTTCCTATGATTATTTTTCATCTACAATGTAAATTTTGTCTCTTCTTCACTCAATAAACAATAAACAAAAACATGATGCTGATGCTATGAACACTCTACACACATGAGTCAAGATGCAGGAAAACTGCTCACGGAAACTCTGCACACTCCAGTTATCACAGTTATCATAGTTCTGTTTCCCTCTCTTTGTGGAGTTCTCAGCCAGCTCTCGATCTGATAATGTGTAGCTTGCTCATCAGCTCAGAAGAGACCGCAACGCAACATCACAAAGTGTTTGCGTGCTTTGCCCCACAGTGGCAAAGACTTGCACTTTCATATTCAATTTAGCTTCTCCATCATGTACCTTTAGATGTTTCATACAGGGTTCAGCATATTAGTTGTTTTCACAGGTGTGCTCTACAGTGGGGCAAAAAAGTATTTAGTCAGCCACCGATTGTGCAAGTTCCCCCACTTAAAATGATGACAGAGGTCAGTAATTTGCACCAGAGGTACACTTCAACTGTGAGAGACAGAATGTGAAAAAAAAATCCATGAATTCACATGGTAGGATTTGTAAAGAATTTATTCGTAAATCAGGGTGGAAAATAAGTATTTGGTCACCTCAAACAAGGAAAATCCCTGGCTCTCACAGACCTGTAACGTCTTCTGTAAGAAGCTTTTCTGTCCCCCACTCATTACCTGTATGAATGGCACCTGTTTGACCTCATCATCTGTATAAAAGACACCTGTCCACAGCCTCAACCAGTCAGACTCCAAACTCCGCCATGGCCAAGACCAAAGAGCTTTCGAAGGACACCAGGAAAAGAATTGTAGACCTGCACCAGACTGGGAAGAGTGAATCTACAATAGGCAAGCAGCTTGGTGTGAAAAAATCAACTGTGGGAGCAATCATCAGAAAATGGAAGACATACAAGACCACTGATAATCTCCCTCGATCTGGGGCTCCACGCAAGATCTCATCCCGTGGGGTCAAAATGATCATGAGAACGGTGAGCAAAGATCCCAGAACCACACGGGGGGACCTGGTGAATGACCTGCAGAGAGCTGGGACCAAAGTAACAAAGGTCACCATCAGTAACACACTACAACGGCAGGGAATCAAATCCTGCAGTGCCAGACGTGTTCCGCTGCTGAAGCCAGTGCATGTCCAGGCCCATCTGAAGTTTGCCAGAGAGCACATGGATGATACAGCAGAGGATTGGGAGAATGTCATGTGGTCAGATGAAACCAAAGTAGAACTTTTTGGTATAAACTCAACTCGTCGTGTTTGGAGGAAGAAGAATACTGAGTTGCATCCCAAGAACACCATACCTACTGTGAAGCATGGGGGTGGAAACATCATGCTATGGGGCTGTTTTTCTGCCAAGGGGACAGGACGACTGATCCGTGTTAAGGACAGAATGAATGGGGCCAAGTATCGTGAGATTTTGAGCCAAAACCTCCTTCCATCAGTGAGAACTTTGAAGATGAAACGAGGCTGGGTCTTCCAACATGACAATGATCCAAAACACACCGCCCGGGCAACAAAGGAGTGGCTCCGTAAGAAGCATTTGAAAGTCCTGGAGTGGCCTAGCCAGTCTCCAGACCTCAACCCCATAGAAAATCTGTGGCGGGAGTTGAAAGTCCGTGTTGCTCGGCGACAGCCCCAAAACATCACTGCTCTTGAGAAGATCTGCATGGAGGAATGGGCCAAAATACCAGCTACTGTGTGTGCAAACCTGGTAAAGACCTATAGTAAACGTTTGACCTCTGTTATTGCCAACAAAGGTTATGTTACAAAGTATTGAGTTGTATTTTTGTTATTGACCAAATACTTATTTTCCACCCTGATTTACGAATAAATTCTTTACAAATCCTACCATGTGAATTCATGGATTTTTTTTTCACATTCTGTCTCTCACAGTTGAAGTGTACCTCTGGTGCAAATTACTGACCTCTGTCATCATTTTAAGTGGGGGAACTTGCACAATCGGTGGCTGACTAAATACTTTTTTGCCCCACTGTATATCTCAGCAATGGCTCATAATAAAACGACAGTCTTTCACACAGGTCAAATGCCTCTATGCACATCATTAGTTTAAATATTTGCCTATTTTACTTCATCTCATATGTCATTGTACTGAATTTGAGCAACCCTAAGCTTAATGCAGATTACTTTCAACAATTGACACAGACGTACACAAACAACACAAAATAGGCCTTTAACTTTCCCCAGCCTGCGTGAACCCGCACGGCCGTTGAGCTCCTGGACTCGCGTGTACCCGCGCAGTCCCCACAGCTCTCTTTTGTTTATAAGCCTGCGATTAACCGCATGGCTCAGGTCCGCGTGAAACCCGCGCGACCGTGCTCGCGTGTACCCGCGCAGCTAAGGAGCCGTCGCTCTCTTTTAAAAAAAAAAAAAATACTACTAATACTAAATACTTGCTGCCAGGAGCGAAGTCCAACATAAACGTCTGTCACCCTCTGACGCACTCTTGGTTGCTTAGGAACCCATGATAACAACAAGAGCCTGTGTCACAGACCACGTGTTCTGCTCCGCAACCACTCACACAAACACAGTCAAACACAACAACAACAACACAAAATAGGCCTATTGTCCAGCACAGTCTGGACCCCGCGGAACTTCTCAACGCCCCACAAAGTGGCGGAGAACTCAACGCCCCACAAAGTGGCGGAGGAATCACTTCTCGCTCCACAAAGTAGCGAGGAACTCAGTTATCGCTCCACAAAGCAGCGAAAAACTCACTTATCGCTCCACAAAGTAGCGAACTTCTCAACGCCTCACAAAGTGGCGGAGACTGCACAACCACACGGTTATAGAGTCGGGCTCTAGGAACTTACTTGGTGTTGCTTAGTGTGTAATATCAGCCTCGGATCCCGCCGATCGTCATTCATCAAGGAGGAAAGACAGACAGTTCATCCACAGGAACTTCCTGGCTGACGTCAGTCTTTCAGTGTGTCTCTTCTCCCCTGTCGAATGTCGACTCCAGGGATCCGGCATCGAAGGACCAATTAATGATAGGTTTGTAGCTTGAACCTATTCGCTGGAACACTGAAGACAATATAATTACACAGCAAAGCAAGACACCAGTAGGCAAAGTTCTTCATGTTTCTCGTGCACGGGAGAGAACCGGACAAACGCCGTTCCTTCGCTTGGCCCCAGTTGCTCTCGTCCGCTCCCCCGTAACACTGCTCTTTTATTGAGGTTACATGAATATGCATAGGTTCATTAACATACGCCGCCTATATACAAACAAAGAGTACCTTGCCTGTGTGTGTGTGTGTGTGTGTGTGTGTGGTCAGAGTGTGACCCCCATAAATGACTTCCCTAAACCTACTGGTCTGGAAAGTCTAGCACTTAGCCTAAAACAGATATAGCCACGTTTATCCTACCATAAAACAATAAAACAAGGTACGACCTCTTCCCATGCTCCCAGGATGTAGGTGTGGATTCCAGAACACTCTGGAATGCACACCAAGCCTTTGCAGCCTGCTAAAGATCACACATCCTATCACTACACAATTAATTATACACCTCTAAGCATATATAAGTAGATATTTCTAAGCATAAATGACAATCAACATTACAAAACCTAACAGATTCTATCTTGGAAATCACTGCACGGGCTCAGGAACACGTCCAGAAATCATTATGTGAACACAATGTACTGTGCCATCCAGAAATGCAGGCTGAAGCTCTGTCATGCAAATCTGTCTGTCGCTTTTCTCTAGGCCAGCAGAGCATTTTCCTTCCCAGTGTGTAACACACGACCCGAGGCGTCTCACAGTAACGCGAAAGGTAGCCTTATGGTAGTAGAATATATGTTTACAAACATTGCTGGTAAACCCGTGTGTCTTATTAGTGGAGCTAATGTGGCTGTAATTAAGAAATTAATTTAAGTTTGTCCTTACAACAGATGGAGCGCTGGTGTTGTGAGGTGAAAAAAGCAGACTAGTCAGCAGGATGCGAGTAAAGATGCAGGAGGAGAACTGCACCGGTGAGTTAACAGCATATCACTGCATCACACACCAGGAAACGCTGTGTGGTAAAGTCCTAAAAATGGAGCATGTAGTGATCACTGTAACGCAAACCGTAAATTTTATCTGAGCTAAAAGTTTAAATCGCCGTCAATTTCAGTCTTTTATGTGGGAAATAGATTCAGAGTTTGCCGACATTCCTCATCATACAGAGGTCCATTGGCTGAGTTGGGATAAAAATTCTCAATCGAGTTTTTGAGCTCAGCAAGGAAATCTGTCAGTTCATGGACATGACATGTATGATGCGGTGAAGGCATTTCAAGTGAAGCTGTCACAAATGCACCAGTGCAACCTGCCTCACTTTCCCTGTTGCCAAGTAATGTTGAACCAAGTCAGCGGACTTTGCTGAGCTACACCTGTGCAGATTCAGATGGAGCTGCAGTGTAATGATACACTCTTTGATACACTCAAAGTACGACACTGAATGGCCCGCACAGTTTATTAGCTCCATTCCTGAAGCAACGCCCAGCTCCGTCTGCGGCTCCAACCTTGTGTTTGCTTTCATTTATTTTTTCTGGGGTTTTGGCAGCATGTTCATATTTCTAACTTGCATAATTTTGACAGGATATATTTTTATGAAGAGCAAAATATAAGTTAAATTTTATTTTTTTAAGCTTATTTAATCTGGAATAATATTCCTGTTTTTATTCATATTTCTGTTTAAAAAACATAGTTTTAGTGTGTTCAATAAATGTTAATCTTGTTTAGCCCGCGACCTAAAGTGTGCCTTGAGTTCTGGCCCCCTGTGCAATTGAGTTTGATGCCCCTGCAATAGAATGCCACTTGCGGCAGTAACACGCGCTTAGAGCAGAGGCTCCAGCTGTCCATTCCAGCCCTAATGTTTTCCAAAGTGATTCGTGAACAGAATGTAAAACACATTTACATGTATAGATTCATTCCAAATGGCTCTCATGCCTTTGAATGCGTAACATACCTACGATTTGTCACATGGCGTGGGAATGTTATGTGTTGGGATGAAAACGTGTTGAGGCCAGAGGTAATTACAAAAGGACTGTGATGGTTTAATAGCGCATCAATGGCTGTAGAATTAACAGCTAGCACATCTTGAATGGGCAACATCAATGCTCAGGTTTTGTAAAAGTTTTAGAGCAACATTTGCTCCCATCCAGGGGACATCGGTTTCTGCAAAGGCCTTGCATATATCAGCAAGTGTGCTTATTTGCATACTGGATTTACTATAACAGGATGCATGGCTTCATAGTAAAGAGATGGTTTCTGAACTGGTCAGCCACGACTGTTGGGCAACTATCCTATATCAGAAAAGGACAACATTCCTCTTCCAAGAGTCCAGCAACTGGTCTCAGACATTTATGGACTGTTGTTAGAAGGTGAGAGAATGCTGCTCAGGTGTAAGCATGGTCCTGTCCCT
>NC_140440.1:18318697-18515195 GCF_963576455.1 Neolamprologus multifasciatus
TGAGCTGATTACTGATATTTAATCGATCTTTTTTGGGTCCAAAGATAAGTACTTCAGTTTTGTTATTGTTCAGTTGAAGGAAATTATGAGACATCCAATTATTAATTTGCTCAATGCATTTATTAAGAGTTTGGATAGGTTCAATATCACCTGGTGACATTGAGATATAAAGTTGAGTATCGTCTGCATAATTGTGGTAGTTAATATTATTGGTGGTTATAATCTGGCTTAACGGGAGCATGTAAATGCTAAATAAGAGGGGCCCTAGGATGGAACCCTGGGGGACCCCGCATGTGATTTCTGTATTTTGTGATGAAAATTGGCTAATTGACACATAGAAGTTCCTGTTCTTAAGGTAGGACTTGAACCAGTCGAGTGCTGTACCAGAGAGTCCGGCCCAGCTCTCTAAACGTTCCAGTAATATATCATGATCAATAGTGTCAAATGCCACGCTAAGGTCCAGTAGTACCAATACTGTGGATTTCCCACGGTCAGTATTTATACGGATGTCATTAAACACTTTGACAAGGGCTGTCTCAGTGCTGTGGTGCCTACGAAAACCAGACTGATAAATATCAAAGCGGTTGTTCATTGTGAGAAAGCTGTTTAACTGCTGGAAAACAGCTTTTTCAATAATTTTACCGATAAATGGAAGATTAGAGATTGGTCTGTAGTTTTGCATTAATGTGCTGTCTAGGTTCTTTTTCTTTAATATTGGTTTCATAACTGCTGTTTTTAAGGCTTTGGGAAAGACACCTGATAGGAGGGATGCATTAACTATTTGGATCAGATCCTCCCTGATGGCTGGGAGGACCTTTTTAAGAAAACCTGTCGGTAATATATCCAAGCAGCAGGTGGCAGAGCTTAGATTCTCAATAATTTTATCGAGGCTTGATTGATTTATTGTTTGAAAGTGAGTCATTTTCTCTGCATAAGTGCTAATTGGGCTTAACGTCGGTATTGGGGTTGAAACTAATGTGCCAATCGATCTTCTGATTTTCAAGATCTTTTCAATAAAGAAGCTGGCAAATTCATTGCAGGCCCTGGTGGAGCTTAGTTCAGGGGCTATTGCCACTGGAGGAGTAGTTAATCTATCCACTGTAGCAAATAATGTCCTAGCATTGTTGTTGTTTCTATGAATAATCTCAGAGAAAAATGACTCCCTTGCATCCTTCAGGGCTAGTTGATACTTATTCAGCCTCTCTTTATATTTCTCGCAGTGAACCTGGAGTCGAGTTTTCCGCCATTTTCTCTCAGCACGCCGGCACTCTCTTTTTTCATTACATACCAGTGGATCACTTCTCCACGAGACTTCTTTTTACTAGAGACAGTTTTAACCTTGAATGGTGCAATCTTATCCATCATGTCTAAGATTTTGGATAGAAAATCATCTGTCAGTTTGTTTACTGAATGTGTGTTGGTGGATGTTGGTGATTTAAACAAGGTGGAAGTGTACATCAGTTTAAAATATTCAGCTGAGTTTTCTTTAAAGAGGCGTTTTTTAACAGTGATCTTACTCTGATTAGGTATATTGGCTAAGATGTTGCTATCAAATGAAATGCAGAAATGATCAGATAATGCAATATCAGTAACGGCAATGTTAGAGATTTTTAGATCTTTGCTAATAAGTAGGTCCAGAGTGTGTCCTCGATTATGCGTTGGCTCACTAATGTGCTGGATTAAATCAAAGTTATGGAGGACATCATTTAATGCTTTTGTTCCGCTATCTTGAAGCTTGTCAGTATGAATGAAGCAAATGCTTCAGCCAATACCTTTTGATTAGCCTTGTCTCATGCTTTCTTGCTTTGTGGTAGATCTTTGTTCTGTCTTCACTGAGATATTTGAATGCTAATCAATAAAACATATCACTCATCAATGTTAAGATCTCCCACAATTGCTATCTGGTCATAGTCTAGACATATTGCAGAGAAAAGGTCATTGAAATCATTAAAAAAGTTTGTATTAGATTTTGGTGGTCTATATATGTTTAGAAATAAAACTTTGTTTGGTTCATTTATTTCAGTACCTAAATATTCAAAGGTGTTGAACTCACCTAGCGATACCTTTTTAAAGTTTAGTGATTGGTGAAAGATTACAGCAAGACCACCACCTCTTTTGTTTTTTCTGGTCTCACTAATGAAGTGATAATCAGTTGGGCAAGTCTCTATTAATACAGCTTGTTCTGAATTTCCATCTAACCAAGTTTCTGAAAGAAAGAGAACATGTATATCATGTAAAATGATGTAATCATTAATTAGGAGAGACTTCCCTGATAGAGATCTAATATTTAGTGCAGCTGCTTTAATATTTCTTTCAGTGATTGAGAGATTATTTTTGCACAGTATTATATTCAGATTCTGTACTGTTCGATTATAAGTACTTTTAGTGTGTAAGGATCTGTTGCCTATAATAACTGGTATTTTGCTTTCAGTATATGAATGAGAGTGACTGGACACATTTTGGTGGGAATGATGCAATCTGGTAACGGCGTCCGGTCGGTATCAGATATCAGACTCAGTTAGGTGGAGTGGAGAGCCATATTGTTTATAATTAGTAGGTGGGTGTGGTCCCACTTTTGGTGTCAGACGAATCCCTCTGTTTATTTGGGTTTGAAGGGGTTCGGGAAACGACTTAATGGTGATATGATCACTGAGGAGGATGATGATGATGAAGGTGTACAGACATCAGCTGGTGAGTTTCTGCACAGAGTTGAACCTGCATATTTGGCTGGAGTCGCTGTAATCTCTGCTGGAAGTGAAGTTGTTGGGGGCTGGCATAGTAACTCAGCTGTTTGAGCTATGTCAACTGATGTGTTTCTGCACAGCGTTGCTGAAACTCTGTTTCTTTCGAGAGTCGTCAGGTGCCGTTGTTTTTGGGTCGGCTGATACGTCTCTGGCAGGCTTATCACTGAAAGGTGCAAGTACGTCATGGTCACTGTGTGATACAGCTGGTTGGCGTCCTCTGTGTGTCTCAGCTGATACTGACGTCTTTATCTCAATTTGAGAACAGAGTGATGAGTTCACGTGAGACAACAAGTTCAGAAGATAAAGCCTCTGACCTTTCTTATTAATGTTACGTTCATTTCTTGTAAACAGGTGCTTCCTTCCACAAAAAATCTTAAAATTATTTAGATTTATTTAGATTTAGATTCGAATTGACCTTTCAGCACAGACAGTTTTAACAAACCTGCTGAACGATTTCATCCTGCTATATTCTTCATCATAGGGCGTTGCTGGAATCGGTCCAGATACGTGGAGTTGCACCTTGTGGTTGTCAAAGTTCTGAAGTAAATCCAAAAAGTCTTTCTTTAAAATTTCGGATTTTTTCAAAAGAATGTCAGCAGCTCCAGCATGAACAACAACTTTTTCTAGCTCTGGGTTATTCTCAATAATTGATGGAATCCTCTCAGAAATTTCTTTTACTGTCATTTGTGGACAATTAAAGACACTAGTATTGATGCATAGCTGTTCAATTCCTTTGATTGATCTGTCATGAATAATAGCAAGTGCTCTCCCTCGCTTGCTGTTCTCTGTTCTCTTTGCCCATTTCGTGCGGCTTGTTTTATCTTTATTTACATTCCGGTGACCTCGCTCTGCAGCTGACAGTCTTTGCGGGCTGGACGGTGATGAGCTGAGAGGCGCAAATCTATTTTTAGAGGAATAATCGAAGTTGTTCCTTTATCTTCTTCCTGGGAGTCTCCCGTCTAAGTGGGGGCCAAAGGTCTGATGAATGGGGAGTCCCTCCCGACAAACGTTCTCCGCTCGGAGGGGTCCCACTCTGTGTTGATGGTATTGGTGTGCCCAGTTGTTGCTTGCCGTAAGCCACAGGCAGAGTTTTATTGCTTTTGCTTTTGGCGTTCTAATCAAGGCATCGGATTTTCATTTCCATGTCGTGGATTCTTTGTAATAGTTCCTGAAAAGCCTCGTCCGAGCAGAGGGCCATCCTCTGATCCTTGATTCCGTGCGCGGCCTCCTCGCTGTCTCCCAGGCGCACCCACGAACGCCACAGCTAATCGTCAGTAGCGCCAGCAGCAGGGCCGGCTCCGTGGCCGAAAACAGAGACCGCAGGCAGCTGGACCGACCAGAACCGGGCGCCGTCCCGGTCCCGACAGGCGAGAGGACAGATGGTCCTTGCACTCGGAACCGGAGCGGCTAAACGACGGCGGTAAGAAGGAAGCGCATAAGCGTTCCTTCCTGAAGAACCACCTTATTTACTGAGGATTTCAGCAAGTACCCTCTGCCCCGGTTAGCGTAACTTTAAAAGGTTGTCAGTTTTGGCTTTTGCCCCGTTAAGTATGCTGCTTTCGTTGCCAGGGTTGTACAGTTTAGCAAAGACACATACGACCCCAGCAATGGTAAACACTGTATACCAGTGCAGCCTGGGAATGGCTCCCAGTCTGTGTCACACTTAACTGCAAATTGTCCAAAGGCCCCCATTTCCCTGTGTGTGGTTTAGCCACTGAAATATGTGAGGTGACCAGTCCTTTGTAAAATGGTTTATCAGGGTCGCCAAGTTTGTAGGTTGAGACCGCATGACCTGTTTCAACCCAATAAAAATGTTTGAGCAGCAATGTTGTGGATTTTTTGGTCAAAATTTGCCTTTCATACATTGTGTCAGGCCCAGTGAGTTTTATAATACATGGTGCATGCATTCCTGTCTCTGTAGGTACAGGAGCAATTTGCAATTTTGCCATTTAGTCCTGCCTGAGGAGGTTTATGGCGCACAACTGCAAACACACCACCTTGTTTTTATTGGGGGTTTTTTTTTTCCTTTCAGTGCAGTCTCACGCTCAGTGTGCACCCCTGCTGCAGTTGTATCAGTTTCCACCGCTATCCTTGCTTTGTCCTGACCTGCCTCTGTCTCTGATTTTCCTGTTTGACATCTAGAGCAGATGGCGTGTGTGTGGCTGTGTCAACTGAGAAATAGATGCAATGGGGGAGGAGCTGTTTGTTCCTCTGTTAACAGGAGTTCTGCAGCTTTTTTAACCAGTTCTTCTCCCCCCTGATGTTTCAGGTTTCATGTTTTGGCTTTCATGTTCCATGCTCCTAGTGTTTAGTGTCTAGCATTTAGTTTTGCCTAACAGTTTCATACAAACAATCATGACACTTCTATGATCTAAGAAAGACTGCAGCTGCTGAAAACCACTTTCTCCAGTCCTTTAGATAGAAATTGAAGGGTAGAGATTAGTCAGAGCTTTGAAGGATCTGTCTTACTATTGTATGTTTAAAGTAGACTAGCACTGTCCCTGTGAATAATTTTTGTTTTTTAAATCAACTTTCATTTGCTTGAAAAACCTATTTAAAAATATGAGATCTCATTTGTTTTGCTTTTGCAGTGGGGCAATATGTACTCAAACTGGTAGGAATGCACAGCATGTCAAGTCATGTTGTGCCTAAACACGCACAAACACTAAAGGCATATCCACAGATAATCAAGAGTTGTCAGGACATGACATCAGAGCAGAATCTGTCTAAGGGTGCTCACAGCATGTCATGACCCATTTGTTGAAACACATAAACCACACAGGCAGATCAACACGAAGAGCTCATTTTTCAACTTCTGCATTTACGTTAAGTTACTGAAGTTGATCAAATAATCCATTCTTCACCTCCCGAAAATGTCAGAGCTCCCCATTTCCAAAGGGTAAGTCTAATTCTTTGTTTTACTTCAAATATATTGACATAAAAATGTGAAACAGACTGTAGGCACACTGTGGAAAATTTCACACATGGAAAATGTTTTACTTATAGGAAATTATGTCCAGCTATGACATGGATTAGTTAGACTTATTACATCTTGAGTAGCAATGTATAAATATATCATTTTTAATTACTGACTGTAATCTTTGCTGAGGCTTTTATAGCAAACAGCAGCAAAGGCAAATGTCATTCTGTAGCTGCTGTTGCTTCAATGCCTTGAAACTCTTTTTTTATAATAATATTCTAGTAATAATGTTATTTAAAACTACTGCATTGTGTTTATTTACTTTTAACATTTATCGAATTTGTCTTTTTTTTTTCATTTTGTTACCTTTTTTATTTTTATTTAAAAAATATAAAATGTGTTTTTTACCTGTTTTGTAAGTGATATATTTAAACATGTTTTTAAATATTTGCTCCCCAGTTAATTTTGTCATGCACAAGCTGTCCAAAGACTGTAATACAAACACTGTAAACCAAATATTGTAAAAGAACACTGTACCATGTCTCTGGTTGTCTTTATAATATGCAGATTAATGATTCGAATGGAAAGGCTAGAACACGTTTGCAAACGATCCCTTCAAATTGTGTTTAGCTGTTATAATTTCTCATTTGAAGGAGCCATACGACATGTAACAGAAATGGCGTATTGTCTGTTGCTGTGTACTTGTTTGTTTTTGTTGTTAGTTATATGAAAAGACATAAGTGATAAAGATGATAAACGATATACAGTTGGTAACCTTTTGTGGATTTTATCAAATACATTTTCTTTAACTGAGCAGTGGTTCTATGTAGGAATGAATTCTTGTTTTCATAAATATGTACTCGTCCAGTACTTGTCAACAATGAGGTGTGACAGTGAGACACTGCTAAACCACGTGACCTTAGTTTCAGTTATAAACTAAAAATGACTAGCCTGAAAAGTCCAAAATACATCTGCAGATGACTTTTTGTTTCTATCCACTTCTATTCAGAGCTAAATGTGAGGAGTAGTCAGGGTGTCACATTAATCATTTTACATTGCTTTCATCTTGCTGATTAACTACTGAATAAATGCCTTTAGGGACATTAGTAGGTGGCACATACCTATATATTTTGTGCACTTACAGTAACTTCCTCAATTTTTGGTTGTAGTAACTCTGCTACTGCAAGCTTGTTGATGTTCCCCATACCCTAAGTAGTACACTAAACCTGGTAGTTATCAAGATTTTATAGCCTAAGACTCATAAGACTGTTTGAGCTGCTGTTGATGACTTCTTGCAAACTCCCAAATAATATAAGTTATTCTTGAGACACACTGGGGCTTCATATAACATTAAAGAATTATATTCAGAAAATGTATAGATAACTTTCAAATGAAAATATGTTGATGTATTATCTGGTTCTACTTTACAAACAGGAAACTTTAAAATAGTTGTGGTCACAAAACAAGTCTACAAGGAAGTTGCAAGTGTTGTGGGTATCTGACTGCCATACACAGAAAAGACTAACAAAGGACAAAGAGGACTTCACTCAGTGCTGAAAGGATAACTTTTAGTTATATCATGCAATTAAAGGAAGCATCCTAAAATTGATGTCCCAATAAATAAGACAGTTTTTTGTTTTTTTAAATGTAATTACAATATTTCTTAATTTGCACAAAAGAAATTCATCTGAATCTAGACACAATTTGATTGTGCTTGAAGCTACAGTGTGTAAAGTCTCACTGTCAGATGTCAGTGGATTACAGATTGCAGTCAGATCTGTTTTCTTAGCCTTCCCAACTGCATTGCATAATCTTAGCTTTGGTGACCACTGTAAGAGAAACACAGTTTAGTCAGCCAACAGATATCAAAAAATAAAATATGATGTGCAAGACACACTGTCTTTATACACATTGATTGTTATGGGGTGCCGTCTAAATTTAAACATATTTGAATGATATCAACATTTGGAAATAAATCAGGAGTAAAAGCAGGATATGTGTCAGTTAAATAATATTTTGATATTTTTACCTCAAAATCGCCCTATGACCTGTTGTGAGTGTAGGCTGTCAATCACCTGTTTACCTCAGCTGTCAATATGCAGGGTGTCCAAGTCTATCTATTCTAGAGGAGGCTGTAAAACGACATCAAAGTCAATGAGTCTGTTAAACTGACTTGGACTTGGACACTTTGTGAATAAACTCTCATGAAATGAGAATACAATTAAAATTTTTGTCGGAGGGGAAGTCTCATTTTTAGGACATTCGATACTGAAATTAGCTGCATTAATGTTAGCTTACGACCAGATATTATTTAGGTGGCTTGTTGTCAGCAGTCTGGAGATGGGTTGGTCACATGTCTAATCTGCTGACAAAAAGTAATTGTGAGAATAAAAATGGAGTTATGATACTGGGGTTGCCGTTTTATAGGCTATAACATCAGTGAAAGTTTTGGTTCCTGCCTTAAAAAGTTGGGTTTCTTTTCTGTTCTGCCCTTAGCAATGTAGAAACCTCTGTTTTGTCAGTATTTATTGTTGTGTCTGGTTTTGGTTCATCCTTTACAGGTCCTAATTCAATGAAATGACTATGCATTATGTACATTTGGTATGCCGATTTTCACAAACTGCATAAACACCCAAGTCAAATCTGCATGAGAAAGGATTAACTTTTCTTTTTTTGGTGTTCTTTTGTTTGTTTCTTTGTTTTTTTGAAAAATCACTAACAATATATATATATATATATATATATATATATATATATATATATATATATATATATATATATATATATTTTATCTCTAAATCTGAAACTATAAAATTCAAGTTAAAAAAAATAGTGTAATTAGTTTATGTGGCTTGTTGTCAGCTGTGTGGTGACGGGTGGGTCACATGTGAATTGTGTACAATTGTGTCATTGTAACAATATTGGGAATAGATAAACATGTATATGCATATTTCCATGTGTTAGAGCCCTGACTTGAGAACAGGAAGTGAGGTTTTTTAAAGTACCACACACTCTGTTAAATAACCTGAAAAAAAACAAACTTAAGCTACGTTTAAGCTTTTTTCTCAATTCAGTTCAATTATTGTAATTTGTAGAATTTGATAGAGTTTAGCAGAAATTCTTAGTTAACTCGTGTTAAGTCCACAATAAAGCGCACACAGCAGGTGCCACAGAGTGAAAAACATTGTGACTCTTAGAGTGGTGGCATGTGTCTGATGTGAAAGCAAAAGTCAAAGTGCTTTCTCATTTCAGCCCAGCAACAGTGAGCTTCACCGCAGCCCTTCACTTGTTCCACATTGTGTCAGCCTTATTCCAAAATGGATGGAATTCATGTTTCACCTCAAAATTGTACACACAGTACCCCAAGTACAAGTAAATTTATTAAAAAAATCAAAAACATAAATGAATGTAATTCATTTTGGAATACAGCTGAACAAATGCAGAACAAATGAAGTGCCCTGGATACTCTTAAGTGCTTCTGCAGTGCTGATAAATACTAATCACTTTAACTTCTTTGCAGTGAAAGGACTCTGTGGATAAAATTTAGAAGATGCTTGTGGTATGTAGCGGCTTTGATCATGGTCGGGACTTTAGTGATCTACAGCTCCGTCTTCCAAGGATCATGGTCTTTAAACCCAAGGACATCCACCCCAAACTCAAGTACCTCTCACGACAGTGTACCTCCTCTAGTTGACGAGGTAAGTATATTCACTGGCCTCCATATAATCTGTGCAAAGGCAACACTAACAATATTATCTCTACAAATTAGTCACAAAAGTGATCAGTTGGTTGTTCGATGTTTTTCTGAACTGAAACTAGTTAACTAGTTAAGTTAAAGTCATCATGATGTAGTTGTGTTACTGTGATGTTCTTCATCTTATTTTATCCATTTATATTTAAAATATGTGAAGAAATACATGTTCATAATTATTATGTCTGTGACATATCAAAGATTTCTTTTTAGCTAATTAGACACATAGTATATGTTTTATTAGTGGCAGCTCAGGGTTCTCTAATTTTCTGAAATGGGGTGGTCAAACAAAATTTATAGCATGGAAGATGGAAGAGCACCTTTCTACTAGGAAAGGATCCTTCACTAGAGTTTGAGAAGTACAAGCTCTATGCTGAGGTCGGCCTCGCCTCAATCACAACTTCTTAGTTTCCTCGTCACTTCAGAAGAACTGAGGTGACAAAATTGAAGCTGAACGAGAGAACAGAGAAGAAATATGGGAGGTTTGTAATGAAGGGTTGTCATTTTATTCAGCTGTAACATCAGAGACTTGGTTTCTGCATTTTCAACATTTTGTCAGTATTGGTTTGTGGCTCTGGTTTGGTTTGATTTCCTGCTTTACATGCCCTATTTTAACAGCTCCTCCCATCTAATGAAGAAAATGACTGTGTTAT
Organism: Neolamprologus multifasciatus; assembly: GCF_963576455.1. Taxonomy (NCBI): domain Eukaryota; kingdom Metazoa; phylum Chordata; class Actinopteri; order Cichliformes; family Cichlidae; genus Neolamprologus; species Neolamprologus multifasciatus. The sequence goes on from NC_140440.1 coordinate 18,328,766, forward strand.
GTACATTTGCTATACTAGTTTTCACAGACGGCACAAACAGCCAAGTCAGATCTGGACAAGAGAAGATTAACTTTTCTTATTTTCTTTCTTTTTTTAAAACATAAATATTTTATCTCTCATTCTGAAGCTCATTTTAGAAAAGATACAAAATTCAAATAGAAAATATGAATCTAGTATTATCAAGTACAATGCACAAAAATCCCCTTCTCTGCTTGCACAGATCTCAGTCTCATTATTCCTTGCAGTACACTGTGGCGTACCCACACGAGTACCATTTCATATTGGATGAACTGAACAGATGTCGGGAGGAAAGCCCATTCCTGGTTCTAATGATCCCGGTTGCACCCCACAACAGAGAGGCTCGTCACATGATCCGCAGCACGTGGGGGAATGTAACAATGGTGCAGGGCAAAGTGGTCAGCCACTACTTCATACTGGGACAGTCCAGAGAGGAAAATGGAGCAGAGACCATTGAAGAACAAGTGAGTGGCTTCAGTCCATTGTAGTAAACTTTCCACACATTTCCCTTCTTTATTATTATCAGGAATACATAGTACAGGGTGAATGAGCTACACCAGATGATTTAGAAAAGTCACAAGAGAGTCGGAGCAGAGGAAGGAAAGAAGGATCAGATTCCAAGCAGCCAAAGAAAATCCAATACAAACACAACTTCCTTTACTTATAAGATTTCGATGTGGCTTGATCTGATTTTGGCTTTTCAGACCACTCTACCAAACATGTATCATGTTTGCTGTATCAATGAGTGAGTTAACTGAAGAATTATTACTAATTATTAATTTATTAAATGATGCTTTCAATTTCACTTTTTCAGCTGTTACGTGAAAGCCGGGACCATCGTGACATTCTCCAGAGTGACTTCTTGGACAGCTACCATAACCTCACCATCAAAACAATGCTTATGTTTGAATGGCTCAGCACCCATTGCCCCCAGACCTCCTATGCCATGAAGGTTGATAGCGACACGTTCCTCAATGTGCACCACCTTGTCGGGATGCTTTTAAAGGCCCCTCAACATCTCTACATGACAGGAAACGTGATAAGGTTTGCTTCTGTTCTTCGAGACCAAAACTCTAAATGGTTTATGCCGTTTTCCACCTTCCCCGAGTCAGTCTATCCACCTTATGCCATTGGACTGGGCTATGTGTTCTCTCTGGATTTAACCATGAAAATACTGGAGGCTGCTCAGCATGTCAGAGCTCTTTACATTGAAGATGTGTATGTGGGACTGTGCATGAGACATCTGGGTATTCCACTGACAGATCCTCCTCGTAATGATATGTTTAGGATTTGGATGCCATCAGACACGGGCAACTGTTACTGGACTTCTGTCATAACAACATTGCTGCACAGCTCTAACCAGCTTTTGGACATATGGAAATCTTATCAAATTCAAGCACAAAGTGGATGTTAAACACCTGCTTCTTACTACACTGCGATAAAGAGTTTTTCTATTTTAATAATTTTAATGATTCGATATGATCTTTATGTCCTCTGTTGGCTTACTGGTCCACGATGAAGAATGTAAATTTTACAAAAGCGCAGGGAGGGATTAAGATGTTTACACTGTCCCCATTCGATTACTCTGCACATTTTAATACATGCTGAGGTTTTATTCACCTCATAATTCTTTTTCCAAAAACGTTTACTGTAGTAGGATATACATTATTAGAACAATGCTTTTTGTGTTTCAGTGGATTAAACACCCTGAGACAATTTGTCATATGCAGGGCAACTCACACAGTATTAATAATGATAATGTTGCTGTGAGGCAGCAGCGCTAAACACCATATTAAATTTTTCCAATTTGGCCTGTGCACACAACCACGGCAGACTCTAAATCTGAGAAACCTGATATGATTGAAGTACCCACTTCAACTTAAGTTAAAGCTGAAAGTTTGTGCTTCAATCACACCTCGACTGATTTATTTAAAACGCACCGTGGTGCTGTACAGAGGCGGAATTACAAACTGTATCTGTGTTTCTAGAATGGGCACTTTATGGGTCAAAATTACAGTCAGTCCGATTGGTACTAAACCTGGTATAGGCAGGTCTGTCCTGGTACCGAAGCCACTCCCGTAATATTTGATTGATTTTTACTCAGGTCACACACGCTAACCTCACATTATAAAAAAGGCAAATTTTTTACATTGACGTGTCATCTATTCCATGACTACGTAGTACTCAGTTGTCGCCAACTGACAACTAAAGATAGAAACCTATTTAGGCGCACATCTGTAAATAAAGTCTTATTTATATAAAGCAGCAGTGACGATGATGCTGTCACAGTTTGTTGCATTTGTATTTGTTTTATTGTCGTGTTCAGGTCAAATCTGATTGATTTACAAACTAAACACTGATAAATATTGTGTTTTACATCTGATTGCCTCAAGGCCTTATGACATCCTCCACACTATGCACTTGAACATATAAAAGCGATGAGCACCTCTTTCGTTGAATTTTGAGTGTTTTAATCAGCTTTGTTACATCTGTGGCGTTCCCGGTCAAAAGTGACTGCCATAAAAAATGAATGGGAATCCACCCCTCACCCCTCTTGGCCTCTGATCCCCTGAAAAACCAACTGAATGACCACCAGTGTTGGGCAAGTTACTTTGAAAAAGTAATTAATTATAGTTACTAGTTACTTCTTCAAAAAAGTAACTGAGTTAGTAACTGAGTTACAGTATTCTAAAAGTCATTAATTACTTGAAAAGTAACTATTGCGTTACTTTAAAAATAACGTTTAACCCTTTGGGGTCCAGGGTATAATCGGCCATTTTTAACTACTTTTGATTTTCCCCCCACATTTCACCTTTAAAAACAATTTACTTTGCCTTGTTTGGTATCAGTCTTTTCAGCACAACCTCACGTGTCTGAATGTACAGTTATGTTTTCATTTTGACATACTGTATTAACACAATTGATCTAAAATCAGACAATAAACAACATTTATAAACTGGTATATATCACCTTGTGTCTTTGTCTTTAAGTGGTCATGTGATTGGTTTACCTCAGTCAAACAGCAGCACTCATGCGATTGTTTTGCCCCCTTAGCTCCAGGTGTTGTGCTGTAGTGATGTGTCGGTCTCGAACGAAACGGCTCTTAGAGCCGGACCTTTGAAGTGAACGATGCGAGCCGGCTCCTTATCGCAAGCTGTGGGTTTTTTTTTTCCTTTCTCTCACCCTCTCTCTCGCAATTTTTTTCCGCTTCACTCTGCACGCCTTTGCGCTGGGAAGAGGGGGAGTTACACTGGCAGTAGCACAGGAACAGAGCGGGAGGGAGAGAGAGAGAAAGAGAGCCAGGGACAACAACGTCACATTAGAAAGGTATAGTAATCATCCACAACTATTTTCAGTTGCAGATGATAAAGGATTGAGAAAGTTTATTCATGCAGACCCATATGACAGAGAATGTGCATGTTCTTTTTGTTTTCATATTTTAATTTATATTTAATTGTGTTGTGGTTTGCAGTGTTTTGTGTTGTTTCACTTTAAATTTGTTTAAAAGGAAAAAGCTGAAAATTTAAATAGTTAAAAGTTGAAATGTGAATAGTTGGTTTTTGTATTATATGATTTATTTATTATTTTATGTGGAGTGAATAAATAAAAGTATATTTACAGTGACAACTAGAGACAAAGCACGTACAAATTTCAAAGCACGTAAAAACTCCAAAACACGTACAAAAGACAACAGAAGTGCTCCAGGATGCTAGGGGCAGTGTTGAGCTTTTGGTACCTAGTGGCTACACAAGCCAGGAAGTACCAACGACCGGATTTGGTGTGTGGTAGTAACAGGTAAATGAACATTTTGTTTAATTATTTGAATATATATTTGAGTGCTTGTGTATAAATACACAAACAACACAAATATGCTTTCAATTGTGTAATTTAAGTGATCTAGGTAGCTCTGTTTTGGAAGTTCAGTTAACGTTAGAAATGTGTTTTGGAGTTTGTATGTGTTTTGTCTCTAGGGGCCATCTTATATATTTATATATAAACATATATAAATAAAACCACTTTTTTTACATTAGTAATTCCTTTTGTGCATAATTTTATATTTTTGTTAATAATAAATTAATTAAAGCAACAAAACAACCTGAAGAGCCGGTTCGGAGCCGAAAGAGCCGGTTCTCTAAAAAGAGCCGGAAATCCCATCACTATTGTGCTAGACAGTTGCTGTGTCCCAATTCAGGGTCTGCACGCTTGAAGTACGCATTTCAAGTGCAATTACGTCACCGCCACGCGACGACGGCTGTCCCAATTCAAAGTGTACTTCAAATGCATACTCCAAATGCGCCGTCGATTTCCCCAAATATCAAGCGTGGTCCGGTGCACGCTTCGTGGTCCCATATATCCCACAATTCATAGCGCGGCGGTGGGTGTGGATAATTTTGCTGCAAAATATGGCAGAAGGGAGCGGCCGAAGAGTGAACTGTCAAAAGTAAGTACTGAACATGACGTCACTTAATTATGTGCGAATGTTTAATAACGAAAAACATTAAAACATTGCTGTTGGCCACATGTTGGCAAAGTTGTGTGACATTAGTGATGTTTGTACTTACAGCGTTAACTTGGTTTTAAAGCCTCTATATATATATATATATATATATATATATATATATATATATATATATATATATATATATATATATATGCTTAAAGCTGTAGCGTCCAGATTACTTACGTAGTCAGCTACTTCCATGCAACTGATATAAGATGCAGTAAACTGAACACAGCTTCAACCGTCTGTTTGTTGAAAAATAGTAATGGGACGCATTTTCTTGTTAGTAACTGTAACGCGTTGTAACAATAGGAATAGTAATTAGTTAGATTACTTGTTACTGAAAAAAGTAACTCCGTCTCAGTCTATCGCTAGCCTCCTCCACTGTCTCTGCATGTCCTTCTTCACTACATCCATGAACTACCTCTTGGATCTTCCTCTTTTCTTCCTGCCTGAAAGCTCAGTTTTCAGTATTCCTTGTCAGATAGGACCGCTATCCCTCCTCTGCACACGTCCAAACCATCTCAGCCTTGCCTCTCTAACTTTGTCTCCAAACATCTCAACCCGAGCTAATCTAATCTTACCTATCCTGGTGACTGCCAACAAAAAACTCTGTGTCTGTCGCCTGTCTTTTTGTTATTAATAATTAAATAGTTATTAAAAGCTAAAAAGTATAAAAATGAAATGAAATATATCCATGGGGCAAACCCCCAAGCTGCTGTCCTGGGGCCTTTGGGTTGGAGAGTGAATTTGTTTATTGTTATTCATTCATTACTAACATCTACACCATCAGAGTGACTGTTTTCTGCAGCAGGAAACATTGCGTCAAAGCTTAAAATCTGAGAAAGTTGATTAATTCAGGATTCTTGCATTTACCACATCCTCCTCTAAACACACACACACACTCAGACCACTGTCACACCAAATCTAACTCATCCGGTAGATATAACGCTGTCGGAATTTGTTTAACCTCCTACTAATGAGCCTTAAGCTGCGCACTGAAAGCGACTGCTCGTTGCACGTCAGTGTCGCAGAGTAAGCGGCTGTAAGTGACTACTCTGACCGACGACTCGCGGGCGTTCCGAGGTCTGGTTACCTAGGTAATCCTCTAACGTATTTACCGCCAGGTCACATGTCAATCACCGTTATTAGTCAGTAGTCGCTCATCTGGAAGCTGAAAAAAGTTTGACTCGGGTCCTGCCCACTTGCTCCGACGTTAATTCGCCTGTAGTCTTTCTCTGGGCTCAATGCCGCGACCAGCGTGTACGCAGCTCTTTTTAAAGTTATGTTTTCGACATTACATCTATTTAATAATTTCACTGAAACCATTTATTTCTCTTAGACTAATGTATGCAGTTAAACAATTACAAATACTGCAGTCTGTAAATAATCAACGAGCAGTTCATTTTAAAAGACTTCTCTTTTGCCTTTTGTTGAACATTTACTGTTGCTCATGAATAAGAGCATTTAAAAAATATCTGATTATTCAATGATCTCATAGAATAATCGACAGACTACTGAAATATTAAAATAATTTAATTAGCAGATATTTTTTACAGGGGGCTTATAACGTGTATTTGTAGCAGTTTACATTTTAGAGTACAACATTTCAGGAGGACAGTATTTAAATGAATCACTGACTCATGATTTAGTAAGGTCTGATTCATGCAGTGTACTCTAAATTTCCTGCAGAAAAAAAGCCTCATTATGCACCTGATGAATACTTACCAGTAGGAGTGTTTAGTTCTTTGGAGTGACATAAAGATCTCAATTCTAAGAATATGTAAAGTGGTGCCAAAAACGTTGTTGTCGGGTGGGGTAAAGAGTATTTATCCCAACTGACAACATGGAGAAAAGGGTGTGTCTGGTTGATTATTACAAGAAGCCAAGCTATGGTTACGCTGGTGTGAGTGGTGAGTTTCCTCACTACAGGATTGAAATCAAGACTTGATGTTGCCGTTCTAATACATTAATTTAATTTTTTCCTTTAATGTTTTCAATACTTGAGTTAGTTTCAACTTCCCCTCATATGCTTGGCAATCTGCTGACTTCTTCAACTAGACATATGTCTGTACAGGAAACCAAAACCACATTCTGTCTGGTGTGTGTGTGTGTGAGAAAGTGTGTATGTACGCAAATAAATGGTAAATGGTCTGTATTTGTATAGCACTTTATACTAGTCCCTAAGGACCCCAAAGCGCTTTACACATCCAGTATCCACCCATTCACACACTGGTGATGGCAGCTACATTGTAGCCACAGCCACCCTGGGGCGCACTGACAGAGGCGAGGCTGCCGGACACTAGCGCCACCGGGCCCTCTGACCACCACCAGTAGGCAACGGGTGAAGTGTCTTGCCCAAGGACACAACGACCGAGACTGTCCGAGCCGGGGCTCGAACCAGCAACCTTCCAATTACAAGGCGAACTCCCAACTCTTGAGCCACGATCGCCCCTATTAATAACACCATGACACCCAAAATGAAGACCAAAATGAATGACAGTGCTTTCAATTTGGAGTAAATCTCCAACAGTGTCACCAGCGAAGCACACCCACACCATCACACCTCCTCCTCCGTGCTTCATGGTGGCAACCATGCATGTAGAGACCATCTTCACCTTTTCTGTGTTGCACAAAGACACAGCAGGTGGAACCAAAGATCTCAAAATTTGGACTCATTGTTTATCTGGGCTCTAATCTGAGCTGCTGTTAACTTGAGATTTCTGAGGCTGGTGACTCGGATGAATTTATCCTCTTGGTGACTCTTGGTCTTCCTTTCCTGGGGCGTCCTCATGTGAGCCAGTTTCCTCATAGCACTTGATGGTTTTTGCAACTGCATTGGTGGACACATTTAAAGTTTTAGCAATTTTCTGACTGACCTTCAGTTCCTTCTTTCCAACCTTCCTGTCATGTTCAGGTCAAATCTGACTGATTTACTTAATTGATTTAATTAAAACAATGATAAATATTGTGTTTTACATCTAATTGTCTCAAGGCTTTGTGGCATCCTCCACACTATGCACTTGAACATATAAAAGTGATGATCACCTCTCTCATTCATCATGGTGCCCTCGAGGCAGACGTGTTTGCTTGCTTGGCTCAATGCCGACTTCCCTAACTGGGCATTGGTGTGTGGCAGCAAAGAAAGAATTGCATTGCACAAAGAAATTACTTTTTTTCCTTTGTGCACATGACAATAAACACTTTGAACTGAATTGAACTGAATTGAATTTTGAGTGTTTTAATCAACCTTGTTACATCTGTGGTGTTCCCGTCAAAAGGGACCGCCATCGGAAATGAATGGGAATCCATAAATTTACATTTATGTAATTATTATAAAGTATAGAAACAAATTACTTTGTAATGAACTGAAAACATGTGTCCTGTATATTGTGTACTCAGTACAGAGTACTCGGTAGGGTTGTTTTCTTGGTTAGCTATGCTTCTTGAAGAAACAGCGCTCTCTTGTGGTAATTGAGTGAACAAAATGTAATTTGGAGTAAAAAATGTATTTGATTGGTTTAACTGATTGATTCACTTTTAATAAACACATGAAAACATACATTTTGAAGGGTTAAAAATGTAAATTATCCTATACACAAAGGCCTAAGACTCCTGTCTTTGAAAAATGCAAATAACATGTGTATCTGTGTGTGCTTGTATATTATTATAAGGCTGTGGTGGTAGAACGATATGTAGACTAAAAACCAGCACAGGTAGCTGCAATCAGGAAGATCCAGCAGGGAAAATAAGCAAGTTAATACAGAGGCAAGCCAACCTGACTTGCAGGTGTCAGAGTTACTTATCCTCACTTTCCAGGGCTGCATGTCTCCACATGTCCACGTCCTCACACTCTGGCTGGAGTTCCCTCACTTCTCTCATCCTTTGACACAGTAACAACTGTTGACATTAATTTTGTGCTGGCTGACATGAAAAGCTCAAGACTTTACAGGTTAGTTCTTTTTTCTTTTTTTTTTTTACCATGAAAATGTATTTTCTTCATCCAAAGGGAAAATGGATAATGAGTAAAACAAAATAAACAAACAAAAAACTGATTTCAGTCACCAGGAAATTTGTTATTTAAAACACTTTTTAAAATAAGTATTGAACACGTTGCCAATTTTCCACATGTTAAGGTCATATTTCCATGAAATTCTCACCAGATGTCTATAACAACCCATCCAATCATCTCAAATAGTGCACATAAATAATGAAAGGATGCCCTTAGTGGTATATAATGAGACTGAGCCTTTCTAAAGTTCCTCTCCTGGTCCTGATTCAACTGCTAAAACCTGATGTGTCAATCAAAAATGCATGTTTCCATGGGTGTTACTGTTATTTAGACCTTTATCTTCCTATTTATACTAATACACAAGTCCCTAAATCTGAGACACTGCATGTCCCTGGTAACAAAATCCGAGATGACCTGTTGGGTTGGTTGCGCCATAGATGGTAAACAACCCAGGTTTAATTTTTTTCCTCATCAAATCATCCTCTGTTTGCCTGCAGCTTAACATATATCTAAGGGCTGACAAATGGAAAGTCAGACATTACTGTAATTGTATTGCATTTGTATCTAACAGACAACTGTAATCACATTATATTTTAACTGTCATGGACTGGTTTAATTAAGCATAAGCTTTAGGCATGCTTTAAAGTAGGGTATGTTTCAGGGAATGAGCCTAAAGCATATACTCGGTATATAATTGGTAAATGAAGGAAGTGCCTTTGAAACAGCACAGATGTAGAGATAACGCTGTGTAAGTTATATTTGACAGAAATGCCGCTTCTGTAAAATGACACTTTTGTGAAAGGTTTGCACTCTTAATCTTCCTCATCCATGCTACGGTGATGATACTACACTGCACAAAGACTACTGTCTGAATGAAGCTTAATTTTTAAATGGAAAAGTTAATTTACCTATTTTTGACTTTAGTGAAGAGGTCAGGTTATTGCTTCAGGTTACTGGAGGTTGGTGTGCATTTGATTGTGCACAGCTCTCTTATGGTCCCGCCACAGTATTTTAATAATTAGCTTTGACTGATCCATTGCAACACATTGATTATATAATTTTTCGGCCATTCTGTTGGTGGTATGCTTGGGTTAATTGTCCTGACCCAATTTCAACCAAGCTCCACGTTCTGGACAGACAGCCTCTTAGTTGACTCTAGAATATTTTTGTATACAGAGACGTTCAGGGTCGACCGCAAGGCCTGCAGCTGCCGTACAAGCTCCACCATCATGTTTGACAGTTGATATGAGGTGTTAGTGCTGATATTCTGTGTTTAGTTGATGTCAGGTGGCGCTGTGCATTATGGTCAAACACCTTCACTTTGGTTTCATCTGTCCACAGGACATTGTTCCAGATACCTTGTGTTTTGTTCAGATTCAACTTTGCAAAGCTAAGCTGTGCTGCCTGGGAAACCTTCCAAACATGTCATACTTGTTCATTCTTTGTCTAATTGTACAGTCGTGAACTTTAACATGTAACATGCTAACTGAGGTGTTTGAGATGTCACGTTTGAGTTTTCTGCAGTTTCTCTGAGCATTACACCGTCTGTGTTATGAAAAATACAGGTGGACTCAGGGAGCAGAACTCACAGAAGCACAGTTGCGGTGAAACAATTTATTTATAGTGAAGGAGATGAATTTTCAAGGACAGTGTATATACAATAAAATGTGAATGGAAACGCGGAGCTGGGACGTGCAGGTGAGGAGACGCAAACTGGTAGAGCACTCGATCTAAGGGAAGAGGAGCAGGAGAATTAGGAGGGTCTTGCCCAAAACCGAGAAAAGCATAAAAGAGACTTTACCGAGAGTTGGAGAGGTTACTTGGTACTGTTTGCCAAAAACCTCCAGAAGGGAAACAAACCAAACAAGGCGACCCGGAGAAACCGAGAGATGAGAGTCCAGGGGAGGAAACAAAACTCCGTACAGTCACCAGCGAAAATAATCTACAGGTTCCAGTTGGCAGGCTGGCAGATTTTCAGGCACTCCAGAAAAGTCAATACTCCGACACTAGTCCTCTGTCAGGCAGCTCCTAAAGAACGCTTCAGAAGAAAGCGTTTGACAGGTAACAGGTGTGCCAGGTTCACTGAACAACCGCCCCGCCTACCTATGCCAAAAAAGGAAACACACAAACAAAAACACCGGGCAGCCATAACCCGGCTCCTAACAGTCTGACCTTTGCCGAGACATCCACTCCAGGGAAGACTGGGGAATGTCTTCATGTTTTCCACTTGTAATGGACTTGTTCTTTGTTTCAGAGTGTGTTTTTGTTTAGTTGTTTCTTTTATACATAAGTATATTTACTTAGGAAAATGAAGAAAGGTTAATTGTATTTCAGTAAGTGCAAGTACTGTGTTGTTTTCTTTTTTCAATAAATATATTTGCAAAAAAACAAAAACACACATCCTTACAGCTCACTCTTGGGGGTCCCTGATGATCACTCAGCTCCATCATACAACTGACATGAATACAAGAATACAAGTCATGCATTGGCCTACAATAACAAAATGGTCTGATCTGGTAGAATACAGTGAAACTGTCAAATATCACTACTTTTCTTCAAAATGAAATGCTGATATTACAAATTGCATGGTTTTATAGTGCAGTGGCAGAGAGATTAAAAAATGTGGTTTCAGTGGAAGTGAATGGGGCAATTTTGTCCGCAAAGGTGTCGAGAGGCACTACACAAAAAATAATAATGCAATCAAATCAATGTTGTTGTCCAAGACTCTACCAATGTCCCACTCCCACAGCATTTATTGTTATTGGGAAAATATTGAGTTTTTTGTGATTTATTTCAATAAATGCTTCAGATGTTTAATCTGGCATTTAAAGGGTTAAAAAAAATTTACTCAGCCGTTCTTTCAAATATCTAAAAATTTAAAAAATCTAAAAATTTTAAAAAGAAAATTTCCTGCAAAAATCCACACCTCAGGCTATCACACATGCCTGAGGTGGGCATAAGGGTTAAAGAATCATTGTACATGTCCTGGGCAATATCAGACAAGTAGAAAAAAGCTGAGATGCATTAAAATAACATTAAGGATATTGGGCCGACTTGCTGCTGTCCTCTCAACACACGTTTCTGTCACCCACACTCACAACGACTGCTCTGCCTGCTTTTGCCTGCAGATGTCGCAACTGGGGCACCAAAATCTGAATTTCAATCAGGAACACTGTAACAAATGTCAGCGTCACTTAAACTCAAATTTCTGTTTTTCTTTGAAAATATTTGTTTAAAGTTTTTCTTTATATTTTAATAACACTCTTGTCTCTCGAGAGACAATCTGCTCTGCCTCAAAGGACCAGGCGACAGAAATCTCATGTCGTGTTCAGCAGTAACACATAAAGTAAAATAACAAGCAATGTAACATATTACATGCTTCAGGAAGTGCATTTAAATATTACAGCTGGTATTGTATTAAAGAAAAAGGTCAAAAATGAAATGATGTGTATCGCACTAATTTATCTGAATACATGCAAGGTAACTTATTGGCAATTGACAATGTTATCTTTTATATCATTCTCTGCAGCTTCAGATCAGAACGTAATGTAAGAGAGAACACGAGCATTGATACAAAGTTGATCATATATTGCAGACTTTTGCTCCCAATGGCCAGGTCTTATAAAGCCCATAAGTTCATATGATTGATTCCTTTGCTATGGTGCGTAGAGAACATTGCTCATCCAAACGTGCAACAGAAACTAAAGAAGAAAAAAGCAATGAAAATATGTTCACTGGTTCTAAACAGAAAGGACACAGTGGTGTGCCAGTAGCTCCCATCCCGACAGTCACTGATTATCCACGTGCACAGTGTACAGCCTGAACTGAACTGTCGTTTGGTTGAAAATGAAATGCTTTTAATCATTAACTGCATAAAATATCATTGTAATTACATGCCATTAAAAAAATCTTACTTTTTTAAAGAAAACATTTTCTTACATGCAAAAATAAATAAATTATCACAAGTACAATAATCTCAAATAAAAATAAGTCATAGATACAGCCTAAACTAAGGCATAAAATAAACCTTTAATAAGCCTTTACTCTGCCTTCTTGGAATGTGTTCTTGCATGAGCAGGAGATAAGAAATACATAGAAAGCCGCTGATCACAGTATGTTGACATATTATAGCAAATATGTTAACTGTTTTCAAATATGCAGCAACACAGACGCACACAGACAAGAGAGACAGACAATCAGCCTCTATCACTCTGGAATTTTCTTATTCAGTTGTTTCACAGAATGTCTTGTTTAGGTTGGATGCACGTCCAGAAATCTCTGTGTGTGTGTGTGTGTGTGTGTGTGTGTGTGTGTGTGTGTGTGTGTGTGTGTGTGTGTGTGTGTGTGTGTGTGTGTGCCTGTGCAGGCAGCTGACCCTGGCATGAAGAGGGCCACTGTGTGAAACCACAGAGAAACCATTCTTCACTGCGACACACACATTACACACTCGCAGCCATCCACTCCCTCCCCCTTCTCTAACTCCTTAATTTGTCACATTCACCAAGACACACAAGCGCACAGCACAGAGGGAGCAAGAGAGTCACTTGCCATCTCTCATTCTCTTACACAGAAGTCTAGCGTAGTCTTTCTGTTTTTCCCCAGCACATACACATACACAGTGACTGTGTCCCACCAAGTAATGACCCTTATTTCACCATCCTGACTCAATCGCTGCTTCAGTCAAGAGACTAAAATGTAAAGCACAATTCCTCCAATACATTTTACACTTAGAAAAAAAATTATGTGTGTTAATTAACTAAATAGAGTTCAGGGATACATTTTTTGTGATGAATCATCCTCAGCACTCATATTTAAGCATATAGAACTGTGCACAAGTCTTGAGCCACCCCTAATTTCTTTATATTTGAAGCTAATGCTGTTTTATATTGTTACTGTTTTCTTGCCTCTTTTTCCTCTTTGTTATGCCACTATTGTCACATTGTTACTAAGCTGTAATAAAAAGTGCAACAGCCATTTCTTTAGCTAAAGCTATGAAAAGTACCAAAGATGACACAGTTTGATATAAAGCAGTTATAGTAGTAACGTAGCAGCAAGGCGATTCCAAAGAACTGCTGATAGCTGAGAGCTTAGCATCGTGATGTGTCACAAACTCTAAGAAACTCACTACCTTCACCAAAGCCTCATCAGAAAAGTAAGGTATGCCAAATGACACAAGTAATGACTGAAAATATGTATCAACAGCTAACTAAGTGGTGGTTCCTAATTTGAAATATTTATGTAAAACTGTTGTTCTTATGTATGGAAGGAGATCAGGAGCCATCTGTAAACCACAGTGTTGGCTCTCATGGTTTGGGGTGGCATTTTAGTCAGTGGTTGTTGGGCATCTTGTCAAAACCGATGAAAACTACAAAAAATGTCATTTTGATCCACCGTGCAACTCCATCTGGAAAGTGTTTGATTTGCAACAGCTTCATTTTTACTTTTTAAAGAAATGACAAGTTTGCATAAAGCTGAATCCACACTGGAAGCGATTCGCTCCTCACCCGTGGCTTTGAAGCTGTCAGCTGCTTACCTGCACATGGTGAAGGTTTACCTGCCCACATTGCCTGGCAGCAGTTGCACGTAATTCCTTGAAGACGCTAGAGGTTTTTATTCACTGCCAGTGCTGAAGTAGCTTAAGAGAGTAATTGTAGTTACTTGTTAGAGTTACTTATATCCTGTTTGTGCATTTTTTGCACACGTTTCAATAAAACACTACATTTATGGCTCATTTTCCAAACAAAAATATAAAGAAATGAGGTTTGGGTCAAAAGGTTTGCGCGATACTGTACAATATTTTTATTGTGTAACAACAGCAGACAAATTGTTTTCACAATTTCTTTTAAGGCATATGCAGCCATCACATATTTACCTTTTTTTAAAGTTTGTCATTAGTATTATTAAAGGGAAATTGAATCAAAAGCCCAAATTTGATTTTTGCATTTCATACACTTATGTATGAATAACAATGAACTAAAAAGAATATTTTATGATATATTATTTAATCCTATTTTACCTATACCAATTATGAACCTAGTTTTTTTTCACTAGAAACTTAAATTGGACAGTAGGTCTTGACATAGAAATGTGGATACATTACATTACACTACATGTTAATTTAGGCTTTATTATAACAGCATTTGTTAATCACAGGTTGAGTCTTTAGTCATGACACTGTGTGGTAAATCAGCCATTCAGGTGTATAAGGATCACCACCCTCATCCATGGAAAACCTGCTGCATATACTTTAAAGACACATTCCTTACCAGTTTTCCCATTTCTGTAGCAGCATTAAGAGTGAAATTACTTGGTATTAATTAGAATTATTACTTACAAATGTGCTACTCTCATAATTACATCTTAAAGTACATGCTATGAAAATGGTCTGTTGCTACTAGCAACAGAGCTAATGCTAGTTGTATCAAACTTTCAAGGTTCAAGGGTGAGTTAACCTACTAATGCATTACATCCTAATGTATAGCAAAATGAATAATAATATGCAGCAAACTCACCGTGTCCCTTAGAGTAAAGAGTAGAGTAATATAGAGTAGGTATGTATGTATTTATTTAAAAAGCGTGAGTGTAAGCAAAAGTTCCTTCTCACAGACAAGGTCTTGTTGAGTGACTTCTTTAGATTAAATAACAAAAAACAAAAAAAACAAAAACCCTCCTCGGTAGAAAAACTAAATGGTGCTAGCAACATTGCGACAGTGTATAACCACAAAAACGTAATGGTTGTCAGAGTAAGATTTATGTCAGATATTGAAATATAAATTGATATCAATTTAGCATGCTGTAAATAAGATATATTCATAACATGTCTATGATATGTTTTATCTGTCTCAAAAAGTAACAATAAAAACTTTACACAAAGAAAAATCGCAGTCTTGAAAGACAGAATAAGAAAGACATTTATTCTGAAAGGTGCACCCGGATGTTGCGTGTTTTCGGAGACTAGCTTGGTGAAGCTAAACTTCAGAATGGACCCGACTAGAGAAAAGCCCGTTAGTGCGTAGCGTTGGGGGACAAACTCTGACCGTCCATGTCTTGTTTACACATATCAGCACACTGACAAAGTTTCTGACAGCAATGTCGAAAGAAAACACCACCCGAAGTTTGGACAGCATAGACCTCGCTGCTTTGAGAGTAAGTAAAGAAACCTTGCTTCCTTTTTCTGTATATACATATAAAAGGTAATGTTAAACAGTGCGGGATGTGGTGGGTGTTGCTTGAAAACTTAACGGTACTTTCAAGCTGCAGCTGAGTAATCAAACAGTGATTGGTTTTTTGTGCCTCGTCTAACGGTCGCTACTCGCTACTATTCTTCACTGTTACACAAACTCAGTGTGCTTTAACTTGGCGTGTAAATATAGCGTGTCGTGTGCCACGGTGCCTCCTGTCTGCTCTGTGTCCTGTTTGGTGTTAACTTTACAAGCTGCACTGTTTACACAAGGTTTCTCCCGGTGTAGACTTGCCGAAAAGTTAGTGTGCAACAAGTGACCACTGAAATAAACAGAGTTTGTTTAATGTTTAAGATGCAGTCCAAGTAGCGCACGGCGTGTTTTTTCCCAACTGTAATGTTTAGTTGCTACTTTATTGTGGCCTCATGCTGCTTAGTCGTTTGCCTGTGTGACTAGAAACATTTGATATGACATTAGGTGTGATGATGTTTCTGTAGCCACTCAGGCCGTGACCTAAACATAAGCCGTATTTAGACAGTGTCACTGTTCTGTTTTTGTTCTGTATTTATTCCTCATTTTTGCGTAGGGAAACAAAGAAATGTAACTTAAGTGTTTTACAGCCTTCATCAAACTGTAAAATTAACGCACCATCCTCCACTAACAGCCAAACTGATTTTGTTCTGATACAAATTGGTGCAGTCTCATCTTCAGCTCAAACTCTCATCTACATTTGCAGTCCCACTTCTTCAGTCCCCATCCAAGCATAACTTTGAGTTGTACCCTCAGCTCTGAGCAATGAAACTGTCATAGTTTTGCTTGGCACTAGCCTGTTGCATTTTGACTTTGCTGTAATGTCGCATTTCCTATACACTATGTTGCTTCACTCGAGAACAAACATGCTTGGAGTTCTCAGCATGTTGCTGTTATTTTTAATAACAATTTATTTATTTCTATCTTTTTAGGATCCAGCTGGGATCTTTGAGCTAGTTGAAGTAGTTGGCAATGGGACCTACGGTCAGGTGTACAAGGTGAGTACTGCCGTGATGCCTTGCTGCACATTGTAACATTAACAGGCACATGAAAGTGTCATATGTAGTGCTTTAAATCTAAACATTGTTTAAATGGCAGCAATAGTAGCTTCCTGTTGTCGTCTTTACCTTACAAGCTAATGTGAAGCTAAACATGTAGCAGCTGTTGGCATATGCAGACTCATGGTGTTACTGTTGTAAAACGTCATTTCTGGTAAAAGTTGCAACAGCTACTTCCAGTTAATTAGGAGGAAAAAAAAGATACTTTTGTTTACTGAAATATCCTTTAGCACACACACACACACCCGTGCAACTAGAGCATCTTTTAAAGGCCCTGGGTGGGGCTCACTTCCTTATCGCAGTATCTGTTTATATATGTGTGAGTGAGTGGTTTGTGGTTGTAGAAGGTGTTTAGTCTTATTTAGGCTTCTGCAGCTGGTTGTGCCCTATTTTCACACGAGTTTGCTAAACCACTAAAGCTGATGCTTTACCAGCTGCACTGTTTGCTACACCTTTGTGGGTTAGTTTAGTCTTTGAGCAACTGAGAGCTTCCTGGGTGAAAAATTATTGTGGTTGAGGCCGTTTAGGAGGGGTCAAGTCATGAATGCCTATCTACCTGCCCTATAACAAACAGAAATGTTTGCATGATTTCAGATTAGACATAAGCAGTGTTTCCACTACTTAGACCTTGTGTGGTAGGAGCTGGGTAGATTTTTATTGTTTTGTTGTTATCAATCTAGGAGAATAACACCAGTCAGCTCACTCCAACTTCAGTCCTATGTCTTGTTTCCTCACCCGTGAGCTTAGCTGACAGATTATTGTGGAGGCTGTTCTCAGCATCATTCTGATGCTTCTCCAGAGTGGTAAGATGAACTCCAGCTCCACTTACTTGCTCTAGAATAATAACTACAGTTGCCAGTTTTAAAGATCCACCGTGAGCTAGAAAACCTGTAGCAGGCGGAGACTACACAGAACTCACCAAGAACTAGCAGGTGTGATCAAGAACCACTGGGTTGGTGTGTGGATATGGGACGAGAGACTGTGTGGACACATGTTTGAAACAACTTTTCTTTTTTTTATTCCACTGTGAATTATGGAAAAGGAACAATGTTGTACATGAAGGGCAGGATACATGTACAACAGGTGTAACTGTTTTGGAAGAAGCAGGCTTTAGGTTCTCCCAAAAGTTTTAAAGTAAGAGGTTTATTTAAGGAAGAGGTTAAAAGTTAAGGGCTGAAGGATGCACGTAGCCAATGATGCGTTCTCAGAGTTGTCCATGTCTGTGTGGGATTAGGTGACACAGAAAGTAGGGTGTGTGTGCCATTTGATTTCCTGAAAGTGGATATGTTGCAAGCGATGCGCAGGACAGTCAGGCCTTACAGGGTTCTTTCAAACAGGGGAGGAAAATCACAAATTGCATGCTTGGTAAAGATTTTTTTTTCAGGGCTAAAGCAATAACAAATGTGAGTAACATTTAGTAGAGCATTAACAAGGGAAGAAAACCAAAAACTGATTAACTGTGAGCTGAATCACAGCAGTGATTCTAATGACTGAAGGCGGTACAATGTCTGATACCTTTTTCTTCCTGTGTACTGTATTCTCTAATGATGCTTGACCCTACTTGAAAAATTACTTGTGTAGAATAGTTTAAAATGTTAATTGGCTGGCCCTCTATGTGTTTTTAACTTTCTTAAAAAAAAGTTATTTGGGGCATTTTCCTGCCTGCATCAGTACAAATAAGCTGGAGCCGCAGTCTGCCAGCACTCTGCTGTGGTTTAAAAGCCTCGCTATGGGTAAAGTAATAATGATGGTGTGTAGCTCTAACAGGCAATCAATCAGACCTTAATTAGGCTGAGCAAATCTGGTTTCCCATGTACATGGTCTTATAATGAGAGTGAGCCTCAACCTGGGAAACCATGAATGCAGCATGGCCTGGAGAACAATAACTGGCACTGCACACACGCTCTCCTCACCCTGTACAAAAACACTTGTGGATTGATGTGAGTGCTGACATTGCATCTGGGCTCTTCCTTTGTTTATTTCTTCATGCCTCTGCATTGAATGACAGGTGTGTAGTATTGTTGGATGAATAAGAAACCAAGCAACAGGCTGCTTTTGAGCTCTTTGATTACCTAAAGGTGAGCACCACGGATTAAAATGCCACCATTATAATTTTAATTCAGATCATTTAAGGTAGTATTAGAGGTATAAAACTAACAATCACACAATGCCGTATGAGCTGCACATGGTTGTGCTGAAGGTCTCTTCTATTTAATAGGAAGAAAATCTGTGAGTACAATAATCATACAGCAATTCCTGTTACTCACAGTGAAACTGCTATTGCAATACAGCCATTCTTACAAGACAAAAAGAATGGCTGTATTGACAAAGACAAATGTCGTGCATTACTAATTTTACACATGAACACTGAGCAGTGGCAGGAGAATCTGGTGCAAGCATTGCCTGAAGTTGCCCTTTGTTACACGTAGCACACAGCAGGAGATGGTGCCTGCTTGCAACTGCAGATTCCCCATTCGAGGTGCTACCTGAGCATGCAGGAGGCATATTGCATCACCTCACCCAGTGTGAATATACCTCCTTATGTGCAGGTTGCTGTTGCTGTCAGTCACAGTGATCCTCTGCTTGATGAAAATGTTTGTATTCCAACTTAGGTTATGTTCCCAATCAGTTCTGCTCTAAATTGAGGCCTCAGAGTTGATGTGCATCAGGAATTGATTGTCGTGATTACTAAATTTTCCCATGACTCATGTACACATTTGATTTTTGATCCAGCAATTGTCAGTTGGACATCTGATCCCGTGTCAATCAAACCCCAGTGTCCACTGGAACAGACACCGGAGCAAAGTGTGCCCAAATTATCCTCATTTTCATCTTAATTGAGTGGAAGAGCCTCCTGGTCAGCAGATGGGATTTTCTGACATGCAAAGACAGACACAATTAGACGGCATAGAGAGCGGAGAGGCCTGGAGACAATCAGACCTTTTCTTCCAAATTACCCCAGAAACAGAGGCCAGGAACTACTCAGGGACTCAAAGAAGCTTTAGTGCTTTTGTGTTCAACCTCATCTAAGCACATGTGACAATTAGAGAACTTGGTGATAACAGATTCAATAAACCAGTACACCAATATAAAAAGTCCAGTGTGTTCACTCATAAGTGTAGATTTCGAGATGTTTGAAAATTAAAAGATGAAACCCATTTGCACGATACAAATAATAGTAAGAGTGGTTAATCCATATAATTAAATCTGACACCGTGCTGCACAGTGCACCCCGACAGTTTTTGGCACATCAAAGAACAATACCTTGCAGCGACCCAAGTTCCCACAGTATAAATGCAGATACAGATGTAAACATTTTACTGTACATCTTTGATAATTTGCCCTGTCTTAAAGTATAAAAAAACAAAAGAAAATATAAAGAGAGAGCAGAAGTTTATTTAGTACTTAAAAGCAAGGAGGTGCTTGACAGAAGAAATGGGTGACACATGCATATGTGTCATGCACATAAATATATTAAAATGCTGTGTTGGACATTCGTAGTGCATGGTGTGTGCTTGTCTTACTCACCATATACACATCATACACGCACAGGGCGTTTCCCTGCTTGCAAAAGGAACTTCCCTTCTGCGAGCCACTGCTATAGAGTTGTGTGTGTGTGTGTGTGTGTGTGTGTGTGTGTGTGTGTGTGTGTGTGTGTGTGTGTGTGTGTGTGTGTGTGTGTGTGTGTGTGTGTGTGTGTGTGTGTGTGTGTGTGTAAAAGCCAAGCTCTACTAAAGCACAGACCTCTGAGCACTGCTGACACAACACAATTTTCCTTAGTAACACTGACTAAAGTGACTGCAGTATCTTAAGCATAATATTGTAGCTTTATAATTTACAATGATGCCACTATGATGATTAGTGTGACTAACTTACGGGAGCTGGAATTTTTTATTTTTTTTTTAACTATTTGTGTGTCACTGACCTGCGTGGCTGAGTCGCGGTAATCACATGAATAACAAAAATCGAGAATATCAATGTAAAATGATCCATAAATGAATGTGAATTACATTTGTGATGGGTCAAAGAAAGTTTCACTCGAGCATCTGTGCAAACTTTGACTCGGTGTTGAAACCATACAACAGCTGGCTGTAGTACCACTCTGACTGAATCATTTGCACTTCCTCAAATCTTTCAAGTTTCAGTTGCATTGCTTCCCTTTCTGTTGTTCACATATCATCATTCCTGTGTCGCTCATGAGGAGATCTGCTGACCAAAATGATGTCCAAATGTAGATGTGGACATTCACAGACTGATCAACTGTCAGTCTGTGTTGACAGCACAGACTGACTCCTTCCCCCAGCTTAACACTTTCTGCTGCCACACAACTAAGAGCTTCCTTACATTAAAAATGTAGTCACCTAATGCTTCTTTATTAGATGTAACTGAAATGAGTAATAGCTTTCAAAGTTAAAGTTTTAGTTTCTTAGGTAAGTGTTTGTGGGGGAAGGTGTGAGCTGGAGCAGAGATGGGTAGTATTAGAAATACTGTGTTTGCTAACAGTGAAACGGAGAGAGCAGAGAGAGAGAGCGAGACAAAGGGTAAAAATGGAGAGGAAAGTGAGTGAGGGCAACGGAAGGAAGGCAGAGGTGAAAGCCAGAGAGACAGAGCGGAGGGGAGGAAGGAAGAGGGAGAGAGACTTATTAAAGAGAGAGAGAAGAGGAAAGCGGCCCCCCATGAGGGTTAGAGCTGCAGTTTGTGCTGATTACCCATGTGTCCCAGAGCTGTGAGTCCAATTGTTAGAACATTCATAAAAGTATCTGGCCTCCTAACTTTACTTTCTAAATGCCAAAACTATAATTAAAAGTACTCGAGTGATTCAGCGCTGAACTCCGTACAATAGTAGAACTTGTTTAAAAACCAGAGAAATCAGTATTTGACACTGATAGAATCAGACAGTATGAAGCCAACCTCACAGTTTCTCAGTCTTAGAATTCCCATAATGCATTTGGCTTGCCTGGTCATTACCTTTCACCCACCTCCTAAGTTTGTGATGCAGGCTCTGAGTATGTAATGACTATTGCTGTCAGTTGGGGCTTTTTTCCCAGACTATAAAAAATTATTAGGATTCTTTTTCATTAGTTCTTTGTTTTTATTGTGCATTCCTTTTATTTCTTTTGTGGTAATAAAATAAGAGAGTATGTGGTGGGAGCCCACAGATTGGCCAAGCTGCTATTCATCTGACTGGTTGTACATGTAACATGCATAGTGTTAAGAGATATATTCTAAAACACTTCTTCAGTAGAGAATCAGAGAAGAGAAACACACAGAATTTCTTGCTAGCAAGGGCAGCCCCAAGAGTGAATCTCAGAGGCTGACCCTGAGGACTTGCCCTGGTCCTTTATTTATACACTTCAGTGGGCGTTTGTTCCATACATTGGTGTGTGTGTGTGTGTGTGTGTGTGTGTGTGTGTGTGTGTGTGTGTGTGTGTGTGTGTGTGTGTGTGTGTGTGTGTGTGTGTGTGTGTGTGTGTGTGTGTGTGTGTGTGTGTGTGTGTGTGTGTGTGTGTGTGTGAGTGAGTGAGAGTGAGTGAGTGAGAGACCCCATAAATGACTTCCCTAAAACTGCTGGTCTGGAAAGTCCAGCAGTTCACCTAAACAAAAGCACTTAGACTGGAAACAGATATAACTACGTTAATCCTACCGTAAAACAAGGTACGAACTTTCCCATGGTCCTAGGATGTGGGGGTGAAAGCCAGAACACCCTGGAATGTTACAGACTTCCTAGGATGAGACCAACTACATACTTCTAAACACAAATGATTACATGCAGTATTCTACCATATTCAAACTTATATCATTAAAAGATTGTACTGACTACTAAGTACAATTTTCCATTGACATTCCCTCCTGTTGTCAGTATAAATTTAAGTGAGATATCAGTATGTACCACCTTGTTATACATTTTCTGTCACATCGTCATTAGTCACACAAAGTCTTCATGTTCCAACAGGTCGGGGTCATCATCATCACTTGTCACGGCTATGTATGCAGCAACAGTGGAAAATATTATGCGGTTAATCAAGAGTTTTAAACATGGCAGTATACATGTTACAAAGACACAAAATAAAAGTAGAAATATCCCAACTCCGATGAGTCGTCCTTTTAGCACCTGTAACCAGGAGCCAATGTAAAGCCAAGAAAACCAGTCACTTGTATCACTTACATAGTCCTGATTTTGGGCCTGCTGGATTTGTCTCAAAGGCGTGCTGGACACATGAGAGCAGACATAATAGTCTGTATTTGCCGATTCTGTCTTTGTCCTGTAAAGGTGAGCGTCGTAGTCAAGGTAACCAGGAGGGTCCACCTTCCCATGGCTACGTACAGGTCTGTCACACCCTACTACTTGGTTACTCTAGAGTTGGCCAATGGCTGGAGGTTGAAGTGCGAGCAATTCCCTACGGGCGCCCAATCAGCACTTCCCCCTCGCCACTGAAGCAACCAAGTGAGGGTGAAACTTTCCTCTACTAGTTGATTTCCGTGGAGGAAGTGGAATCCTCTGGGACCTCAACCTTTTTGCAGTTGCTCTGATGTGTCCAGGAGGGTCTCTCCGCTATTTTGCAGGCAGTTGGAGTGGTCACTTGAAATGGCCTCTATCAACCCCCATCACCTCACTTTGTGGAGTTTACACCCATGTAGTGAAAACACTGCAGCTTTGAAACTGTAGTTCCAGCTAATGAAGGTTGCATGTGAATGGAAAGGTAGAAAAAAAGCTTTAATGTGATAGCAAAATAAAGATAATTATGCTAGTTCAGCCCTCATCACGTCACACGATATTACCTGGCCTGGTAATAGACATAGCCCAGCTCCTACCACAAACATTCCCACCAACATAGCTCATCATTGAAACTGTGACATTTGATTGACTTTTTGACTTTGGTCAAAAACTCCCCACATCCCATTGTGATCAAACATGTGAAATGCATCTGAAGGTCCCACCCCAGCTAAAGCCCAGTGGATGTGGGACTGATTTCCTCGTATGAGATACCAAAACCATTTTCACTCGTAGGCCAAGCAAAGCCTTCATATCTGAGCTGTCATATTTAATAGTTTTAGTAATTGTTCTCTGCTGCTGCTGTTTCTCATTTCTCAGTGAACGCTCACGTGTCCTGGGATTGAAACTGCCTCTCTGAATTTCATGTGGTGAACTTTAGTAATGCAGCCTCCACATGTGCAAGCACAGCTAAGCTGCTATTGATGTTGAAATAAAATGAATCTTTTGTTTGGGTGTACACTTTTTATCATGCACCTTATCAACATCACTGAATAAGAAATAACCATTCATGTAACATTATCACTGGAGGTTCATGTTAATGATAATGTTACTTAACTGCGGCAACTTAAAATTGACTCGTATGAGGGGAAAAAGGACTTGGACTGTCGGTGTGGAAAATGATCAGTGTGTGCCAGCAGTGCTCCAGACAAGTGGAAATTGCAGGCCAAGTTAACAAGCAAACAAAAAGCTAAATGAACTTCAAATGATAACTGATGGTTTCTAGAAACCTTTTCAGCAAGTTTGTTCTTATTCTCTCCGCCCAGAGTTTTCAACTGCTAAAAGCCAAAGTCGCCTCAAACACGACTGGTCTGCACTGCGGTGTCGTCACAAAAGACTCCAAACAAAAAAACCCAAAGAGCCAGTATCGAAAATCTATTTTGCATATTCATGTGGAGATATCTGTCAATAGATATTACTCCCATCCTAACTTCAACCGTGACCCAAAGTCTTCAAAACTGAAGGTGAAGTGAAAAATGTCCTCATTAGGGCTGTGCGATATGAGGACATGTATCGGATGATGAAATTAAAACATCTGTCATTTCATATTATACACTGTTGTTTGTTTTGTGGTGTCGCAAAATAAACAGTTTGCAGCAATTTTTTTTTTCATCGTTTGGATGGTCAGCACATGGATGCAGGCACAGAGAGTCCCAGCATGGCCAGTGAAGATGAGGCAGAACCAGGTAGCTCCAAACAGAAGGACCAGTCCAAACAAATCGAGGACCAGCATGGACATGGTTTGGTTCTCAAAAGTCTGACACTGGCCAGAAAACTGTACTATGCAAATTATGCAGGAAACAGGTCTCCACCACAGACTCAAACCTGACAAACCTCTACCACCGACGCAAGAAGCACCTGAAAGAGTGTGGAGAGAGTTTACAGATGAGAAGCAAAAACAGCCGTCAAGTGCTCAAAATAAACCATAGACTCAAACGTTAGAACAGGCTCTCCCCCACAGCACGCCGTGTAATAAATACTCACAAAGAAAATGGCGGGGTTACACCTCCTGTCTAAAAGTACATAGTTTCATGCATCCGTCAAAACACTCGACTCCAGGTGCATCTGAAGCTGAAAACACTCCACACAAGTCAAGTTGCCCGAAAGTCACAGAATTTACAGAAAATGTAAAATTATGTGATGTATATTGTTATCGGGATGAGAAATGTCTTATATGGATATGAGATTTTGGTCATATCGCACAGTCCCCATTCTATTCTCACAAAGCTATATGAACACAAACACATGCAGTTACTGCCCCAGACCGTATAGCAGATAGAAGTAACCACCATGATGTCACCCCTTGGTTAGTGAAGTCCTGTTATGGAGCCTTGAGCATTTTTTCCACGATTGCCTCGTCACACCTCCTTTCATGGTTCAGCCGCTCAGCCAATATAACAATTAGAAAAGTAGCTGCTGAAGTTTCAGAGCAAGGAAGCTGAGACACCTGAAGCTAACCACGGGAGTCGCCCCCTGCTGGCCATGTGAAAGAATGCAGGTTAAAGGCACTTCTGCAACAGCTTCACTTTTATGTGAGCTGGAAGCTACATCCATCTTTTATACTGACTAAGGTTACAACCGTATAGGCTTTAAGTGGCACAGTTTCTACACTGTTTCTTCAGGAGAATTAATCTTTCACATATCCACATATGTAACCAACATATTGATCTTGAAGGGGACAGATACAGCGGGTGGCGAGACTGACACTGAAACAACAGCAGGACAGAAAGAGAGACTAGCAGAGAGATGCAGTAAGAGTGTTTCTCTCGTTTGTCTCCGTGCTGTCTGTGTTATAAATGTCTCGCTTGTATCTGATTAGCATATGCATGAATATATTATAGTAACCTTTTCACTGAAATGATATTTGTAGTGTTCCCTTAGTGTGTGTGTGTGTGTGTGTGTGTGTGTGTGTGCGTGTGTGTGTGCGCGCACAAGTTTATGTGTGTGATTCATGGACTTCAGGATGCAAAATAAGAGCAACATTTTTCTCCAATTAGTTCTGATGGAGAGACCAGACCCTTGAGTGGAGAACATTTCACACTGGTTTGCTGTGGTGGCAGCAAGCAGACACCATCAAGTCTGATGGGACAGGAAGGCCATTTCCTTATTTATTATAGCCAGGCTAGTGGATGACTCAATGCCACAATTCTTTGCCGTTATGGAGACACTGTCCTCTACTTCAGGACACAATCAAGGCCAGGATGAAGAGACAGCTTCACATCACAGCTTATACTCAGTGAAATGTGTGGGAAGAATGCCAGCTGAAAAGGGTTTGGACTGGCTGAGGAACACTTCAACCGACTGTGAACCAAGTCTGCATGCCACTGGTCAAGATGTTTAGTTTCACTGTAGTGACCAAAACACTGACATGCTTTATATCAAAGAACACAAGGCGTGATAAATAAAACCTTTCAAGGATTCAGACTCCAGCTGCAGCTCACTCTCTGGGCACTGTTCACTTTTGAGGGAAGATTATTTTATTTTTAATATCTTTTGATTTGTTTCTTCTTTTTAAGAGTTTGAAGTGCCATCAATATCAGACCAGAGCTACATGACAGATGTTTACTTTGATGTTTTGTTGAATGATGTTTACATGAATAACTTGAGCTCATTGGATAATATTCTACTGCAGTATATTTCTAACTAACCAGGCACCTCCTCTTCTTTCTCTTGACAACACTTTCTTTAAAGATGTCACATCTTCATGGATCTATTTCTAAAATAAATTGTCTGTGCTGAGTATCCCTGAAGCCTACAGCAGGTTTTGCCAGCACATTGTTAGTTGTTTCTCACCATCTTTCTGTTCTTGAACAGTACAGTCTATTTGCTGTGATAATAAATATTCTCCAAACTTCCCATTTGTTATTTCCCACGATCAGCCAAGAACTCCCGCCTCTTCCCATGATTGAATTCTGTTTTCTTGAGACATAATCAAAAAACATGTTGACGCAAAAGGATGGATGCTGGTTTTGTTAGCCAGTAAAAGTAAACTCGGTGCTCGTTGTAAAAAAAACCACTCTTTCACATCAAAACTGCACATTTGTAAATAATCTTTAGTTCAGTTTAACTTGGTGACTTTCCATTCATGCCACTGCAGTTGAATGACTTGTCTTCTATTCAT
This sequence comes from Neolamprologus multifasciatus, assembly GCF_963576455.1. Lineage (NCBI taxonomy): Eukaryota > Metazoa > Chordata > Actinopteri > Cichliformes > Cichlidae > Neolamprologus > Neolamprologus multifasciatus. The sequence goes on from NC_140440.1 coordinate 18,355,960, forward strand.
AAAGAGGAACAGGCTAACTATAACAGGACACGGAGCTACAAAATATGCCACCCACCATTCAGCTGGATTATGACAGACGTGTTTATGCCATCAAGCTTGTTGCAAACTCCTGAAAACTCCTCAGATGTGAAAATGGTCGATTTAGACACACATGTTTTGACACCCTGCTGTCCTCCAAGTCCAAGCTGTATAGCTACGGGACCAATTGTTCATATCAGCAATATTTCTTTGGAAATGGCCGCGAGCGTTTCTAAGAATTGGCTGCTGAGGGGGAAAAAGATGAATAGGCAGATATTTGTTACTTTTAAACTCGCCCCTCATTTCAGTGTCTGTGTTTGTCTGACTTTGTCTCTCTATATGAATCCTGACTGCTGACTGATTGAATAACGGCGAGTTTGTCATGTCTGGTGGTCTGTTTCAGACACATACACTATACACTCCCACAGAACTGTCATACATCACAGCTTAAAGGCTTATAGAGTAGCTACTCTAGTATCTTGTCAGCTTTCTGAGTCGTGACATGGTTTTCAATTTTCCCTTTTTCACCTGACTGCACTTTATAGCTCTGCTCCTCCATCCTGACTTGGTCTCTCGCGCTCTCTCTCTCGTGTCATGTCCTGTTCTTTCTGTCTGCGTCTCTCAAGAGAAAATGAAATTAGGTGGACTTGCCCGAGTCCATGAATATTGAGAATTATATCACAGTCCAAGTATTCACTCAGAAGAGTTACAGGGAGAGCGGGAACACTTTGTGAGCGTTCGTCTGTTTACAGACTCCAGCGTGGGACAGTTGTTGTAGTCCTGAGAACAAATCGTCAAACATTTAGAGGCTAATCTTTTATATTACGATCCAGTTGCTGCCTGTCTTTCCAAGATCCACAGCTGCACTTGTGATTTAAGAAATTTGAACTGGTGCAGAATATTTAACAGAATCTCTACAGTGATCGTATCTCATTGTGTGTTTTCCAACAGGGCCGTCATGTCAAGACAGGTCAGCTGGCAGCTATCAAAGTCATGGAGGTCACAGAGGTAAGGGTTCATTACCTCACTACTCTCAGAGTGTACCTGTGTCGTGTTTGAGGCAACGCTGTCTCCTGCTCAAAAATAATCCTTATTTATCTCTATTTTATTTCGACATCCTTTTTATGCTCCACCTGTTCTTTACCTGGAATGTCAACTTCTCAAATGCCTCCTTTCATGTTCAAACAGCCTGAGCAACACCATAAACACCAAACACTATTTGTGCCATCGCATGAACTACCTGACGTCAGTTTGATGGAGAAATGAGGGTAACTCTGCTAATGAGCCATTGAGAGCAGGCTGAAGCCTGACTGTTAGCTTGTACAAACATACTTACAGGAGTCTGCAGATGGATGGCAGACTGCGTTACACAGTATATAACTGACAGAACATCATAAGATGTGTAACGACCAAAGTGGAACGTTAGTGTAATTAAATTCAACACCACCGTGATAATCATCCTGTTAACATAAATCATACATGACAGCCTTTAATACATGACTCCTATTTGAGGGTTTTGCATCGAGATGACCTGTTTTTCTTCAGCTCCTGGATTAAATTTACACATACTGTAGTGCAAGAGTTTCTTGCAACTTATTACACATACAGTTGAGTTTTCTCGGTACTAGGAATCGCTGAATATACAGCTGATAAAATAAGCATTGAACATGTGACCAATATAGTTCCAGATTATCACCAGATGTTGGCAACAACCCATCCAATCCATGTGTTCGATATTTACTTTAACCGCTATGGTTGTACCCTCTAAAGAAAAACAATCCCTTGTACTATTATAGCATGATGTCCGGTAGACATGTAATATGCAGGATTGAAAGAAAAGACGAGACAGTTTGTGGTGGTGTATTTCTCTCCAGAGACCCTGCTCTCGGCCTACATCCTAGTCTTAAGTCCCCATAGCAGTGAACGTATGGCTCTGTAATAACCTCCACACACTGTTTTTGTGGTTTATGATGTCAACCACTGGCTTCTAGATTCCTCGCTTTGGAGTTTGCTCTTTAACTTCGTGGCCATCTTGAGTGTAGGTTAGCCAGCTGCATTTCTAAACTGTGTGGGTATAACACACAGAGTTACCTACTTGGGGAGGCAAAGTACCAGACTAATGATCAGAATTTCACTAACCAGAGCTGTGAAAATGCTTCAAAAGGGCACCAATATAACAAATACAGTCAAGAGGTGAAGCCTAGTGAGCAGCTAGAGCTTTTTTTGTAAACAGCTTATGTTTGCTGTTAGAATGAGTGAGTTCCTATGTTAGCATTTAGCAAGGTACCGCTCCACAGACAGGCTTGCATGGCTTTGGATTTATATCGGTGTGAAGTAAAATAAAATGTTAAAAGATCACTAAATCCAACACTCTCCGTCTTCTGTCTTGATAAGATTTGCTTTATGTGATAGGAGAGGGAATATCTTTGGGTTTTGGTTTCTTGTTCAGTAATGCAGCCAAACTGGAGAGTTTAGCACAGACTTTGTCATTTTTCTCTGTTTCTTACATTTTATGTAGCAGATAATTACGTGATTAATGGAGAGAATAATCAGACAACTAGATGACGTGTTAAGAACTCGTTGAGCATCCCCCAGAAAAAGAAGTCAAATACAAATTATAGAGTGCCTGAATAAATTATATTACGGATTGTTCTGACATCTAAACGTCGTAGTTTCTTTGTGTGGATGTGACAGCAGGAAATGCTTGGCTATTATCTGCCTTCTCGCAGACACACACACACACACACACACACACACACACACACACACACACACACACAACCTCGTCGTAGGCAGAAGCCTGTGTGTTTCAAACGGAAGTGAAAGTTCAAACTGTGCCTTGTCATTTTTCTCCCCTCATGTGAAGATTTAAGGGAGGGCAGCGACTGTGAGAAGCTCTCTGTCGTTTCCACTTCCCTGATTAACAACCACAGCCAGCTTCTCCAGCTCTCCTCTTTTCTTCTGCTCTCGATTCCAGATCCAGAGTAGATTTAGGAGTCCAGTGAATTGGAGAAGTCACAAGTCATTTCCAGGATTTATACTAGGAAAACAAAAAGTGCCGCACACAGTTTCCTCTGCTTTCTTTTTGTCCTCTGTCACGTAAAGTCGACCAACCCCAGTGGTTTTGTTGTGGGATGGGAGTAGTTGAGTTAAGGTCCAGTAGCTGGGTGAGAGATCATCTGTTATAAAACAGATTCAAGAGGCTATTTACCTGGATGTGTTTGTGATTTTACATTTGGAGCGACACTTTGAAACTTTAAATAAACAGGTCACGTGTCCAAGGCAGAAGGGCCACTTTTATAAAAGCCTTGAAACCTTTTTGAACCCAACACAGAAGCATCATAGCGCCGTAACACCTGCTCTTCAGACAAACACCAGGCAGCACCATTTTCAATCACCTGTGAATGGTCACATGACCATGACTAATAATGAAATTCCAGTTAACACATGACAGTAATATTTTTGTCACTTGTTTGATTCCTTATGTTTTTGTTCTTGTGTTTAGGAGGAAGAAGAGGAGATAAAGCTGGAGATCAACATGTTAAAAAGTTATTCTCACCATAGAAACATTGCTACTTATTACGGTGCCTTCATTAAGAAAGGCCCTGCTGGACAGGACCACCAACTCTGGGTTTGTAAACTTGTCACATTTGTTTGTTCTTCAGCACAAACTGTGGATTATCTTAGTTTTTATTAAACAACTGCTGTTCTTTTGGGTTACCTGTGTCAAACACCACATGTTTTTACTATTTATTTCCCATATAGTTAGTGATGGAGTACTGTGGCGCTGGCTCTGTGACAGACTTGGTGAAGAAAACCAAAGGAAACTGTTTGAAAGAAGACTGGATTGCTTACATCTGCCGGGAGGTGCTCAGGGTAAGATCAAGCACACAGCGTAAAAGTTTTTTTTTACCTTTATAAGTGACCATTTTAAATAAGTATAGAAGATGTGAGCTTTCTGGGTAATGCAACGATGCTGTTTGTGTCAAACCCTCCATCGTCAGCTAACTCTGTGTGATCTAATAACACAAACAAACACTCAGCAGGGACCTCTCTCTGCCTGCGGTGCTGTTTTAGTGTTGGTTAAAAAAATGCAGGTAGTAACTTGTTTGTGGATGTAAAGCGTGGTTCAGTGTCTGGTGTTGTAAAGAAACACGATGGCTGCTTTTAGTGATTCTTTGCCAAAACATCAAAGAGCAGCCAAACTGACACTGATACTTCCTCATGTTCAGGGATTTATTCTCTCGTATGTTTCCCACTGTGACTCGGGGGGATTTCTTCTTTTAGTTATATACTTAAAAGGCCAGTTTAAAGCACGTCTCTGTAAAATGTTATGGTTATCATTATGAGAGATCACAAGGTCCTGAGAAAGGCTCCGGGATGTTTGCTTCGCTTTCTGTGCTAGTGTTTGTGGCTCAGAGACATACACAGTAACATATCAGCTTATATCAGCCCCCGGTGTCCTTGATGTTGCCGTTATCTGCAACAAAAATGGAACTGAGCTCATTTTTTTTATTTTTTTGTTTTTGTAAAACTTGAGAGACAAAGGGCTCTGGACTGTCGCCAGAGTTTTCTCCACTGCTGTCAGCCATGCTGTCTCCCCATTGTTTTAACATCACAACACACGCACGCACGCACAAATACACACAGACACCATGATGAAGTCATTGTCTGAAATAAGACTTACTTCCTCTGTTTATTTAACCCACTTTGAAGAAGCGAGAATGCAAATACACACACACACACATGCGCACACACGCACTAAAACTGTGCCTGAGTTACTCGGCCACTCAGTAACTGCCTAAAGTAAGGATGTCTACTGATGGACTTGAAGCTAAAAGCTAAATCCTGCTCTCCGTTCAGTAATCCTTCAGACACGTGATCTAAATGCTCTCCGAGGGCAGCATTTGCCCCTTCGTATTTATAGCGGCGGTCATCTGACCGTGTGTGCACGGGAGTGTTTATATGTATTCATATTTGTCTTCCAGGGCCTTTCCCATCTTCACTCCCACCATGTGATTCACCGAGACATTAAGGGACAAAATGTTTTGCTCACAGAGAACGCCGAAGTCAAACTGGGTATGACACACTGACACATGCGCTGTGGTTCCTCAAGCAGACGTAACCCCTGGGAGAACAACAGAACAATCACACAGTCATAATCAAACACATAAATCACACAATCACAAAGACGCTTCTGAAAGTAGCAAAGGTTGTGGCTGTTTTTCACATATGAAACCTTTTTTTTTTTTTTTGCAGTTGACTTTGGCGTGTCAGCCCAGCTCGATAAGACGATCGGTCGGAGGAACACCTTCATTGGTACTCCTTATTGGATGGCCCCGGAGGTCATTGCCTGTGATGAGAACCCTGAGGCTACATATGACTACAGGGTACCTAATTTCAAAGACACAGCCTTGTTTCATTTTTGTTTTTTAAGTGAGAATTAAGGCAGTTCCCAGCTGCTTAAGGTGGTTTATTTGTTATCTAACATGGTGCAGACTATGCTGTGGACAAAGTGGAAGTGGTTATATTTTAATGTTGCAGTTATTCAACCACACATACATGGAAATGACCGATAAAGATGAACTACTTTACACTTTTACAGTTTCAGTCATCTCACAGCTCATGAAATCCAGATGCAGGGAAAGCAGCATTTGTGTAACTGTGGTTGTTTTGTACTGTAATGCAGAGGCATTATGCTGAGTGTGGGTCACCAACCACAAGTCATATCTGTTGTGCCACACGCATGTGAGACACACAACCAAGATTCAAACAGCTCTTATTATTGCTTTTGCTTTGAGCTCAGTTTAGTTTCACTTGGTTTCCAGAACTCATTGCAGTGTTTCACTCTAGTTTTTATTAGTTTCAGTCTTAGTTACTTTAATGTTTTTGGATTTATCCATTTATGATTGAGGAAGTTCAAAATAGGTAATACAAAATAAACACAAAGCTTCCTGTTATGTAGACACTGCAGCCATGAAAACCCTCCTGAGTTGACAAATTTGACCAGTGTGACGAAGAGCAAGTCTGCAGACGTTTCCTGTGTGTTGTCTGTCTTAGTTACTTTTGAAAGTGCGCAATATTATTTTTTCTTCTTGTTTAGAAGTTTTAGATGTGAGTTTATGTTTCATCAACTCTATTACCTTTTACGTGAGGGTGTCAGTAAAGCACTTTAAGCTGTTTGTTGCTGTGTAAGGCAAAACTCACTTGGAGGTCACAGGTTTGCTTTAGTCCTGTTAGCTGAAACAGCGTTGTGTTGACAGCCAGGATCAGTTTCTTCTTCAACATTGTTGAGGGGATAAAAAGTCCAGTCGTCGCCTTCAGTTTGACTGGCTGCTGAGAAACACGTGGTTCTGGATGTTATTGCTACTTCGCTGCCTTCCTCATGTTTTCCAGCTGACACTGTTGAACCATGTTAGTCTGCCATGGCTGTGTTTGGTCCTGACAGCCTGACACTTTTAATTATTGTTGTGAAACACAGAAAAAATCATTCTTAGTCAGACTTTATCTTGCGTTTCCATCTGTAATGTCTGTCACTAACCATCACGTGTCGATTCGCAATATTGAGCAAGTTCAACACATATCACCACATGCAAGAAGTTCAATGTCTGTGAGATGGCTTGCAAATCACATCGACCATGATTTAATTCCAACGACGCCAACTTCTGTGACGTAAAGTCGTGTAGCGTTCGCTTCACCAGCCTGTCAGATGTGGGCTGAGAAACAGCCCCGGTCTCATAGCAGCACTCAGAAATAAGTCTGCATAAACATATATTCAACAGACAGCTTCTATAAATATAAGAAATTCACCAGCGTGACAACATATTTCAAACACAGTCCAAAATCTTTTTGCTGTGTTCTTTTTTTTTTTTTTTTTTTTTATGATGTAAACCTCATCCAAAATCTTCACAATAAAGTTTGAGTTTACTGAGTGACTGATTAATTTTATCGTATTTCGCAGAAACGACCTGAGACTGTTTTTGAAGAAATTTTATATTAATCAGATCTCACACCCACGATTGAAAGAAATCTGCAGATCTGTGAACTCTGGAAACTGTTTCTGTGATTCCCAGACCTCGATGCACTACACAGCTTTTACTAATTACATACAGTCATTTTAAAATGGTATCCAAGGTTATTAGCTACACTATAACCTTTAACCCGCCTGTCTTGTTTTTAGAGTGACCTCTGGTCTTTAGGCATCACGGCCCTAGAGATGGCAGAAGGAGCCCCCCGTAAGTTAAAAACACATCTACACACATGCACATGACTAACTGATATGCTGAAGTGTTTTACACTACATCGTATGTATTTCCCTTCTCATTTGTTCATTTATTTTTATTTTTATTGTTTCCACATCTGTGACTCTGCTGCTCTCTTCCTTGTGCCCTCCATAGCTCTGTGTGACATGCATCCAATGAGAGCGCTGTTTCTGATTCCTCGAAACCCTCCACCAAAACTTAAGTCAAAGAAATGGTAAGCCCTAAACACAGACACACACACTCTTTTTCTTTCTTTAGATTTCTCTTCTAAAAACGGGGCCTCTGAGGGGTCTTTGTTGTGGGTTTCATGCATCTGATAAAAGATCTTCCAGCACTCTCATCTTGAGAAGAAAAGGTTCAAAGTAATGGGCATGTATAGATATATCAAGATAAATAAAGTTTTTTTTGTTGTTTTTTTTGTTTTGTTTTTTTTTTTTTAAAGAAGTCCAGTCGTCCAGATTAAAATCCCACTGGTGGGTGTGTGTTCTGGATTTAATCCTATTTAGGGTTTGATTATCAGCCTCTTTCCTTTCTCTCTCCATATTTTCTGTGGATAATTGATAGGCACTTGTTGAACTCATGGTGGAACTCTCATGCTGTCTTTCATTCAGTATTAATGTCATCTGAAAAATGCTTTCTATTGGTGCTTTTAATAGCGTCAATGATTTGGGGTGAACTGCTTCCCCATTTCGCTCCAGGCCCCCTTGAGGCAGAAAAATAAAGCAGCCCCACATTTTCCTTCCCAGTTTTCTATGACTTTACACACAGCGCATGTCACTGATTGTTGAGTGCTTCTGTAGGTAGATATCATCGTAAAAGTTGGACTCGTTATTTTGGATTTGCTTTTCCTTGGTAGAGTAGCGCTGGGAGAGGCGATTCTAGCTTTTATACTGTGGGTGAGTGGAAATACTTATTTTAGAATTATGTGGAGTGTTATGCAGTTCAGTGAATTAGATATTTATTTAATGTTGTCTTCTCTTCTGATTTGTTGAGTTTTATGGTTGGAACTACAATTTGTTGCTGGTTTTAACCCTACAAAGGCATTTTTATCATATTTGCTAAAATGTTAGACATAATTTGTCTAAAATTAACATTGTTGCTAACAAAAAGTTGCCAAAAGCACCGAATGTATCAAATGTGATACAAAAAATATATCAGCAACAACATGATATAGCAAAAAAAAGTGGATTTTAAAAAATGAGTCTTTAAATTAGTGATTCGGTTTAGAGAATTTAGTGTATTCACAGAAATGTGGAGGAGGTTAAGTGATACTTTGTTACGTTAGTGTGTCTGTTGTTAAACCTGCTTGTAATGCTTTCGCATTTGTCTGTATTTATCTGCAGGTCGAAGCGTTTCTTGTCATTCGTTGATAGTTGCCTGATCAAGAACCATCTACATCGACCCACCACAGATGTCCTACTGAGACACGCCTTCATCAAAGACCTGGCTAACGAGAGACAAGTTCGCATCATGCTTAAAGATCATCTGGACCGAACCAGGAAGAAGCGAGAGAAAGGTCAGGGCAAATAAAAGCAGTAAATTTAAACCATAAACGAGCTATTGGCTGTTTTCCTGCTGTCTGTATACAGGGTGGTTTACAGCGACAGAAGCTAGGGGTATCTTTCTGCTCATAAGCTGCTTCACATTTTCCAAAGTCATCCAGCGAGCCAGATCAGAGTCTTTGCTGGACCACTTGTGGCCCCTGGGCCTTGGGTTTGACACCACTTCTCTACAGGGTTCACAGTTTAATTCCACGTAAAACAAAGGCTGTCAATACTGCACTACGCTGTTAGAATCTGAAAATCTTTCAGGTGTGTCTAAGTGTCAGGGGTTTTTCAAAGTAAAATGTCAGGTTGAATTTATCACCATGTTTTAAAAATTGACTGGCTTTGAGCCCAGCCGTGGTGGATAACGCCGCACACTTGAGCTGAGAGTGGACCAGCTGCTCTCACGGCAGCAGCAGCTGTTTCGCTCAGGCTGCTCAGACAAACACAGCATTTTGCCTCATTTCTTGCCTGCTGTTTATGGAAATGTTTCATTTGGTTGCCATTTGGTACTTTTGCATATATTCTGCTTTGTTGTATCTTCATTCATTTTGTCAAAGCTTATGAAAACATATTCTGATGCTAACAGCGCCGGCGAAGCAGACGAGGAGAGCGCAGCAGCGGGAGAATGTTAGGTCAGGCCGAAGGGAAGTCTCGGGCTGACCTTTGCTTTCCTTTTTCTGCTGCATTCTTTTATAACAATGTCTCGCTCACAAAGATGGACGAATGAAGCGAGGACGAAGGGAACAAAAGGCATAGAAACAGACAAAAGAACAACAAATTAGGAATGTGTAACACGAGGAAGCAAGCTGTGAGACGTATAGTGTGAACGTAATTTATCCTCCTCTTAGTCTGGATGAGCTGCATGTGCTGAATCACTGATGCCAAAATGTGCAGTCAGACAGTGAGAAAAACAGTCAGGACGGAGATATTTATGACTCGTCTCTTTGCTTTGTTCTCATGTCAGTATTCAGACAGTGTAAGTAATCCTCATAATGTCTATTAGCTTTATTTTTCTTCATTTGGAAAAGTGAGAGAGAGAGACGCTGAGGGGAAGTAAGGAGGAAACGAATCACCATCTGGTTCTAATCTTCTGTTGGCTTATAACAACACTCTAATGACTGGTAGGCTTTCTGCTGTATGCGCTGTGTGTATGCAGTGTGTATAAGGCCATATTTGTGATTTAGTATGTGTTTCTGTTCCCCTGTGCCCCTCCACAGTAATGAAATGTTGGTAGTGTTACTGTGAAGAAAAAAAACTTTGCAAGTTCTGCAAGAAAGGAAAAAAAAAAAAAAAATCAGTACGTCCAGATGTGATGCAAAAACGGATGTGTCATTCATCATACCCAAGAGTATAGTTTGGACAAAGATGTCTGTGTTTTGGAAGATGAGTCACTCCAAAAAGAAATGATTAAGGTCCCACTTTTCAGTCAGGAAAAACTAGGCCATCGCCTCCAGTCCTTCCCGTGTCTTTCAGCTCCTTTGGAGCCCTTCAAGCATGACATCACCACCATATAAAATATGCTTTTGCCCTGTTGGTTAACGAAAGTCAGTTTTGTCAGTCTTCCTCCTTCTTTTCTGCTTCGAACAAATCCACCTGTGTTGCGTTACCTTTTTGGCTTCTTAATGGCAACATATGGTGTGTCAAGTTGATGTTCAACTTACCCCAAGCTCCTATCACACCATATGGTGGCCAAATGTTGTTATAGGAAGCTGACTGGACCGATCTTCATGTACCCCCTTGGAAGAGTGATTGATTTTAGTGCAATGGACACAGTGTTTATGAAGGCGGTCCTGGTTAAAAATAAATTACACTGGGATAGTCGCATTTTTAAACATTTCCTACCTGTGCAAACACGTGCTTGCATGCATTGTGTTGCCATGTGTCCCTTGATAAAGGGTGTATGTGGAAACGAGAGACACCTTTTAGATGGGGGAGCACTGCTGTCCTGAAATCTACTACTCTGCTCCTTTAGGCTTCCACAAAAGAAGCCTCTTTCATTTTTTGCTGAATAACTTTGCCCACACTAGACTTTTGTGTGGCTTTGATAATGACAAAATTGCTACTGGCAGCAGACGATGAAGGGGGAAGAGGGTAGGGCATGGAGGAAATTTTAATGAAATAGCGGCTTGCTCACAAAGCCAGAAACACAGATGAGAATTCCCACTGCGGTGCTGACACATCAGAAGCGTTCACCCAAGACACCACCCGTGAGCGCATTGCATTTCTAACTAGGGGTGGGTTTTTATAATCGATTTATCGATTAAAATCGATTCTGGCTTGGATTACGTAAAATCGATTCATTAAAATCCTGAATCGATTTTTTAATATAAATTTATTTTGCCCGAAATGCCAGAATCTCTGGTGAAATCTCACAAAATTTCAACAACCACCAAACAGCTAAAACAGTAAATGAGAGCAGGAACACAGATTCTGCACAAAGATTTAAACACACAGAGCAGCCCGCGGATCAGAATCAGATGTTGCCTTTCTCACAGTCGGGGCTGAAAGCCGACAGCCCGCTGATTCTGATCTGTCGGCGGGTCCGCGCTTTGTGTTCACGCCCTTTATGCGCTGATTGTAAAGCTGTTAGTTTGATATCTCTCCAAACAATATTGACTGAACCAGCAGCAAAAGAAGATCCAAACTATGCTTCACATAAACATCGTCATGAATTCACTCTTACTTTTACTGTTTTGCTTCTACCACGATGCACAGCTCTCTCTCTCTCTCTCTCTCCCTCTCTCCCCCTCTCTCTCTCTGTACTGTTTTCTGCATTATTCGCTCGCTTGTTACGCACAAGTCGACCGTTGTTTACAGCGCTATCGGCCGACTTTTTTTCTTTCCGTTTTATATACTTCCGAAAAGAAAACCTAATTTCTGCCGTTCAATATTGAACAAATTTAAACTTTTTAAAATTATGCAAAATGCAAAATGCTGTGTCTCTAATAAAACCGCTTTAACTTCAGAGGTAATGTTCATATGTTGATTAATGGTTTTCTTTCGTTTTTGATGTACTGCAGAATATTTTTATAAAATCCCAGGCCAGGAAAAATCACCTTCATGTGTTTCTGTGTTTTATCCTCAGCTACTTTGACACAAAGGCATCTGCTGTGATGCTCACACCTTTGATAAAGTCTTGCATGTGTCAGCTTCCTTTTTATAGATACAAAAATATGTAAATGTACTGATCTGAATTATATTTCTGACTGTCAAAATTTCCCAGATTCAAATCGAAGTGAATCGAATCGAATCGAATTAAATCGAATCGTGGATCGAATCGATTCTGGACCTTGTGAATCGGAATTGAATCGATTCTAGAAATCAGTGACGATACCCAGCCCTATTTCTAACGCGTCACTTTACAGTAGAGCGTGCAGTGCAGCGTGTGGATGGTGTGAAGATGGTCAGAGAGTTTTCACTTTCTCTGCATCTGGGGCCAGATGCATGAAGGCCTGGTGACTGACGTCATACAGTGGCTGCTTGTGCATCAAGTTATTTGAAATGTCAGTGAAAGGAAAGACAAAGAAGAAGCAAAAGTGAAAGTAATGCACTCGCTCGACGTAGAGAAAAGAAACCGTTTTATTTTGGTGTTTCAGTTCTGGAATCATAAAAAGAAGAATAGTCTGTAGAAAAAGAGAACGAGAGCCTCGGTGCTGCAAGGCAAAAAGGAGAAATGGTGTAACCACTCACAGCACAAACGGGCAGATTATTACTACAGCAATTTATTTAAGCACCTACAATTACCAAAGAGAAGAAAAAGTTTCACGAGGTTCAGTACCCATTAAATTATGTTCCAGATGACTTAAACTGGAGATATTCATACAGATGTGCGTCTGTGCGCTTCTGTAAACAGGACAAAATGTTCTGCCATATCAGCTGTTTGCCTAAAGGTGAGATTGTGTCTCAGCTTATTTTTCATCGCCATCATTTTGGGTTTGACTCTGAAAAAGTGTGAAGTATCAGGACCAGTGTCCATGTGGGAAAAGGAGTACGTGTATTTAAATATCACCATGTTGGGTGCTGCATAGTAAAATTTTACTCTATCCACTCCTCCTCGCTTTCTCTCTTCTCTCTCCTTTTTACTCTCTCAGAGGGCCCAGAGTATGAATACAGTGGCAGTGAGGAAGAGGATGATGAGGTCACAGAAGAGGAAGGAGAACCCAGGTAAAGCTTTGTCACGCCAGGCAAAATATTATTCACCAGAAATTAAAGCAGGACTCAGTTACTGCATGATCCTTTGTGAAGTAATAATCACACTAAGCAACAAGCTGTCAAGCACACATCATGCGTCTGCCATATAAACATGTAAATGATTTTTTTTATTGTTATTAGGTCTTAAGTGATCATTGCTACTGAATCACTACAGGTCATGCTTTATTATAAGTCCACAGACAGATGTTGCTGTCCCTGGATGTCAAATAGCAGATGGTGCCGTGCACAGAGCTCACTCACTCCTAGAGTGAGATTAATGTGTGTGTTTTTGTTGCTGTGACCACTTTCCCTTCGTCCTCACGTTAACTCGAGCACGTCACTCGCACTTGACTTAATGCCACTCACGTGTCTCTCTCCATCAGCTCCATAGTCAATGTTCCCGGCGAATGGACGCTGAGACGGGAGTTTCTTCGACTGCAGACAGAAGATCACGAAGGCGGCAGAGATGTAGGGCGCGGAGGAGGTGGTGGAGGTCAGCGGGGACAACAGGTAGTTTGTTTTGTTCCGTGCAGTTTTGTCCACATGCATATAAATTTTAGTAAGATGCAGAGAATTACATGTGATACATTTATTATGAGCAGCAGTTTATCTTACTGAACTATTTCACATTTAGCAGTTAGCTTTCAATATCACGTCAGGGTTAGACGGCACGCCGCTCAACGGTGGATGAAGTCAAACATGAATCGGTTTTCTTAGTTGTATTTTAACTGTGGTCATGTTGTATTTGACATCCAGGCGTTGCAGCAGCACAGGCAGCAGCTGGAAGAACAGGAGCGATACAAGCAGCAGATCCTGGCTGACAGACAGAGGAGGATCCAGCAGCAGCAAGAGCAACGGCAAAAGTTAGAGGATGTAAGTGCTGTTATTTACAGTGGTTTCCATAGGATTCACTCAGCATTGACACATTAATAATAAAACGTTAAGAGCGAATATGATATTTTATTGTGTGTGCTTAACTTCCTCTTTCACCTTCCTCATATCGAGTCTTTAAACTGCGACCGTTGTGACTTTATGTAGTTTTACTGCAGGGAACAATGTCAGCATAAAGCCTTAATGTTTGTTTAATACTTACGTTTGTTAGGTTGATTAAAACAGTTCCCTTTGTTGTTGCCTGCAGCAGAGGCGACAGCTGACAGACTGTGCCTTTCAGTGGGGAGAGCTGCAGGAGGTCCTCCTTGGGGAGGAGTCTGAGCTCCACGACAGCAGGATCTTAGTGGATGAGGGACACAAGAGGAGCGACAGGAGACAGGTGAAGATGAACTTTTACTTGGTAGCAGTTGGAGGATCTTTTTATACATGCATACTGAGTCCACTGTAGGTGTAGTGGTGAATTTCCAAAGCTTAGGTTTTACAGCAGTGTTATGATAACCTTACAGGAGACCTGTTACGTTTATTTGCAACTTTACCTGAAGCGAGCCCTTTTTGTCACGTCCTGAGCTCAAGATGGTTCAGTTTTCTCTATGCACAGATATTATTAGCAAAGCTAATATGGTAGATAACCACAACTTAATGAAATTGCTTGATATATTTATCTTAAACAGTTACCATTGTTGTTGGTGCTTTCCAAAAAAGCTTGTTTGGTTTGTTAATATGATGTCGCTTGAGGAGAGGACAAAAGCTGAACTACGTGAAGGTGGACAATGATTGGTTTAAAAACGTCAGATGTAAGCACTGATTCTTAGCTGACCAAACAGCTGTTGGATGAGCTGTAACATGTGTCCCAGGCTCTCCCACCGTGTTCATGTCTTTACCACCTTCTTCACCTGACAAGTTTTCCACCTGTGATGGTTTCCCAGGGTTTCAGATGAGTTTAAAAAAAAATGATCAGAAGCATCAAGCAGACACGCAGCAACTTTGTCACTTTGTTTCTTTCATATTCACGTGCTCGGTTGTCTGATTTATTAAAAAAAGCTCCTGAGGGGAAGATCAGGCTCCATAGCTGCTTAATGCTCCGCTGTGTTCGTCACCTGGCTGCTAACTTTGTCTGCTGCCTGGTGCTGGAGAAGTAGTCTACAGTGCATTAAACAGAGCCTTTTTTGCCAAAAACAGCTGCCTACTGAGATGGAAATGACGCTGATGAGGACTGTCAGGATGGAACAAAAGTGAAGAAGTGCATAGTGATAAGTTACTTCTTGTGTCTTCCCAGTAGGCTGACTGCTGCACGTCCTTAATAACCCCTGTGTTTGAGACATAAAAGCCAACACAACAGCTGAACGTGTATATGTGAGTGATAGGAGCCCCTGAGAGTCTGACCTGGGTACCACAACTGCTCTGACCTCCAACAGCTAATCACTAAAACATCTCATGTCTTTAGATTATAGTTTGAGCAAAGTTATATAATGCCTGTGAAGTAGCTGTCAGAGGAGTTACTTTGTGACTTTTGGAGTTTGAATAAGTTTTTTTCCCCCATCAAGACTGATTTTTCCCCCCCACAAAGCTACAACATGAATATGTTTTACTTCATTAAAACTCCATTTATTGCATCACAGAAACCTGAGACCATGAGAATGACCTTTTCTGTGAGGCAGTGTTACAAAGTAACTGTAGCTATGTGTGTGTCTGTATGCACACATTTAACAAAGTATCCTGAGACGGTGAACTGTCTGTATCAGTTTCAATCATTTTGAGCAAAGACACAAAGACACTCTTTTTACTGTTTTAGAAATTCATTTTTTACTCATTAATTTTGACACATGCTTAATGAATCTATTCCATACACCAGTGGGTTTCAATAGGTTTATATTAACACTGCAGAGCAGGTTAGTGACTGGGGGTTCTTCTTGTTGAAGATGCTGTATTTAAATGCTATTAATATCGGTCTTATTTTACTGTGTGTGTGTGTGTGTGTGTGTGTGTGTGTGTGTGTGTGTGTGTGTGTGTGTGTGTGTGTGTGTGTGTGTGTGTGTGTGTGTGTGTGTGTGTGTGTGTGTGTGTGTGTGTGTGTGTGTGTGTGTGTGTCAGGGAGGTATCTGTACGTGTTAGTCTGATTACACAGATTACCTCAAAGTCATTAAGGTCAGCATGTGTAATGGATCTATCTGATGCTTCATTAACTTTCACTGTATCTGTGTTTAATTATGCGACAGGTTCAGTGAGCACATGATGTGATCTTGTATTATGTCAGATGAATAACACGTCTGCTGCTCCCAATCATCGCACACATCGATTGATTTAGCAAGTATTGCGTGATGTAGTTCAGTTCACTGTCAGCGGCTTCAGACTGTAGAGGTCGCCTCTCCAACTGGACAGGGAATACTCATTACACAACCTTACTCGTTACAAATCTAAATGATTTATGATTTCAAAGAGTCTGATTTCCCTTTAAAGAGTTGCAGTGTGACATTTCTTACAGTACTGGTCAGGATGGGTTCCAGTTCTCACTGGATTAGTGGTGACGGTCACTTAAAAGGAGCTACAGCTGCAGCATGGCTCTGCTTTAATCGTGATGTCATGCTTTGAATCCACCTGTATCGTCACAAAAACTTGGCATAGTTGTTTTTGGCCTTATTTAACTTTTATTGACAGATACAGTGAAGAAATGACAGGAAAGCAGAGGGAGAGAGAGACAGGAGAAGGCATACAGCAAAGGGCCGTGGGCCGGACGCATACGCCACGTGGTCGCCTGCTCAACGCACTGAGCTAAACTGGGCCCGTGTGTCTCACTGGATCTTAAATCATCATTCTGACTGGCACACATTAAATACTATTTATTTATTTCTGAAAAAGACAATTTTCATGGCTTAAACCTGAGTATAAAATGGTTTTCTGGCAAAATGTAGAACAAATCAGCACAATATCCTTTATTTCTATTGATTGGTGACTTTCATCTAATACCACCAGAAGGTCATAAACCACACGGTCCAGATGACACATGTGAACAATACATCGAGTCGGTCACTTGAAGCTGGTTATAAAAGTGATTCGGTGCCCACGCAGTTTTATCTTCTATCACTTTTACAGCAGTAAGCTTGTCTGTAGGCTGCTACAAAACTGTGTTGGTGCCTAAAACTAAAATGATCTTTCTATCAGTTGAACAGGAGATGATTTTATTGTGCAAATTACCAGTAATTTACCAGTTTAAATCAGATTAAGGTTTAAAATGTGCGTGACTGTGGTTGTGACCAGTTTGACTGACAGCTGCGAGCTGTCTCTGAGGGTTCACCTCAGAACTGAACCTCGTGATCATGTTTGTGGTTTTAGTTGCTTTGGAGGACTTTTAACACATCCTTTCAATCTAAATACAAACTCATTTGTAATGTCACTGTGGCTTTGTTCTTGTTTTTCTGTTGTCACGTGTATCACTGTAGAGTTCAGTGTAGCATGATTCCTGTCTCAGGTGTAATTGTTAGTGCTTCCTTGTTAACAAAGCTGTAATTAGTTTGTAGACTCAAGGCCTCAGTTCTCACCCTGCAACAGTTTTGTCCTTGCGCGTCCTCACAGTGGCACCATCGATTGCTTGCAGATGAGGTGAGCTTCACATTGGATCACTGCTCAGGGGGCGCTTACGTTTGTCCTGGAGACATTTGATTTGTAATCAGGTTAAGCTGCCGTTTCAGCTTAAACCCTGTTGAGTGTGACCCTTCACATCAAAGCCCAGTGGACACAATTTGAAGCCAATGGTGCAATCACTGAAAATATTTACATAGATTAGATTTGATTAACCAGTGTAAATGCAAAAAAAATTCAGTTTGTGCTACTTAGTTTTTTCTCTTTTTTCAGAGAAATTCAAATGAGGTTATAATGAAATATTTAAAGTTGAGTGTGGCGGCTAAAAGCTTCGTGCCATCTTGCACACTCTGAATATTTTAGTTCCCACCTCCTCAAAACCTCAGAACATCTTAATTAAAGTCTGTGTGTGTGTCCTGAACAGGATCAGGCAGGCAGACAGTGGAGTGCCGATGTGTCAGTGAGGTCTCTGGACTCCGTGGCGGAGCAGGTAACAATCCTTCACTTCATATTTGTTTTGCTTGTTTACCTGTTACTCACATACGAGTGACAGCAGGTGAATTTTCTCTTGAAATATTCCAAATGTGAGCCGATCCTTCATGTGGTCGATGAAAGCAAACAGCGTGGGAGTGTCCAGACTGCACCTTGTGTCTCTTTTTCTCTTGCTTTCTTTCACCGTCTCTGTATTTTCTTATGAATGTGTTGCATGTTGTTAGATGTGTTATAAACCTGGATTCTCTTTTATTTTTAACACTTCATGAACAGCATCAGTGTAAAATGTTAACTTCTCTTATTTCTTATAGTTACAGCTTCTTTTTTTTCTTGTAGCCTGACAGTAAAATTGAAACTATTCAAAGACTTTTGTATTTATACTTGTATTTGTTTAAATCTTTCTTAAGTAGAAATCTTCTGACATGTGAGGTGAGAAAAAATGTGTTGCTGACAAGAGAATAAGGTTTAAGCCAAAGACTGAAATGCAGACAGAGAGACAGTAGCTGGCTGTTGTTTGTGTCTCGGGTGGATGGAAGATGAAAAGATGTGCGAGTGAAGGCAGATGAAGAGTCACAGAGGTGAAGCAGGGGACGGTGGTGGTAATTGATTGTCTGTGTTTCATCTTTGAAGTGAAGTTTACGGAGGGTGACAGACCTGTTTGTTCTGGTGAAGTTTATTATTTAAAGTTGTCAGTCAGAGATTAGAGGTTTGTAATTTTCAGTGTGAGACTACTGCAGAAATTCAGAGAAGTCTCTGAGAAATCACTGACTTACACTTTACTGTACCGATAGCATCAGTTCTCAGTTTAAAGCCAAACCTTATTACAGCTTGGCATCTCTTTTTGTTTTAAAAGGCTTTCCTCTCCATCTCTCTCTCCGCTGATCCCAGCACGCCTCCCATCCTCAGTTGGGTCCTCCTTCCATCCATCCCTCTGCTCACAGCATGGGACCTCTTTCACTTCCAGCAGCCCTCTTTTAACTTGTCTTGGGATGATACTATCTAACCTCAGTAGATGTTTCAACAAAAAAATTTGCAAAACATGGTTATATTTGTAATGCTCATACTCTTCATCTCCTTCTTTAGTTCTAAAGCCGCACATCTCAGTATTGTTATGATTTTGTGGTGTGATTAGACTTCTTCTTAATTTGTACTCCACCACCTGCACTGACTGTTAAATGGTAAATGGCCTGTATTTGTATAGCGCTTTATAGCGCCTTAGGGACCCCAAAGCGCTTTACACACCCAGTCATCCACCCATTCACACACACATTCACACACTGGTGGAGGCAGCTACAGTTGTAGCCACAGCTGCCCTGGGGCAGACTGACAGAATAATTACATTATACATGATCTTTTCTGATGTGAGAAGTACACATGTATTGTGTGTTTGAGTCTATCATTTTTCCTTCTTCAACAGTTCAGTGTGGTTTGGTGTTCGGTGACTTTTTAGACTCTACAAACAGAATACCAAACCTTACCATGACACTGAGTCAGGAAAGACTGCGTTTCGAGTGATCGTGGAGTCGGGTGAGATGGTTAGGTTGGCGAGGCAAGAGTGGACAAACTGTGCTTGTGGGCAGGCAGATAGAAACGCAGACTGATGGTGGAGGCAGAGTGAGAGCAGGCAGGTGAAGGTTGCTTTTGTGCTGCAGGAGGGTGGAGGCTGAGCTGGGCACACGAGAGAAGTGAAGAGCTGACAGTCAACTGAGTATAAGAGAGACTAGAAGCACTAAGGTGACTAAAGTGGGCAGCTACTAAGTTAAGTGAATTGCAGTTTTGAGCCCCAAATGTTCATCTGAGTGAAGAAATCTGATTATTTATTTATTATTTTATTTTATTTAGAAAGAGGGTCAATACATATTAATGAACATTTTAACAAATGTAAATATGCCAGATTATAGCCTTGGGCTAATTTCCATCTGCAGACCCTCTGACAGGTTGGTGTTAAACACAAGTTAGTAAAAACATACAGAGACAGTATTTACAGATCATGTGACAAGGACAAAAACAGTGATCACATTATATTAGAACAAACAATGACAAGAAGAGTAGACAACAGAGGACAATATAGATTTCAATAACAGAAACACATCAATTATATTGCACAAACCCCAGTATTGCACATGCGCTGACTGTCCTGATACAGACCCTGTGCACGAGAAAATGCTAACTTCCTGTTTTAAGACCGGATGTAGGGTTGTACATTTCCGGTAGCTTTACTTTGAGGTCAATCGCTACTGTAAAGATGGATTCCTAAATTATGCCCAAAATCGCGTAAAGTTACAAAGAGCAGAGGTGGGAACACTCACCACTGCTGTGTCATAAAAAAATCAAATGATCAATTTTGACGTTTGAAGAGTGCAGATCGATTGGTTGTTTACATCACTCAACACAGCAGAACTGCATTACTGCATGCAGAAGACACATCGTCCACATCTCTGTATAGTGACAGTACTTATGATTGAAACTGGGAAATGTTCAGCATTCAAACTACAGGTGAACATTAGTCAAAGGTTTCCCCGTTATGTCGATATGCACAGGGCAGCAGCAGAGTATGGCAGTCTGTCTGAGTTTTACTCATTTCCATCACTGTAACAGAACGCATGGATTTCCTCTGTTGTCTGTTTTGGTTCTATTTTCTCTGTTCAGATGTTTATCTTGATTGAGGTTTATGTTTTAGCTGGAAGAAAAACAAGTTCTGGTTTGAGATTATATATAGATCTGAAATTAGTGATAGTGATTCTCTATTTTGTCTCTGTCTCACATTGTTGGACAGCAGACAGTGTGTTTGTAATGTTTCTGTGTGTAGGCCTTGTGTTCAGGTGCAGCTTAGTTAAACAGGATTAGGAAACTATGCTGTGCATTCTGACTGCGGCTTCCATGTTGTTTCCTCATTCTCAAGAAAACTGCATTAAAGTGATTTAATGCCGTTTTTCCCTCGATGGCAGCAAATACCTGAGCTGCTGTAGTTGTTGTCTTAAACACAGACTGGACGTCGTTGTTAAATTGTTCTCACAAATCCTGAAGCGATTTTTTTTTAACCTACTTACTTTCCCCGTGTTTTTGTTCTCTAATAAACCACTATAACAGTTCATGCTTTAATATGTCATATTTATTGTCATGTGACTAATGTGACTCTGGGCAAATCAGACCAAAAAGCAGAGCGTGCAGTTTTAACAGATCTGATACTGTGTGCTGAAGGCTGATCTGCTTTAAATATTGCCAGGATACATAAATTCATCCATGTTTTTGTAAAAAAAAATCATTTTAATTCATGTTCCAGACAATATAAAATTCCTGTTGGATGTGTTTAAGAAATGAATACATTTGTAGTTAAATACTGATGTGCAGACGACACCATTGGCTGATTTATTTACAGCTTCATTCCTGTCACTGCGTTTGCTGTTTAATGAATGTTTCCCCTGTTTGTTGCTTTACCAGTTTGTGTTGTTGAAACTAGCTTAATAGGCCAGTGTGTGTTATATTTCTGTGCTATATCTGTGGGCTGAGCCTGGGAGTGTCCTTTTCATTGGGGATGCACAGCTAACATTTAACTTTGTTACCCTCATAGTCTGCATATAGTTATATACTTTATTTGATACAGATGTACAGAGTTAGTTGTACATAAGTTGGAGTGGACCAAACCACGTAGCACTGGTTAGTTAGCAATGTGAATGGACAAATTTGGTGCCATATAAAATGGGATGTCAGCACTAGATTGCTAAAATAAAGCTTAAAACTCAATTTTGTTAGCAAAGAAAATCATTAGCCACGTCTTTAGTTTTTTCTACTACAATTGATTGCTAAGCATGACCATTTAAATTGACGACTTAAAAGTGACCGTTGTACAGTTAAAACACATTTTAAGTGTGCATATTAAGCCATTAGGCCATTTAAAAAACCACTATCAAAAAAAGTGTTATTCCACATAAACTATACGTACATTTAGCTGAAGTCCATTTGTCCCGCCATAATTGACATTTGAGTAAAATCACATTTTCATGTTCATGGGGCATCTGCCACTTAAATCACTTTAACACTACTACTAGTAGTTAAATGAGCAAAGATGGTGGGAAACATTTCAGTTTGTCTTTGTTCATGTGATTGTGTTACATTTGAATCTTCTGAGTAGCTTTGTGAACTGTTTGGGTGTTACTTTGTAACACAGTATACACGCCGCTTAAGAAGGACACTTCCAGGCTTGGTCAGTTTGTATTTCTGCTCTTCATGTTTGCTACATAGAGAGCAGTGGCTCCAAACCAGCTGCTTCAGCGTAAGGCCCAGCATTCGCAGTCTCGGCTTCAGCCGCAAGCCAAGTCCCAGCCCCTGGCCCAGCATCAGCAGCCCTCAGCGGGCAGGAGATCCCACCGCACCCTGCCCAAGGACCAAACCCAACTCCTGTCCCTGCAACACGACCACAGACACAGGGAGAAAGAGCAGCAGAGGAAAAGAGAAATGCCTGTGGCATCACCCCACAAGCTAACGGCTAATAGCGGGAACACAGCTGCTGCTGCTGCTGCTGCTGCTGCCGCCGCCTCTCCCAGGCGCTCTCCAGTCAGTCAGAGCTCAGCGGTAAACCCTGCCCCCCTCAGCCTGCTAGCATCTTCATTTCTTCTACACCACAGGTGTCGAACTCCAGGCCTCGAGGGCCGGTGTCCTGCAGGTTTTGGATGTGTCCTGGACCCAGCACAGCTGATTCAAATGGCTAAATGACCTCCTCAACATGTCTTGTAGTTCTCCAGAGGCCTGGTAATGAACTACTCATTTGATTCAAGTGTGTTCACCCAGGGCGTTATCTAAAACCTGCAGGACACTGGCCCTCGAGGCCTGGACTTTGACACCCCTGTTCTACACCCTACCTGGTCTTTTTGTACTTTCTCTTCTTGCTCACCGGTGCGAATATCATGCACTTTTTTTATTTGTTGCAAACACACAAAGTGCAAACATTTCATTTTTGCAACGCTGTGATGATTTAATCAGCTTTGGCTTTTTTGCTTTTCATGTAAATGCATGATGACAGATGAAAGACTGTCTGTGGGGGGGGTGGAGGCTGAGGGTGCATGTGGTTTCTGGCCTCTATTCATATCATCGAAGCTAAACCACACAAGGAACATGAACATGACCCACTGGTGTTATTCACAGAAATATGTTGAAACAGTCACATGATCGTGGTGATTGAAAAACATTTGTTTCTGCTCCTGATGTTATATTAGACACTCTCCAAACCACAAAATGAATTTCTGAACATGTGAAAATATTTAAGCCTGAGTGCCTCAAAAGGAGAACAGGTTGAAACGCAGTCAGGGCTTCACAGAGTCCGCCTTTAGGACTTTAATGTCAGGGAAGCAGAGCAGTGTCACAAATATAATATGCTTTTCATTATTTTTCAAAGCTATACTGTACAATAGTTTATATTAAACATTAGGGCAGCTCAGCTGAGTCTTCAGACTAGTCTAAATGCACAGTTTCATGGCAGCTCTGTTTAGATTTCCTTTATTTTAGCCTTTGGTTCCGTGTAATAAGAGACTATCCATAATATGCTCTTCTCAGAAACACATGTCAGCCTGCCATCTCCTCTTTAAATGTTTTGCTTGTGAGGGGCAGCAAATCACAGGAAAGTTTTATTAAAATAGGGTTGGCTTAAAGGGAAAGTTGTATATGTTAAACCAAGACGCGGGTATAAGATAGATGAGGATTATTTTGAACCAAGAATCTGACAAGACGACTCTAGAGTCCAAGAATGAAAAGATGGTGCAAAGATCAGCATAAAAAGTTGCCTTTGAGGTTTTATATTTTCATATGTTGTTACATGCTTGTTGAGAGATTAAAGGCACATTATTACATAAACTAGACCCCCCAATAGTTATGTGGACAATTTCAGTGTATCAACTGTTAAAGAAAATAAACTTTAAAGTAAATTAATACTATTTTTTTCAACCACAACACTTAAGAATCTGTTTAATTTGCCCTTCTTCTTCCTGCACAGGCTGTTTTTGTCTCTTTAGTCACTTCTCATTAGAAACATTTTCACAGTCTCAGAAATGGCATCTTTCAAAATGTCATACACCCCGACGATAAAATTCAAAACTCATTCCAACCTTCATTCTAACCTCATTTAGATTAGCTCCTAACCAGACAACTGTGTCCGTTTGTTTATGTCTATTTAAAAACAGACATAAACAAACTTAATGGTTTGTTTTATATTTTAGATGGACTTCCATGAATCAAACTTAGCCAAATTACTTTTAGCTGCTGGTCTTCCTGGCCAGATGCACTCGAGGCTGGGCCCCGGAAGCAGCTCTAGTCCTTGTACCCCAGCCATGCAGAGAGCTCACTTCATCCAGGTATACAACAGATGTGTCACATAGCTCATGCATGCAATTATGCAATTCTAACACTTTGGGTAAGGCTACAGTCCCACTAGAGAAAACGATGAATGGAGACCGCTGTGTGACCAAAATTATTGCAGTTAACTTTGAGAGGATCACTTCAACAATGGGGACCAAGTCTGGGGACCACTCAGGCAGTTGCTGTCTTCAAACTTTGGCGCATTAAGTTAGTGATGAAATGGCAACAAGGCAGTCGGTCTGCTTTCAGTTTTGAGTAGGAAAGGGCATTAGTGCAGTTAATTAAGTCTGTTCCCATCAGACTTGTATTGTTGTATCTGAACCAGGGTGGACTCACACAGCCAACGATGCACAATCTGCAGATCAAACGTGACCGTCTTAGACTAGGCCAGATCTAAACGTGGCAAATGTACCAGCAAGCAGACATAGCTCGTTCATTTCTTTAATCACCTGCATTTTATTAAGAGCAGTGCAAGTTTGCTCATCAAAAATGAGGGCATGAATAATGCGTGCAGGGTTTCTGTTTTTCTCTCTGAAACGTGGCATTTAGAATAAATGTTTATAAGGGTGAACTCTTCTGTTACACGTTGCTGTAACAGAATGTGTGTGTGGTCCTGAGAAGAGAGACTCGGGTGGAGCGAAGTTACAGACTATTCCTCCATGAAACCTCGAATCTGTGTCCAGCAGCTTAATGAAGATGCTGTTATTGTGCTGTGTGCGTAAATGCTTGCATCTATGTTTTTCTGCAGTACGTGAAACTGAGCTTTGCACCAGGGCCTTGATCTCTGAAGAAATGTTATGTGCGTAGTTTGTTGGCTTTGCTACTGATGGTGCAGCTGTGATGAGCTGATAGAGAGGAACAGGAACACTCCTGAGTGATAAGATCAACCCTAACTTGACTGTCATTCATTGCGTCATTCACAGAACCTGTGGATCATGATGCTGTAAAACATGATACAGAGCCAAAGAATTTAACGTATATAATAACTTACAGATGGAAGTTTTAAAAACAGCGTTTTGTGCTGGATTTTAAGAAAGAAGAAGCTAAGAAATAAATATTGCTGCTCCTCTGTGTGTGTGTGCGCACTGCTGAGAAACAACAGGGAGATTGTGTACCGATTTAGTAACGTGAATAAAAGCCTGAAACATTGGAAGCTGCTCTGCTCACTGGAAAGAAGGAAACGACATGGACTGGATCTGGATTGTCCGTCTCCTCACTTTGACACTTCAGTTCTGCTCCGTTTCAATAAAATCAGTCTTATTGCAGAGGAGGAATATGTGGAGCAACAGGACAAAGCCAAAGTTTTGGCACTGCACACAGTTTTGACACATACAGCCGTGACAATTACGCACTCTTTCTGATCGCAACTCTAATTCCAAATAAATGAGCATTCCTAGCAGCAACTATCGTGCATGTTGGATGAAGATATGCTTTTCACTGTTAAATTTCAGCAGTGTTCAGAAAATAACCTGCTACAAACCTTTGTAACTTGGGTTTTGATGGTGCAGATAAGTTGCACTAGTTGCAACATGTTGACAATCTGTCTACATTTATAAATGACATAGCAATTAATCGCAACCCTTTGCCAACCTACTAGAAAGTGACTGCCCTCAGTCCAAGTCAGACCAAGATTTGTTGCCTTATGTTGAAAAGTGGTCAACCAGAGGTTGAGGCTGCTGCACGCTCGTGCCACAACTACTTGCAATTAGCCCCAGACAGCAAAAACAAAATCACCATCCAACTATTCATTCTCCTTGTGGGGGTGCTGGAGCTTATCCCAGCTTCCAGGGGGCGAGATGTGGGGTACACCCCTAACAGGTCCCCAGAATGTCACAGGGCCTATTTACTCACAAACCTCTGGTGTTTCTTGGTCCCTCGGAGGTTGCCATCCTGTTTTTACTCCAGTGTGACTGAAGCCTAATATGCTAATTTTGTATAAATGCTAAATGCTCTCACGAGGTACTATTTAATAACTTTTTACATTTTTTTTCCCAGAATGAAAATCTTCGCTCAAGTCGGGATGCCCCACACAGCAGCTCTATGTCAGACATGGCCATCTCCCCTTTGTCCCTGTTTTCCCCCATGTCCCCAACTGACAGTGTCTTCTGGGACTCTGTGGAGACTCCACCCAAAGTGAGTATCATCTGTTTTTAGTTTCCAGCACCTTACTGGGTCATGGTGCAGATTTGATGATTGGCGTGAACGAGACATAAATTCAAGTGATGCATTTTGTTCTTCTGGCTCCCACCAAAAGAGGAAGTCTTTGTTATGTCCTGCATCACATGAGCACAGGATAGAGAGAGTGTGTGTGTGTGTGTGTGTGTGTGTGTGTGTGTGTGTGTGTGTGTGTGTGTGTGTGTATGGCATCTTGTATTCTGATCAGTTGCCCAGCTAAGGAAGTGGTGCATTGAGCACGAGGTTGTTATGCTGCTGGCGTGTTTGTCGTCAGTCTTTTGTGTGTACAGCAGATAGGAGGGGAGGAAGGGACTGTGTTTTACCTCGAGGTGTGTTGTGAAATGCCCCCAACTAAAATCATCTTTCTCACATTTACCTCGTCTCACCTGCTAATATTGCAGCTCTCCCTGCTAAGTGATGTACAGAGAAGTACAGAGTCGGTGTATTTACCAACAGAACACCATATGGGGTTGATGAAACAACTTATAAGTACTACAGAGACAGCAGGGGGGTGCAGTAAAGCTGTCTATTTGCTGTGTTATGTTGTTGATCTAACAGGAGGCCATATGGTGCTTATAGAGAGAGCAGCTAATAAGTCAGTACACTTTCTTGCAGTGTGGTGACTTAAACAAAGGAGTGGCTGTGAAAACACCGGGTTAAACAACACTACAGTGTGAGTTATGAGGCAGACATTAATGACTTTTCCTGCTGCCTGAATTCACATAACTTACCACCTGAATAGTATTATGATTAAACTTAGAGGGCATTTTTATAAATCCCTACTAAAGGTTTAGAAATGCTCTTAAAAAATGTTTTAAAAGCCTTAAATTTGACGTGTCTAGCACAGTAGTTGACGGGAAGCGATAGACACTGGTGCAGCTCAGTGTCTCTGTGGGTGCCTGCGCTTGTGCAGATGCAGGATGTGGGCAACTCGTGAGAAGGACGATAGGTATTTCCACAGCTCTCTTCCTGCATTCCTGGGTGTGTCTTCCTCTCTGTGACTTTGTCACTTGACCCAAGAGATGAGAGGTTAAAAGGCTGCCAGCTGCTTGACCGAAAAACACACACACACACACACAAAGATCTGAAAAGAGAAATTGCTCCGAGTCAGATAATTTTTCCACTCTCTATGATTTGGACGTGGCTTTGATGTGTTAAGAGGGGCAACATTGAAATGTTATGAAATAGCAAAGCCAAATGGTCTCATTAGTTTCTTAGTAATAAATGTCTCCCTGAGGGTTATTAAAGATTTTATTGCACTCTGCTCTGCAGCCTTTCAGGCATTGTAAATGTAAAGGTTTCATAACCACATAAACCTTTTTTAGAATCAGCTCTAACATACTTTGACTCGACAGAATATTTAGTTTGAAAACAAAAAGTGAAATAATCAGGCGGGAGCTTTGTGTCCACGTGGTTTTATTAAATCTATTTTGCTTTGATCTTTCAGGTCCCAGAGCGCACCACCTCAAAGTATTACTGCAGGGAACCGATGATAGGACACAAGAGGGCCGCCTCAAGGTAGAGCACTAATACATGATGTCCATACAAGAACCAGCGCTTGGTTCACCAAACGTGGCTGCTAATGCAAGAGGGCTAACACGCGTAGGCTACACTGAGCTAGGTTCTGTTCATAATGTTAGCAGGTTGTCATTACAGTTCAGTCTGTACCAACACAACGAGTCTGGTGTGTGTGCAAAATTAGATTTGTCTGAGGCATTTTTTTTTTTTTTTGGATCAATTTTTGTATTAAAGTGTGTAATGTGATTGCCATTAGTAGAGACCATCACATTTCTGGGTATGTGACAGAGCAGAAGTGTGTTTAAATGTTACAGGTTGCTCATTTTTCACACATAACAATATCAAAAACTCTGCAAGTGTTACTTGCAGTGACAAACCCACTAATAACGTTTAGCAGCACTTTAGTTTCCTCTTGCTTGAAGCACACTTAAGTGCCGTTTTTTGTTTTACAGAAACCCACTGCACACCACATCTGAAGTATTAGACAATAGCAACTAGCTAGTAACCGAATAGGAGCGTGCAGCATCTAAATTACTAAACTTTACCCCAGCAGAGAGCAAAAAAAGATTAAATACAAAAACAAAGAGGGAAACTTACATGATCTTACATGATGACTGTTGGTTTAACAACCATGTTACTCATTGTTTGTGGTGCAAGCAGCCATAAACCTCACCTGGGTTCTTCTTCTGCTGAGAAATAAACTCTTGAAGCAGTCAGTAGACACAGTGTTTGTTTTTTAAAATGCACACGCCAATGCACGGGAATCAAACTCGATAATTAATGAGTTTTAATGCAGTTTCCAGAATCACAGTGAGAATAATTAGCTTCAGATGCAAAGCGTTGTTCAGCACCTCATTTGTCTACCAGCTCTTCACATTATTTTACTGGTGTATATATCATATTTAGTATAAAATATTATTTGATATAAAGTTAAACATTTTATTTTAGTTGTAGTAAACTCTAGTAAAACTGTCTTTTAAGCTGGCGAGTCATTTTTCTTTTAATGCCTCATTAGAATAAAATGTTTCTTTACCACAGTGTTGTTGGGCCTGATTTATTGTTGGTGTTTGTGTGGCGCTCTAAGTCAGCATGTCGGCATCCACCTCGGGAGAACAGCAGATCAGATTCATTTAGCCTGGATGATTATTTTTGATGAGATTAAAATAATGGTGGGAAAACTGTGTCACTGCAGTGACGGCGTGAAGGACGTTCTCAGATCAGGACAGAGAGTATAGTGTTGATCACAATTCGGCTCACTTCCTGTCTGTAATGCTGTCTATGTGTCTCTCTCGCCATCTAGTGGCAGTCCAGTGTCTGCAGCAGATAAGAGTGGGAGGTGTGCGTCCCATGGAGGCTCCTCTTTAAGCAGCAATCATCCAGGTGTGTGACGCCTAAACACAGCTCACCTCACTAAACTCAGTCCTGTGCTGTTGGAGTAACAGAGCACAGTGTCCTCGCCTTAGGGTTCAGTATATATTCTGCCATCTTTGAACAGCTAAAAGCACTCGTGTTATTTTAGTAACGACATGTGTTTGCAGTGTGTTTGTTTTTGACTGCTGTTCTCAGCAGCGCTTCAAATTTACACCTTACTTGCCCATGAATGTGACACTAGTGTGAACAGCGTATGTGGGTGTGATCTCATGGGTGCCTGGCATGGGTTGGGGGAGGGGTGTATGCATGCAGAGTACACTGCAACAGAAAGCACAACAACAGAGCGATGTATTCAAAGCCTGCCCTCTCCACCCACGTCTCCAGCGAGAAAGAAACAACCAAGTCATCTTTTTCAAAGTTCTGCTTGGTGTGTCCTCTGTGGTCGGCAGCAAGGAAGCTGCACTTCTGCTGGGATAGACAGAGGGGAGAATATGTTTAGGATTTCAAAGTTGCCCTCTGCGTGTAGTTGGAAGGAAACACCGTTTGATGCCTCCCACTCAGCTTGGCTGCTGGCCTCGGCCTCCTTTGTTCGAAGCCACAGATCAGACATTGTTCTTGACAGTCGTGTAGCTCCTCTGTGGTTAGACGAAACCTTTATCTGTTCATGCTACAACTGAAAGCAACAGAAAGCCGCTTAGTGCTTTGTAAATAGTAAAAGGAGTGTTTGATGTCTCGATTTATTGAATGTGTGATACCTAGGCTTACTTGGGTGCCCCGATGATGTTATTTCCACGAACACTTTTGATTCCAGCAGCACAGAAAGACTTTCTTCTTTCTCACGCTTGATGGAAACACAACAAACAGGAGTTGTTTCCTGTTTTGTTCCATATAACAAACTCTTTATAAACACAGTCATTCTTTGGGTATTTAATTACCTTCTTGAACAACTTGATAACCAACCCTAATGTAACCGTCCTGTAAGTCTCTACTTCATGATTACAATGCATCACATGAATCTGTGGAAAATATAAAGGGAGTGTTTGAAGTGACAGCGTGACAAAGGCTTTATTTTTAGTCCATTGTTTTTGTTTTACAGGCTAAATCTTTACTGTATTGATTTAGTTTCTATTGTTAAAGTTTGAGCTGCAGTATTGTGCAGTTTTCAGGGAAATAGCTCTAAAACCCCACAGTAAACTACCAACCAGCACCAAGAGGGGTTAGACACCAAGTGGTGAGCCAGATACTTCTGTCATGTGGAGATAAAAAAAAAAATTAGAAAGAAAATAGAGCCCTATTTGGACAGAGCGCAGCAGAAATGCTAGTGTATAAGTTTAAGTAAACTGTTGTGGGCTGGACTTTTAAAAGGTGGATTGTAAATCAGTTTTCTTCTAATACACTATGAACAACATGCCTCTGTCTTATGGAAATTTAAATATATTTATATTTTATATCACCTGGGCAGTTTAGGGAGTCATTATTAAACATTCCCCTGGAAGCTGCAGGTGGATGCTGGAGTTTAAACAGCACACAGTAATGCAGTGACATGAAGCTGAGATTGTGGTTCACACATTTGCTTAGCAAGCTAAAGATTGTCACTTCGATCCCGGGAGGAGGTCCAAGTCATTTCAGGCTTTCCCCAGAGAGGGCATCCAACATAAATCTGTCAAGTCAAATCAAACATACCGTGCTGCCCACTGTGGTGACCCTTTGTGAATAAGGGAGCGTTTTTTTAGATTCAGAAGTGTTGCTGTAGACAATGAGGACAGTACAGCTCGAGTAACCTGCCTGAACTAGCTCACAGCCTTGGGTCCATTTACTGTCTTTAAAGCAGTCTGGCAAGAAACAGGTATATTTACACATGAGATTCCACATGTAACTCTCACACTGATTACTGCTGCTAACATACGTGTGTGTCTTAGGTTACTTCAAGCTGGAAAGTCCTCTCCTGCAGCACCACCCGCACAGGAAGCTGGATAACATAAGCAGTGGACACACACAGGTAAGTGTTGTTGGAGCATGTGTGCAGTCTCACTGGTTATAGATTTAAATTGTTTCAGTATATCATAGTATCAGTACAAAGCATGCATACACATGTCATCTAGATCCCTCTTCCTCATTGATTTGAAACTTGCTTCATCACATTAACATCTATGATTTTTCTCTCTGTCCAACTCATTTTTCCGGCTACTTCCTTTTCCTCTCGCAGGGAATAAAACCCGCTCTGGGTCGGCTTAACAAGGCCGCAGAATACTCTTCTTCTAGCGATGAAGTCGGCAGCAGTGATGACGAGGAGCGAAGCGGGTAACCAAACACATCCTCAATGTATTTATGATGCTGTAATGTTATTGTTAGCGTTTATTGTTTAAGAAATGTTCCCATCAAGCTCATCATGTGTTTGACCTGCTCGATAGTTTCTTTTAGCAAAAAAACAAAGTGTCCTGCTGCACATGAAGGAGTGAAGCAACTCTTTTAGTTTCCAAACAGCACTGTGACAAAACCTGATGTTGCAAGATTTTTTTTAAAACTGATATTTAGAATCTAGTAAAAAGGCACAAAATTAGTCATTCTGCTGCATCTACTGGGTGAAATGAGCACTGAAATATTTCTGCTAAGTATGAAGAGGAAATGAAATCCGAGACTGCTTATTGTGATTTAAATTCCTGTGGCAGTAAACCTGGGAGAAGCCAAGTATCTCATTGGTTTAACAGTCCTGAAAGCAAATTAGTGTTACTATAGTGTTGTTTGTGAGTTAGAGTCACAGTCTGAAACAGCAGGTGTCATTAGGATCCAGTGTGTTGCTTTTATTGCTGAAGGATGCATCAGTCTTGTTTCTAACTATGAAATGCGACATCTGCAGTCGGTCTGTAGTCTAAAATCTCGAGCGGTATGTTTCAAGGTCTGGCATGTCCAATGGAAAAGGGAAATACTTCAGAGGAATACCCGACGGCATCGTCCTGCAGCCTCACCACAATCTCAACCAGGTACTGAGCAAACACAACCACAGAGCACACGTGACTTTAACATTCATTCATGTGACGCCTCACAGTTACTCAAGTTACTTCCTTTCCTGGTATTGCTCTATAGATTTCGCAGTTGGGTTCAGATGACACCTACTTGCTACCAGACCTTCTGCAAAAAATTTCTTCCTCTAGTCCTACCCACAATGCATTCATCCAGCAGCAGCGAGTACGGGAACTCGGCTATTTGAGATCGCCCACATCTCCCGGATCCCCCACACACCAGGATCTACATGTAAGTAGAAAATCAGCACAAATTTCTCAGAGCTTTGCTGCTTTACTTCTTCTGGTCATTGTCATCATCAGCATCCCTGTTTATCATTCAGTGTACACTACAGCAGCGGCCAAGAACAAAAGAATTAGATTGTAAATGAGAATAATAGTTGTTTGTTTTTTGTTTGTTTGTTTTTAAGACAAAGTGCTTATTAAGTTCAGATGGACTTACAGTTGTATCAGTATTAATGTCCTTGTGTTAATAAATGTCAACAGACTACTTGATATAAACCTTTGGGCTCATTATCACAGCCAAGGTTTAAATAAAGTGACAGAATGCATTAGTTATAAATGTCCACCAGAGGGAGGTAGTGGCACAGGCTGGGAGCTCAGTCTTCCTGGGTCTCAGTTTGGATTTCGAGTTAACGTAACTGTTGTTACTGATTTATGAAAACCATAATTTGTAACTGGTAAATGATTATATAGATGGTTTATGGTTCCATAACTGTAACTGCCTGTTGTGTTGGTTTTTTTGTTCGCGTTTTATTAAAGTATAAAATCTCTTCCCTTGCCATTGTGCTCATCAGGATATCGGCAGTCCTACTGGTAAAAGCCCGACATCATCATCTTCCTCCTTCCTGCCCTTCATTGATCCACGATTGATCCCCATCTCATCACCACCACAGAGCCCGAGTGAGTTTTCTACCAGAGAGCCGAGCTACAGTTTGCTTTGTGAGCATAGTTTAGTTTTATTTTTTAAACTTTTATCTTGAATCATTTTTGCATTCAGCGGGCATTAAGGGCGAGCCACTGAAGAGAGAGAACCACAGGAAGGGCTCCGTGGTTAATGTGAACCCAACCAACATTCGACCACAGAGCGACACGCCAGAGATCCGAAAGTACAAAAAGAAGTTCAACGCGGAGGTTCTGTGTGCTGGATTATGGGGTATGGGGTGTAGTTTTTATGTGTTTTATGTTGTTTGTGTTTTTAAATGAAGTAGATTTTTTTTCAGAAAATGATACAAACTGTGTCAGTGTTGATATTTTCTGTTTTGACGTGCAGGTGTGAATCTGCTGGTGGGCACAGAAAACGGTCTGTGGCTGCTGGATCGAAGTGGTCAGGGAAAGGTGTACCCACTCATCAGCAGGCGACGGTTTCAACAAATGGACGTGCTTGAAGGACTCAATGTGTTGATTACTATATCAGGTATATGTGCTGCATGTTCAAATGTTCAGAGCTACAGAAACAGTGACACAGAGTGCAGCACTCTGCCCTGCATAATGATTAAACTCTGCTTATAAGTTTTGCACAGTAGTTCAAAGAGACCACATTCAAACTGTAACAGTTTAACAGGTTTCTTCAGGTAAAACAGACACTTGTGTGGATGACTGCTCGATATTCATGCTCTGTTCTGGTTTGCTCCGTCACCTCAAAGAAACTGACTGAAACTTGGTCACACTGAAGCAGGAGTCGTTTGCATCCTTCCCTCTCTGTCTGTAGGAAAAAAGAACAAGCTACGTCTCTACTACTTGTCCTGGTTAAGGAATAAAATCCTGCGTAATGACCCGGAGGTGGAGAAGAGACAGGGCTGGACGTCAGTGGGTGATTTAGAGGGCTGTGTTCACTATAAAGTGGGTAGGTACACTAAATAAAAACAGAATGATCTTTTACAGAGCTTCAAACTTACAAATAATGCAGGTTACAGATGTTGTGTATGTAGTGATCTTTAGGAGCTACGTGTAGAATATGCGGTCTCAGATTTTTCACGCTCCTTACCGCTTGTTTTGTTTCTGTTTTTCTGTTTTCTAGTGCGTTATGAGAAGATAAAGTTCTTGGTGATTGCCTTGAAGAATGCTGTGGAGGTGTACGCTTGGGCCCCAAAACCCTACCACAAATTCATGGCCTTTAAGGTTGGTAACAAATTAATGAAATGCAATATAAAATAAGAGATACTGAAGATATAAGTAAGTTCATCAGTCTGTGGAGCTGTGAAATACTAATATCATGGAAAGTACTACTTATTCTACTTATTAGAAGGTTTTTTAGATGTTTGTAGTAATCGTAAAGTCACACAGTAGTTTATCTCAGACTTTTCTTCTAGTTGAAAACTTGAAGCACCTGCCTTTTTATTAACCAGTGTGTGTAGTCATGTAAACAGGCTGACATGCTGGTTTTAGCATGCTAACTAACAGCACTACAGACAATGTGAAGCTAAGTTTAACATCGCGGTGTAACACCTAAGAACATCAACCTGCTCAGCTTTCCTTTCCATTGATCGATTCATTGATTAAGTGGGTTATTGCTGTGTTATTTCCACAGTCGAACACTTGCATGTACACAGACAGGACACATCAGGTTCTGGGTCTCATAACCACAGACTCTCAGCAGAGATGTGTCCCATTTCTGTTTGTCCATTGAGGCCTGAACTACTTTCTCTTCCATACTGTGTCACATTTTTTTCTCATTTGAAAAGGCCAAAAATGGAAGAATAGGTGGACTATCTTAGGATGGCAGCGTTTGTGACACTGCATCATTATTAATGGAGCAGTTCCACTTTAGATTATGTAATTGGGCTAATGTGCAAACTTATGTAACTTAATCATCGTGTCTGTGTGTCTGCCCAGTCCTTCAGAACTCTGCCTCAAAAGCCCCTTTCTGTTGACCTGACAGTGGAGGAAGGTCAAAGGTTAAAGGTCATCTACGGCTCCGTGTCTGGTTTCCACGCCATTGACGTAGACTCTGGAACACCATATGACCTCTACTTGCCGACACATGTAAGCATCTGCTCCGTTCTTCGTACTCTTTGAGGATCGCGTCATCACTTCGACTCAGGAGGTTGTGCGTGTCTGTTTGTGTTGGTTTGCATGTTTTGTTAGCAGGATTATTCAAAAAGTTGTGGATACTTGTGAGAGCTGGGGCTTAGCCCATTTTAGACATGATTATCTTTTGGAGTTGATTTTGATCTGAATACAGATTTTGCAGCAATCACAGATGTCACATTGAAATAGGAAAAACGAGGTTGAACAAGGCCGCCAGTGCCAGTCATCACTGTTTTTGCCATAAAGGTGCGTGTCAAGTCTGTGACGTAGGATAGTTTGAGGGTTTCCCTGCTCTGCTCCATCACTGTGGCTCATATGATGACCTGTAGTTGTCATCGGGAGAGTTTTACATCTTTAAAGACTAAACCGATGTCTGATCTCTGTACCTGCAGCTTTCTGTTAAAGCAGCTTATTAAGTCCTTTTCTTTCATTTATCAGCTCTCCAGTCAACCATATCACCTCACTCTTCATCTCTTAGTATACATCTCAGTATAGCCCTCCTCCCACTCACAGTCATGTCAGTCATTACTTTCCTGCATTTCTGCTGTGTTCCCTCCACTCTCCTCCAACACAGTCGATGGCTGTCAGAAACTATTGTTCCATCCGCTTCCTTTTCTCCCTCCCACTGTCACTCTATCATTCAAGGTACCACTGTTCATTTTCTCTTAATTTCATCGTCTTTCTTTCTGCATTTACCAAAATATCATTGCTCGCCCTCACTCCGTCTGTGGGAACTAATATCAAACTGTTGTGACTCACGTTCACATGTGGTGTTTGAACTTTCATTAAATCTGCAGACACTGACTGAGTGAAGCTGCTGTCACAGATCTTTTATGCGTGTACGCTGATTTTTCAGCTGATATTGAAATGTGGATGTTTTGACGAGGCACTGGAGCGTTTGATCATTTCCTGTGTGGCTGTGGAGGAGTTTGATTTGTGATGTTCTCTAGAATTAGCACAGCTTCACCCAACAGATTCATCACAGACTCGACACCGCCTCCTGAAAATGAGACTGACACAAGCAATGACACTAAAGAAGTCACATGCTTTAGTGTCATTGATGCAGGTGGCTGTAGCTCAGGTGGGAGAGTAGGTCACCTACTAACAGTGGCTGGTGGTTCGATCCCAGTCTGCTCCAGTCTGCATGCCAAATATCCTTGGGCAAGATACTAACCCCATGTTGAAGCCGTCCGTTTACCATTTACATGTAGAACCAAGGTGCTGTTCTCAAACTGTAACGAACCACAGCAGACCCAGTGATCCGTTATAAGCTGGTGAGGCGTGATTGTAGATGCCACTCAGGTGCATCCATCTCACCTGCAGTGGCATCGCAAGCCACGCCCTGCCACATAAACCTAATAAACTGAGACTCACAGTCCAGTCAAGTCACCACCCTCCTTAGAGGGCCTTTAAATTAGGCAATAACACATTGTACACCATGTCAAACTAAGCACACCCTTACTACACACTACTGCTGCATTCAGGCTTAATTTTTTCTAATGATGTCTTCATTATTTCCTGATATGTAAAACCTTAGAATTGAAAGAGGTACCATGACTGTATATGCTATAGCCTCAGTATCTGCATCAGATTCATTTCAGTTTATAGGTCACATACAAAGCGATTTAATCTCAAGTGGGTTGTCCCAGTTAAACTTTGCATAATAACCTCACTTTCACCTTAAAGTACACTCTGAAAACATTCACGGTTAACGACACAGTCACAGCACTGATGAACTGGAGCATCTTAGGTGTGTTTTCAACACTCTGCATGATCTCTTTGGTGAAAGTAAACGACTGCATTTGGTGGCTGGATTCAGCACGGCCAGTATTTCTTTGTTTGGTCCTTGTTGGGAACATGTAAATCTTACTTGTTTAGTGTTTAATATTTAGAAAGGTTACGCTGTAAATGTATTTGTGTCTTTAACTGTGACCAATCGCCCACTGCTGGTACAGTTGGAGCAGTTATTATTCTTCCTCTGCTGTATGTGGGCATGTAAAGCTCGCTGTAGCTTGAGTGAGTCATATTCACATTCTGACACATCCTGTTAAATAAGTTCTTAGCAACAACTGGAGAGGCCCGAGGCTCAGTTTATATTAAAGTTGTTCAACTTTACGCTGGAAACATTTTGGCTTGAGCCTTTATTTAATCAGTCTTTCCAGAGCCTGAAGGTAATCTGATTCCATCGGTTGATTTACTGTGCAAACTATACAGCACTACATGTGGTGTGGAGTGTGAGTGGGTGGCTGGTTGTTCTAGTTTAATGGTTTATTTAAAGATGTTCTTTATATTTGTCCGCCTAGCATCCAGGAACGTTTAATCATTTTGTGAGTCATTCTGAAAGGACTCGTGTCACATTTAAATTTTTCGGTCACAAATTGCTGCGTGGAGTTAAAGCGATTATAAACTTTCTTTCTGTGAGGCTGTTTTTTTTGGGTTTTATTTACACTCAAACACACACAGCGCCCCTGCCACCGCTAAACTGTGCTACTTTCTGTAAGCAAGGAGGAGTTGGAGACACATGAAGAGAGAAATTAGCTCTAAAAATACACCCCTTCTGTCCTCCTTCTCTTACCATCATTAACTGTGTGTGTGTGTGTGTGTGTGTGTGTGTGTGTGTGTCCTGACCTGCTGCCCCCCCCCCCCCCCCCCCCCCCCCCCCCCCCGCCTCCTGTGTATATTAAGCGAGCCTGCTCACAGCTGCTTACTACACCGGTGCCTTATGCTGCTGCTGCTGCTGCTTCGATATCATTTCTGCTCCTTCCCGTGTTTTCCTCTTTTCTTGTCTCTCTTACATACACACTGGAGCTTTCTGCCAGACACACTCAGCTGCAGCTGCAGCACTCCTTTAAACCCACTCACTTTCTCTTTCTTCGCACACACTGGAGGAACCTTCACACTCCTGGGGCTTTTCCCAGTTGCTGTTATCAGATACACACTCATTCTTGTCTTAGGTGCACACACACACACACACAATCAGTTAAAGACGTCAAAACAATGATTTCTGTTACTGTTAAAATCAGTTCACCTGTAAGCGAAGCCTAACCCTCAAACGTTTTCTCTCTCTCTCACACACACACACACACACAATGTGCCCACCCACTTAAAGAAGTATACACACACACATGCACACACACACGCGTGCAGCCATCTCCTGTTGTTGCCTGCAAACTATGTAACAATGCTGATTCCGAGGCAGAGGATTAAGATTGCGCTGCGGCTGTGGATGCCTGTTCTCATGCTCAGGATTGTGGTGGCTCACACTCTGGTAAGGTGTTCGGTGTGAAGCGCAGTGATTTGTTTCGGGCACAGAGCTCAGCCCAGCATTTTCTTCTTTTATTGTAGGACTTTTGCTTCGGTGGAATCTGTAAAGGATTAATTGACGTTGCAGTGTTTGTCCTAATCTTTGTAGTTTGTCTGATATTTATGTTTAGAAAGTTGCAATGATTTATTTATAGTTAAATCTTGTCAGACCTGCTGCAGTGAACGCTTGGCTGGTTGGAATATTTCATAACTAGTTTGCTAAAAGTGTCTGAACAGATATTTCAGAGTTTCTAGATTAAATGTGGCTGGCAACAAACAAACACCTCTCCTTCACGTTTATGGACTTTAAGGTTGTGCAATATGTAAAAATGTTCCAACCGACAGTCCAATAACCAATGATAGGAGAAAAAGTCGTGCAGCTGTAGACTTTTTGATGGGTGGAGCAATGCAATTATGCACGGACTGATTTGCGCATTTTAAATTTCTAAGTTTTGTTTGGAGGGAATATTTTAGCTTCTTTTCTTGTTTGTTTCAGTATTATTATAGATACTTTTTGGATTGTTCATTTATTTAAATCCAACAAAAGACTTAACTTTACATCAGAGGGTTTTATGTTCACTGGAAGAGACATTTTGATTTTTAACTTACTTTTTGTTTAATTTTGTATTTGTTGTTCGGTCGAGTGTGTCAGACAGATAAACACTGGAACAGCCTGTAAACACGTTACAGTGGGAAAAGAAGCTTGTTCCTCTTTGTTTCCAACATTGTGGTTTTTTAAATTTAAATAAAGTGCTTTTGTTCGTTAAAACAGCGCTGTTATTTTTGACTGCTTCTCTTAGCTTCAACCAACATTATTAACAAATGTACTCACGGGCAAAAAAAAAAAAAAAGATCAGCGAAAGGCTCCGCTTATCGTCGATAGTTGATGTATTTGTCCAATCACCAAAGCTTGATGGACCCTTTGATTTATTAGAAACCTGTTTATGAAGCGTTGGGTTCGTCCTTCTGCTGGATAAGTAAATGGATCTTATCTGGTTAGATAAACATCCTGAGCTGTTGTGAACATGTGTCTGAACTGTTAAATATATTCTTAGGTAACTACTTTGAAGATGTTCTCAGTGAAATAATGTAATAACAATTTTCTGAATGGATTTAAATAAAGTTAAAGTTAGATAAACTTAACTGAGCAGTGAAATGTGTCTTCGAATAAAATCGAATCTTTCACTTGTTTTTTTACTTCCTCCTGGAATTTGATCTTAAATACAGTCTGCTGTGTTCAATCTCTGTTAAACTGTTTTCCAGATATTAAATTAAGAATGTGAGAATCTGAGTATCTGGTCAGTTCTGATACAATGCCGCCATATTTAGTCAAGGACTTTAGTTTCATCATGAAATCTAGTCTTTGAAATAAAATTGTAACTATGGATTTGTTACATTTGATTGTTGCAATGGTTGTTCATTTAGACCTGAACTTTAGTCTTTGGATCACCAGTGACTGTAAGATAACATTTAAATAGCATGAAGGAACAGCCTTCATGTTTTCTGCAATCCATATAGATGATAGTATTTTCTGGGGTTTTTAATTTGGGTTTTTCTTTCCAAACAATAATTTAAAGGAAAAAAAAGAGTGTTCATGTTGTGTTTATGTGTGCATTACTCTACAGATCCCGGGTCCCATCCGTCCTCATGCAATAATCATTTTGCCAAACAAAGCTGGAACAGAGGTCCTGGTTTGCTATGAAGACGAGGGCGTCTACATTGACACCTATGGCCGTATCACCAAGGATACAGTGCTGCAGTGGGGGGAAATGCCTACATCTGTCGGTAATGTTAGAGCACACATCTTTATGCAAATGCTATATACACCCATAAAGGTCTATTTTTGTACACAGTGCGTCTTTGTGCAGGTACCACTAACAACAGCACAATTACAACGATTAGTCAGGCACTGCTTAACATCACTGTAGATTTTTCCAGTTCAACTCACTAGATCTGGATGAGCAGCTGTCCTGCCACTGAGAACTTAACCTGAACCACATTCAGTGGAGACAGATTGGAGACAGGGTGGGCTAAAAATAAGATGGTAGTCAATCTGTGTGTGTGTGTTTTTGGGGCATGGAGATGAGGCAGTATTCAAGTATAAGGAGTAAAAATGTAGGAGACATATTTAGACTGTTTTCTCATACTCGTCTGTTTCTCTCCAATCCAGCCTACCTGCAGTCTAACCAGGTGATGGGTTGGGGAGAAAAGGCCATAGAGCTGAGGTCAGCGAACACGGGGAACCTGGAGGGAGTGTTCATGCATAAAAAGGCTCAAAAGCTGAAGTTCCTGTGTGAAAGAAATGACAAGGTAGGAGGAACTTATGACAAAAAACAGCCTCACTCTCTTTATTTATGCACTGTTTGTTTGATTTCAGTTCCTTAAAGCGCCGTCTTGTTGCAGGTTTTCTTTGCGTCGGTGCAGTCGGGCGGCAGCAGTCAGATTTACTTCATGACTCTCGGACAGAACTCGCTGTTCAACTGGTAACAACGAGACCAGTTACCTCTGGGATTGACTGGTGGGCGTCTGCCTTCATTGTTCTGGGTTATCCTGGTGATGCCTTGTTGTGTGTTTTTTGGCTTTGTGCTGACCTGCGTTGACCTCCGTGAAGTGGTGGATACCATTGCAAGAGTCTGCTCGATTTCTCCATCCGTCCCTCAGCCTTGTGCAGTCGCCATATTAAACCATTATGATCAATGATTGAGCTGGTCAAAAATCCACCTGCAGGAAAAAAGCTTGAATTCATCGCTCCATCCTCGACTACTGACGCGTGGATCACAGCACTGACGCCTGGACATGATTTTCAGCACAAACACACATCCACAGAAATGTTCAAAGGTACAAGCAGCTGTGCCAGCATCTTTTTTCCTTTATTTTACGTGACGTTTCACCAAAACAGAGGGCTTCACGTAAACGGTTGTTCTGGGATTGCACATGAACACCTGGCTGTTTGTTCAGCGCCTGGATTTTTTTTTCTTTTTTTCAAGAATCAATTATGACTTAATTATGTGCTTAACAAGTATTCGATTGTGTGCGTTTTAAAATGCCCAGCTCTGATGCATTTCTGGATCATCGGCATCCTCACACCTGGATCACAGTTGTTGCTGCACACACCAGCAGATGATTACACCAGAGAGTAATCATCACTTAATTTGTGTTTGTCTGTCAGTAGCTTTGTTCACTCTGTACATCACCTGGGCATTTAATGAAATGTGGGCTGCTTCATATCATTCCATCTTTGTTGCTCGTGCCATGATTACGTCCTTGGAGCAGTTTTAGATCCACAGTGTTCGCTGCCTGTCTGCAATACCTCAAAACTGTTCCGGTATTTATGAAGTCCTTGAATTGATATAATTGCTTTTATCAGAGTGGTAGAACCCAAACAAACTATCATATTACTGTACTGACTCATGTTCTAGTTTATTAAATACATATCACTATTTTATTTAATATATAGCACTATCAAATGTTAGATAGGAATTATTTTCTCACGCAACTAGTCTGCAAATTCGTTATGAAGTGTGGAAAAAAAAATACTGATGGGTATATTTGCTGCGTTGCATAGTTTGAATTAGTTTGAATATATGTTGCTAGCACAGCCCCTCCCCTCGGCTCTAAGTGTGAGAGGTCAGTCTACCACAGAACTGGACCACGTCATTTAAATCGCATTTCTTTTTGCAAAGGACCTTAAAAGCCATTTACCATAAAAGGAGCAGTTTAAATGTGCAGCATAAATAGTGTAGATAAATAGAGATATAAAGCAAGTATAATTCGCTCTTTTTTTGTATAGCTTGTATATAATCCTGTAAGATGCACTGTTTTCTAAATATTTTATTACACGCCATCTTTACATATATGTACAGAATTGCAGGCTTACGAATGTGAAATTCAATCTTAAAACAGAGTCGTGCATGCCCCCCACTGTCTTTGATTGTGAATGTGAGCTGCTCACAGGTCTCACAAACTTGGCTGAATCGTCGAAAATCAAATGTGAATTCTTTTTGTTTGATTTTCTTGTTGCGTGTATAAGAGAGGTGTTTTGCACAGTTGCCCTCTTATACGCGTTACATCAAAAGCCATCCTGTCGTCAGTATTGAAGAGATCACTTCTAACCTTTGGATCAGTATTTGTTACACTACCCACTGTGGGACCAGTTTTTGATGGGGCAACATGTTGAAAATGTAAAATATAGGATATGTAGTGAGTTGGGCCTCTTTGTCTTTTATTCAATGAGCTTCAAAGCAAGAAACCAAAGATGAAAGCTTTGATGTATTTGCTTCCTTGATTCTAACAGATGATTCACAAGTGACAACTGATCTCATTTATGAATCAAGTTATTAATTTGATAAACTCTTAGATCACCTTGTAAACTCGCCCAGGCCCAAAGTGTTGCAACAAAATACATACAAGTCAATGTTACGAGTGTTTGTGTATTAAATAGCACATATGTATGCATTAAGTATTATTTGTTTTGGTAAAGGTAAAGAAATCATTGCGGTTTTTTTACCTTCAAATGTGAATCTGCGTATTTATCCATTTTATTATTCTGTTTCTCCTCTACGAGATTTTGCTTAAACGGCTAACTTTATGTTTTTTACGTTATCCTGCACACTCTTGAATTTTGTCGTTATCATAATTGTGCCAAATGTTTTTATATACA
Organism: Neolamprologus multifasciatus; assembly: GCF_963576455.1. Classification (NCBI taxonomy): domain Eukaryota; kingdom Metazoa; phylum Chordata; class Actinopteri; order Cichliformes; family Cichlidae; genus Neolamprologus; species Neolamprologus multifasciatus. The sequence goes on from NC_140440.1 coordinate 18,399,362, forward strand.
TTTATACTATAATTTTACTTTTATTATAGACTTATGACTTGTGAGAAATATTACAGCTGGTTCTGTGAGAATATTTTGAACTGGAAAATGAAGTTTTTGTCTTATTGCTAAGTTTTAATCACGTCTTACAACGATTCTTTCGGGGACAGAAGGTGTTTGATTGTCTGACGTACTTAACATGGCTATTGTGCATTAACATAGTGGATTGTGACCTAATATTACCAGGCTAAGAGGTGCTCGCTAACAGGGCCAAAATATACCGTAACTATTAGCTAACTTGCAGTTCCTAGCTAATGCTGTTAGCTGTTATATGAAAACAAAGCTTGGCTAGCAGTACCGAAATGAGTCACTTTTCTCATAAACAAAAGGACTTGTACACACGTAGCATACTTTGCGCTAATATTTACATAGATTCAGATTGTAAGGCACCTTAAAACTGTTATCCTTGTTTGAAGTGGATAACAACTGAAATTAAATTTGGTTAAATTAAATTCTGGCAAGCATGTCATGAGTAAATACACCTTACCTAGCTTGCTTTTTTTAAATTAACTTTTTACCAATAATGTTAACATTTTTTAAAAACCTGTAGGCTACTGTATATGTGGGTTTTTGTTTTAAGTATGGAATAGGACAAGTACATAGAGACTGTTGCTGTGCTAGCTTGTGGTCAGGTCTACAGGGAAAGGTGACAGTGTAGAACCGACAACTTTGGTCAGGTTCCTGAGCAGGACCGTGGCCAGACTAGACAGGAGAGCAGACCAAAACCTAGTGCTCCACAGTTCTTATAGTTTTTGTTCAGCTCTAACTTTCAGTTATCGAACAGCCTGCATCTGCTCATCCTGCTTCCACACTCTGTCATACACCTTTAGGGTATATGCTGGGAAATAAACCAGCTCTAAAATGAGTTCTGACTCCATAATTCTCATTTGTCTTCAAAACTGATTAAATTGCAGAGTTCATTATGAAATTCTGTTACAATAACCACTTTTCTTTTACATGGTCTAACATTGGAATGATTGAGAGTATCTGTCTTGTTCTCTGAACTGCTTTAAGTAACAGCATATGAAATCAGCTCATCTGCAAGCTGACCAGTTTGACACCTAATAACAGTTTCCTTTTTATCAGGGTTTATCCATTTATGATCTTAAGCTACTCTTTTAGAGAATGAGGATATTTTTCTGGTTTATTTGAAGCAAAGTGTCTGCCTGCTGCCACTCTTTGCTCCCTGTTGCTTAGCACTGGACGATCGCTGTATCACTAATGAGAGAGCGAGGGAACAGCGCACTTCCTCCTACACCTTCCACTGGTTAAAAACCTGATAGATTCTGTATCAGGCCTGTGGTGACTCACATCCTTAACTCTCCCACAAACTCTTTTTCTCTCACTTTTCACAACACGTTTCCTCTTGCTGCCACTTTTCCTCCCCTCGGCATCTTTTCCCCATCTTCAGCTTCATGCTCCCACCCCTGGCTGTCTCTTTAGCTTCCCACACCCGCTTCCTTTTATTTCTGTTCGGTTCACGGAGACCTGTCACATCAGATAGCACATCTTTATTGCACCAAGTAGATTTGCACAGCTTTTCAGATTAAAAGTAAGGTTTAATTGATGGAGATGGACCCAAACATTTAGCCCAACCTCATTATTTCTCCGGATTGTGTTGCAAAGTGGGATGAAGCGTGATACAGGACGGAAAAAAATGAATACAAAGCAGCTTGCGTTTTTGCAGTATTCACTTAAGTGTCAGCTGTTGTTTTCCACCCTGTGGATGTGATGTGTGGGAGAGTGTGATGAAAACTGGTGTTTAAAAAGGCAGAATTCAGTCTTCAAGGAAAGGAGGGACAGAGTTGGAGGATGTAGTTAGGAGGTTTTAGTCAAGTGTCAATAGGAGGAACGAGGAAGAGGCTTCAAGAGGCTTAATTTCTTTAAATAATACCTAGAACATATGTTTAGATATTTATATAGGTTTGGTTGTGATGAAGAGAAGGAGGAAGAGGATGTGAAAGGGGTGCTGACTGTATACATTAGCCTTTTAAGATTAAATATTGACATTTATTGCGTCATTCATCAATAAGCAAAATTATTTTCCTGGTCAATTTGGGGGGGGCGTGATATTTTCCAAAATCCAACTAATTACATGTTACATGGTAGTCTGACTTTATTCTTTAGTTGGAAGTTTTTGGTGTTATTTGACCCACAGAACCGTTGTTTTGAGATTATATAAGACCAAATATTATATGGCTAAATATCTGAAAATATATCTGTCTGCTCCTGTATCATTTATAAGATAATTCTTTTGATACTTTGGTATATTTTTGCACTGGACCTTTGTTTTATGCATTGTACACTGTACCCCTCATGCTTTGATACGAACGCACACTAACTCGTGTTTCCATGTAAAATGGTAAAAAACGGTGAGGCCACAATAAATATGTTGAATCAAGTATCGTCTCTGTTTCTTCCTAGTTTTCACTGATAGGACGACTTTATTTAATCCACTGATGGGTTGATTTGCACGCTGATATTTCTGATCACGCTGCATCTGTCAAAGTGACAAAATATGTTGCGTTTGTCCTTGTTGGCATCAACAGAAACATTCTGTCACTCATTTTCTAATGATGACTCTAATATACTGAAAAGAAAAAGAATATCACATATATGTTTTTAATGCATTTCCCATTTAGAAAGGATCATTTTATTAGACTCAGATTCCTGTTGGCCAAAACTGAAGTGGGGATAGAAGCCACTAACATCGAGACATGCAAGCTCCTTACCATACATGGAGGGTTTCACCCCAAATCCAGCACTTTGACACTGTGCGCCAAGAGGAACAAAGAAAGCCGAGGACCAGTGAGAGTCAGAACAACTGTCCAGGATGAGACGACGAACATCCATGATTTCATCAGGCCACAACTGACCTTGTGCTTGGAGCTTATCTCAAGCAACAGAAACCTGAGAAAGAAGAGGACCAAGGAGAAGAACCATCGTGGAAGGACAGGCCCCTGCACGGTATGTACCAGTGGCAGATAGAGGAAGTTGCTGACATCCAGAAGTCCTACCAGTGGCTGGACAAAGCTGGACTGACAACACAGAGGCACTAATCATAGCAGCACAGGAACAAGCTCTAAGCACAAGATCCATAGACCTGCACCCCAGGTGCAGGCTGTGTAAAGATGCCCCTGAGACAATCCAGCACATAACAGCAGGGTGCAAGATGCTAGCAGGCAAAGCATACATGGAACGCTATAACCAAGTGGCCGGCATAGTGTACAGAAACATCTATGCCAAGTATAACCTGGAAGTCTTGAAGTTAAAATGGAAGACGCCACCTAGGGTGGTGGAGAATAACCGAGCTACGATCCTGTGGGACTTCGTAATTCAGACGGGCAAAGTGGTCATGGCTAACCAACAGGACATGGTAGTGGTGGACAAGCAGAGGAAGACAGCCGTAGTGATACCGAATGACAGCAACATCAGGAAGAAGGAACACAAGAAGCTGGAGAAGTACCAAGGGCTCAGAGAAGAGCTCGAGAAGATGTGGAGGGTGAAGGTAGCAGTGGTCCCAGCAGAGTACTAGTTATAGTGACAGGGGGCGATAGTGACAGGGAACAACATTGAAAATCTCTGTCCAGAAGAGCAAGAGCGCAGTCGTAGAAACAGCAAAGATGCTGTACAAGGCGTGCAAGCTCCCAGACCCCTCGCAGAGGACCTGTAGGGATCCTGTATGGATCAATGTAGGTTTTGCATATTCAGGCATGTATCTTAAACTATCCCAGAAGCTTCTATGTCCATTACTTTAATAAGTGAAGCCTTTTGGAATGAGATGATTCTGTTTGATGTACTCAGTATATTGCATCAGTTAGATCTATGTGAAATATGATGAATAAAGCCCTGATGAGCTGAGCTTGAGTGTGATCTGTTTTCCAAGGTTGTGTATTCACGTCTCCCTCCATCTGTCCGACTCTCTCTGGTTCTCAGGTTTCTACCCAAAGACTCACTGGCACCGGTTGCAGGTTTTCTGGCCCCTGTCTCTCACACTTGGATGAAGTTTGGTCCGGTTATGATGCCTCCGCCACTTTTTGTAATTTCAGATGGAACAATATATCTTTATAGTTTGTGCAGCAACGTGCAACAAGCTAGCTCTGTGTCAGCTATCCATGGTCATTTGGATTTGGCAATAGCTGTGCGCATTAGCACAAAGGCATGAGGCACCAGCTGGGGCAGACTTGAGCTTCCCTATTCTCTTTGACCATTAATTAACACTTCACTCTGCTCTAAATTTGCTCCTTCCGTACCCCTCTAACCGAACCCCACATGGCTTCGTCTCATCCCCCTCCTCAGCCTCAGATTCCCCCCTAACCCCGTCCCACACCCCAACCTCTTCAACACACACACGAGCCCCTGCTTGTGTGTAAATGTGTGTGTCAGCTCACCCAAAGCAGGAGCGTCCAGTGACCAAGCCATGACTGGCAGCCACACAGTCATATAGCAGTTTTGGTTTTAGCATTTGGATTTTCTGCTTGTTGGATCAATATATTTGTTGTTATTCTTGGTTTTGTGGCCTGCTGGGGATAAAGCAGACAGGTAAGGATGGGGATATTTTTGCGGAAGTTCACTTCAGATGGGTTAAAGATTGTGGTGAGGATGCAGAGCTGCCTGTTGCTTGTCTAAATTAAGCTAGAAGCATATGACACACAATTACAGCATGGAGGAACTTGTGCAACCCAGCTTGCATTTCAGATCATTAGCTTTTCAGTAGAGACATCGCAAAAGTGTAAGTCCAGCATGTGTGGCATGCTTCAAGCCCTGCTCCTTGTCAGGATTCAAAGAAAAGAGAAAGCAAAAGTCAAGTTAATCAGATAATCAAATGGTGTATATCATTTGGTCCATGGCCAATGAGATCCTGATACTGCAGGCAGTACTGGAGTGACTGAGTTTGCAGCCAGAAGGAAGAGGACAGCTGGAATGATCTGTCTAAAGTTATTTATAATTTATATGCTGCGTCATGTGCTATCTAGCTATATTTCATTGACAATAGTTACCTCGATACGCTATTATTCTAACTACCAACCTTTGTAGCTACGTAGCTTCCTACCTACCTGCTTATCTAATAACCTACCTTTCTACTCGCCTATCCATCTGTTGATCTACCTACTTACTTTCCCCTGGCTGCCTTCAGCTTTTAGTGACACCACTAAAGATTCTTTGTAGTTACTGTTACAAAACGGCATCTATCAAAAGAGAACATCCCAATACACATCTTTAAATTAGCACAATGATAGTCTTTGAAAAATATATAGGCACACTCAAAGACATTGGTGCAAACTATCCACATAGGATATCCAGTGCAGCAAATGAAGAGGGGAATTTAAAGGGTATACATAAAAAAAGGAACTGTGTCAGTTACATGTCCTGCAGTGTGAGGCAACATAAGACATACCAGCCAAATTTGAGCTCTGTGTGTGTGTACAAGCCTGGCATGCCTGTGTGACACTGTGTTCAGCCACTGGGTTCTGGTTGGCCAAAAGAGAGATCAGGTGACCCAGTCTGCGCTAAATTGGTCCTGTGCACAGCCAAGCTGAGGAGGTAGGAGAATTGGAGAGTCATAGGTTGAGGACTAGGACGGTTTCTGGAGTGATGCAACTGAGAAAATTCAAAATGTAATTTCTCTTTGTTATCAGTAGTACCTTTCCAAAGAGTTGGCCTTTGAAATCACCTCTTTATTAAATAATTAAGTCACTTATTGATAAATGGCTGAATAAGAAAGAAGAGCATGTGCAAAAAGGGTGTAGCTATTGCAGTATACAGTGTGTTAAGTAGATGAGTTGTACAGGGAGCCACAGGCAGGAAGGATTTCCTGTGTCGTTCAGTGGGGCTTTTTGGTAATTATTTGGTATTATCCAACATTGTCTTTTATCTTGGACAACATCCACCTCTCTGACACCACCTTAAGGGAGTCCAGCTCCATCCCCACAACATTACAGACCAACATACCCAACAACTATGTTGGGTATGTTGGTCTGCTCTGACTTTCCGAAGGGGAAATCTGAATTCCACAAAAAACTTCCAACTGGGAATTTCAATTTTCCTTATTTACTTATTTTGGAAGGCACCAAAACAACCATTGTTACCAATATTAGCATTTAGCTTAAATTACTACTGTATCTGAACAGTCTCAGAGAAACGCTGGAGTGAACCAAGATTCATGCTTTTAGAGAAGATACAATTTAATTCCTTATCATATCCTGCTGCTATCACAAAACATCATATCATATACAGTATAAACTGACACTAATGCTACATTCACTTACTTAAGAGTCTTCTATCTATTAATTACAAAGATATTTCCTGGAAAGACCCATGTATTAAATATATTTCTTAATGTACAACAATGAATAGTACTAGATTTATAATTTCAGTTTTTCATAAATAACTAATAATAGCTGTGTGCAGTATGCATCATGTAATGCTACTTTTATCATTACAGCTGAGTAAAGCAACAGTGTGTGCCTTTTTGTATCTTTTCTCTTTGCTGGTGTGCTCTTGGTCTGGTCACAGAGATGTATGGAAAAAGTTTAACATGATGTTTGTGTTTGTGCATTTTGCTTAGCCTGTTATAAACCTCCTACATTCAGTGGTTAATACATTACTCTAGATTTTTGGAGGGTACCTTTCACAGCCCACAGGTTTATATAAAGGTTACTTTGTTAGCTAATTTTAACACGGTCCACTTCATTCTGGATTTCTGCTCTAATGTGCCACTCCTGTCCACAGCTGAGAGCTGCTAGTGGCTGAAAGCTTCATGGTGTTGTGTACAGCAATGAGGGATCTGTTTAAATGAGCAAGGCTGACTGTTTCTTCCTGGTTGTCAGAATCTCCTCGTCGACTGCAGGACAGCTCAGTTTTCTTTGATAACTGTAAATGACACATCTATACATGCTGTTAGTGTATAAAATAGATCATTTATGCTAATAACACAGGTTGGAGGATACGTTTGTGGCACCTATTAACTATCACCACTCACCGTTTTTAATAGCAAACCAAATGACAAACAGTCATCACCATGACTCATCTCCAAAAGGCTGGCTTTCTCCTGTCAGGTGAGAACAGGTGCACTGGAAATGCACTTACTGGAATATTGGACTCAGTGCAGCCATCTTCCTCTTTCCCCGTGTTACAGAATCAGTGGGCTCAACATGCTGTTAAAAATACCAGCCATGATTCTTCATTGACACATCAGTGAGCAACACAGAGTTGTGTGCCATACGCATTAGCAAGCCATATTGACAAATTACATGCAAATGTTTAGAGTAGCAGTCTGCAGTAATAGGGACCTACGAAGATCTCTAAAGATGGTCTAAAGATATGTGATTTTATATATGCATTATACTGTATTAATGCTTCTCACCACACAGACAAATATTGCCCTGCAGGCAGGTGTGTGTGGAGATATTTGTGGTAGGACAACATGTTTCTTAGACCATCCAAAAACAGGTTGAAGCTAGAGGCAGAACAGTCAGGGGCTGGTATACTCTCACTTATGACAGGAGCAGAGCAGGCTCGAACGTAAACTCAGGTATAAATGTGTGATTGGAACAGCAGAAAAGGAAGAATCAATTTGGAAGTTATGGTTTTGTGGTTCTTTGTAGCAGTTTGGTCTGCTTTTGTGTGTTTTGTGTTCTTTTAGATTTGGTGTGTCTTTGTTTGTTCTTCAGATCCTTTGTGTAGAGTACAACAATTACTTCAAATGACTTTGAAACAAAAAATATTCCAGTCACTGTATTCAGAGCTCTGGTGCAGGAGCCCACCGAACTCCTGGCTATGTTTTACTGGGTATGGCTTCAGGGAAACAGGAGGTCTGAGATGGGTAGCATCTTTCCTCTTTGAGGGCTGCTAAAGGCCAACTGGCAATAAGCTTCTGGACGATCTAGTGATGATGTTTGCTCTCCTTTGGATTCATGTTTTAACATCTTCTGTCAGTCTGGACGTCCTTTCGTCTCACTTTAAACTTTAGGCACTTAAACTTAATAATCTGAAGGCATGACAGTCGACATCGGACACCCAGGGAGGGAGGTTATACTGAGAAGCCTCCAGCAAGTTGCATTATGGGAAATGTAGGGTCTAATACTGCTCAGTCTTCACCTACACTAAAGCAAAAAGGATGCCACTGTCACCTGTGTCTTTGATTTGCCTGTCGTCGGATAATATCAATGTTACATCCTTGTTTGGGACGTCACTGAACTTGGCTGCCACTGCTTGTGTGCCTCTGTCCATCTGTTGCTTGCCAGGTAGTGGTTTTGTTGCACTGCATGAATGTGTCCTGCCATAAATTCTGCAGTTATATAAGAGAGACAATTGATACAAAGGGTTTAGCAACAGTTGCTGTTGTATCAGCAGTGGGCTTTAGTACGCGCACACACAGCTGTTTGGAGTGATTATGTGAGGGGAAAACTGGATGTACACACGGATGTCATACATGCCTTAGTTGTTTCTTCTTTCTTAAGCTGTGATCCTCTCATTTAGACAATGTTTAGGCTGTGTTTATTTGACTGCTGTGACCCCATGTAGCACAACTAGTACAAATAGTAACCCAGCTAAGATGTACTGTTGTAGATTAAATGTATATGACACATAATTCTAGAGTAAAGGCTTTTCTTTACCTCTGCGAATTCGACATGGAGACACTTTGATTTATCACAGCTCAGACAGTCTGTGCAGTGCTTAGGAGGTGACAAAGTTTAATTTAGCCCAGAAACCTGAACCTCAGGCAGCTCCTTCTCTGAAACCAAGACAGACCTCCCAAGGCTGGAAGGCTGAGATCTGAGGGAGTCTTTTGGGTGTATGAGTCTCCTTATGCCTTCAGTTAGCTCAGATATGGCCATGCTGTTGCCAAACAAAGTCATGGAGAAACAGTGACCTGTTACAAGAGTGATTTGGTGCCCTGTTTTAGGAATCCAGTGTGTGAGCTCAAGCGTTTAAGCTTATTTGTTTCCACGTCTAACTTTGAGTCTGTGTAAGCGTGTGTGACCATTCATTTGTTTGGGGATGATAAATAGTAATACAAAACATTACTGTGTTTGTATATCACCACCTGAAAGAAACAACAGATCAATAGAAATGCATGTAATCAAGCTTGAATTTAGCTGTATTAAATATAACTGCTGGAGGCTTCTTCCTGTTAAAAGGGAGTTTTTCCTTCCCACTGTTGTCAAGGTCTTCCTCAGAGGGGATTGTCTGATTGTTGGGTTTTCACTCTAAGGTCTTTACCGTACAATATAATTTGCGTTGAGGCAAATGTGGCTGTAAAATTGAATTCAAGGCAAACAAAGTGTTGTGTGTTAATTAGTTGTGAAATCCTGTTTTGAAGCTTTGAGTTCAGTATTATAAATGAGGGGTGGAAGTTACTGTGAAACCAACAGCTCATCAGTTACAAAGTAGCTCCGTCCTGCCTTATTATCTGTTTTACTATCATTTGGACAAAACTTCTTGTTGTTGCAGTAAGATAGTTCTCTCCATTCTGGCCATTTGGAAGAATGCAGATTTAAGGCACATCTTTTTTATACAGTCTATAAATTAAACCTGTCTAAAGATTCACTAGACGTGAAATCTCATAATTACATAGGCTTTGTGCACGTTCATTGATCCAAACGTGACGTACAGTCCTGCCAAGATGTTGTTTTAATCAACACCCGACTCTGTGTCTTTTTTAAACAGGGGCTCATCCAGCTTTAATCTCAAGCATTTGTCTGAGGCGTTTTCTGGCCAGGGATGCTCTCAGAACTTTTACGATTTTACTGATACCAGTGCTGACATCAGTTTTGTTTATAGGCCTACACATGTTCAGCATTAAACCAAAAATGTGTTACTTATTTGATGGTTTACACAAAACAGAAAGACAGCAGAAAGGAGGCTTACAATCCAGGAAATAATTATTTGATCTCTGGCTGAATTTTTAAGTTGCAATTTGCAATTTGTTGCAATTTAATGGAAAGAGACAGGTTATCGACCAAAAACAGAAAGAAGTATTTCATCCCCTAAAATGCAGTCAGAACAAGCTCCCACAGATTGGCTCAATCAACCTACCAGACGATCATTTACAGATTCGCTTGATCTCAACTTGTATGTATAAAGCACACCCGTCCACATGATCAGTTTCTTCCATTCCAACCTCTCCATCACCACGGGCAACACCAGAGAGCTGCCAAAGGATGTCAGGGACAAGGCTGTAGACCTGCACAAGGCTGGACTGGACTAAAAGACCATCGGTGTGCTATAATGGATTGAAATCTTGCGATGCAAAGTCACCCTGCTCAAGAAGGCACATATACAGGTCTGTTTTAAGTTTGCCTGTGAACATATACAGTGGGGCGAAAAAGTATTTAGTCAGCCACCGATTGTGCAAGTTCCCCCCCTTAAAATGATGACAGAGGTGAGTAATTTGCACCAGAGGTACACTTCAACTGTGAGAGACAGAATGTGAAAAAAAAAAATCCATGAATTCACATGGTAGGATTTGTAAAGAATTTATTCGTAAATCAGGGTGGAAAATAAGTATTTGGTCAATAACAAAAATACAACTCAATACTTTGTAACATAACCTTTGTTGGCAATAACAGAGGTCAAACGTTTACTATAGGTCTTTACCAGGTTTGCACACACAGTAGCTGGTATTTTGGCCCATTCCTCCATGCAGATCTTCTCAAGAGCAGTGATGCTTTGGGGCTGTCGCCGAGCAACACGGACTTTCAACTCCCGCCACAGATTTTCTATGGGGTTGAGGTCTGGAGACTGGCTAGGCCACTCCAGGACTTTCAAATGCTTCTTACGGAGCCACTCCTTTGTTGCCCGGGCGGTGTGTTTTGGATCATTGTCATGTTGGAAGACCCAGCCTCGTTTCATCTTCAAAGTTCTCACTGATGGAAGGAGGTTTTGGCTCAAAATCTCACGATACTTGGCCCCATTCATTCTGTCCTTAACACGGATCAGTCGTCCTGTCCCCTTGGCAGAAAAACAGCCCCATAGCATGATGTTTCCACCCCCATGCTTCACAGTAGGTATGGTGTTCTTGGGATGCAACTCAGTATTCTTCTTCCTCCAAACACGACGAGTTGAGTTTATACCAAAAAGTTCTACTTTGGTTTCATCTGACCACATGACATTCTCCCAATCCTCTGCTGTATCATCCATGTGCTCTCTGGCAAACTTCAGACGGGCCTGGACATGCACTGGCTTCAGCAGCGGAACACGTCTGGCACTGCGGGATTTGATTCCCTGCCGTTGTAGTGTGTTACTGATGGTGACCTTTGTTACTTTGGTCCCAGCTCTCTGCAGGTCATTCACCAGGTCCCCCCGTGTGGTTCTGGGATCTTTGCTCACCGTTCTCATGATCATTTTGACCCCACGGGATGAGATCTTGCGTGGAGCCCCAGATCGAGGGAGATTATCAGTGGTCTTGTATGTCTTCCATTTTCTGATGATTGCTCCCACAGTTGATTTTTTCACACCAAGCTGCTTGCCTATTGTAGATTCACTCTTCCCAGTCTGGTGCAGGTCTACAATTCTTTTCCTGGTGTCCTTCGAAAGCTCTTTGGTCTTGGCCATGGCGGAGTTTGGAGTCTGACTGGTTGAGGCTGTGGACAGGTGTCTTTTATACAGATGATGAGGTCAAACAGGTGCCATTCATACAGGTAACGAGTGGGGGACAGAAAAGCTTCTTACAGAAGACGTTACAGGTCTGTGAGAGCCAGGGATTTTCCTTGTTTGAGGTGACCAAATACTTATTTTCCACATTGATTTATGAATAAATTCTTTACAAATCCTACCATGTGAATTCATGGATTTTTTTTTCACATTCTGTCTCTCACAGTTGAAGTGTACCTCTGGTGCAAATTACTGACCTCTGTCATCATTTTAAGTGGGGGAACTTGCACAATCGGTGGCTGACTAAATACTTTTTTGCCCCACTGTAAATGATTCAGTGAAGGGTTGGCAGAAATCAAAAGTGTGAGATTGTGTGTGACCCAAAGAACACCATCCCAACACTCCAGCACACCTGTTTTTCTGCTAAGGGTACAGGACAGCTTGAATACACTAACACTAAGCCCCATTAAGAGGCCAATGGATGGAGCAATGAACCATAAAACCCACAGCCAGAACATTGAAGATGGGTCATGGATGGGTCTTCCAGCCTGATACTGACCCAAAGCATACCGCCATGCCATGGAGTGGCTGAGCCCGTCTCCAGAGCTCAGTCTGACAGAAAATCTATGGAGGAACCTGAAGCTTTGAGTTGCTGAGCAGCAGCCAAGAAATCTAAAGGATTTAGAGAGTTTCTGTAAAGAGGAGTGGACCAAAATCCGTCCTGAGACGTGTGAAAACCTGCTGAACAACTACATGAAACGCCTCAGCACTGTGCTTGCCAACAAGGGTTTCTAAGCCAAGTATTAAGTCATGTTTATTAAATGAAATGAAACTACCTTCAAATTAGAGACTGTTCACATCTTTGTGAGTAAACTCACAAATTCAGCAGGAGATCACATAATTACTTCCCCACTGCACATGTGACTCGTGTGCAGAAGCAAACAACAACTGAACCGTGTTTCGAACTGTTGGAAAAAACATTGAATTAATATGATTTAATGGGTTGGAATCTAATTCTTGATTAACATCTTATTAGTGGCTAAAAGTCTGTGCTGGTGCTTTGTAAAATGAAATGTATGTCTTCAGTCATACCTGCAGACACTCATTTCTACAACACTGTAGCACAGCATGTTTGAGAGTGTCCTTTTGTCTTTGCAGGACCTCTGTCACTGCATCCTGGAACATGGAACAGTAAGTTAGACCTGCACACAAACACACACGTTTCCTTTTCATGAACCATAAGTAATACTTGACTCAATTTAACCTAATTTTATCCTAAATCTTTACTTTACATTTCTAATGATTGTAAGATGGAGACTTACTTTTTGTCCTTAACAATAAGGAAAGAATCCTCACAGTGTGACTCTGTATACAGACTTATGTTCTCACAACCCGAGGAAGCATCCAAACACAGATTTATTCATTTCATTATTGGTGATTAGAGTCCAGAAGGTGCAGAAGAAGACGAGCACCATGTCTCTGACCATCTCCTCCTCCTCTGCTGCTGCATCCTCCACTCGTAAGCTCTCCTCCTGCTCCTCCACCATCTCCTCCTCCACTCTCCTCAGTCAGAGACACTCCAGCCTGATGCAGCCGCTGTGTGTCAGCCCTCAGAGGGTAATTACAGCCAATTAAAATGAGTCATTTCACCTCATTTGATAAAACACACGAGTATGTTTCATTATGGGGATAAACTGGTTAAATAGCTAAATGTCATGTCCTGTAATGTTGAAAGCGACCTTTTTGTAAATAAAGAAATAGATATGGCAAATGATTTTCAAACAAATTAGGTGATTTATATTATTCCATTACCCCAGACTCAGAGTCCCATCTACAACCAGCAGCATTCAAGCAGCGCAGTGGCTCCCACATTTGTTAAGGTGAAATAAATGTGCACTCTTGTATTTGTTCATGAAAGTGTACAAAGAAAACCAGAAACCATACTCATATGAACCTGTTGTCATACCTTCTCTTGATCATGGTCATCATTGCTCCCTCTGCCAGTGTCTCCACGACGTGTCTACGGTGAAGGGTCAGCTGGTGGTCCTGGAGTGCAGACTGAGGGGGACTCCGCCCCTGCAGGTTATGTGGTACAGAGAGGATGAGCAAATACTGGACTCCGATGATTTTAGGATACTCCGCAAGAGTGAGTGTTTTCATACTTGCTCTGATTTTCCTAAATCTTGGTTCTAACATGTGCCCTCCATACCATTATAAGAGACAGTAATTAAAACTAGACAGCGGAAATTTCTTCAGAAATTTTGAGTCACCCCACCTTAGCACATCTGGTTTTTGCAATCAAGATGGCAACGGTGATAATGCTCATCTTGATGCTACAAAATAGGACTTCAGAGACCAATGGATGATGTTACTGTAGCTATATCAATATTTTATACAGTCTATATTCTATACTGTCTATGGGGGTTGAAGGGACAGAGTTGTAGTGGTGTATACAAATGGGAAGTCGAAAGATGTGAGTGGAGAAGAAATGCTCAGTTCCCAAGCAGCCTGAGCCTTACCGTGAACTGCCTTTCAGTAATAGACATAGTTGTAGTGAGAAAGAGCAAAATGCAAGGCAGCACCTCGGAGCCATGTTATCAGTCGCCCCTGATCCTCTTCCTCCACAGCCCTGTCTGTCTGTGAGATGAACTTTTGTGGGGATGTCCGTGACTGTTCATGAAATGCTGGGCTTATCCATCTTCTGGGGCGGGCCTACGGTGGAACTCTGAAGATGAGGGAGCTGCTGCTGAAGATCATGAGTCCTCCTTGATCCTTGTAATGAATTTCAGTCCAAAGTCTTGTGACTCGTATAAAGTTTAAATTAAGTCTGGCCGAGCGATAGGGTCCCACAGTGACCTGGGTTGGTGCCTTTTTTTCGGGTGCATTTTTTGGGAATTTCGCAGAAACCGTGTGACAAATCGGTACCCAAAGTCATAGCTCACCATTCCCAATTGAGCCGCACAAAATGATATAACATGTGGGGGTTGTCTCAAAGCTGCAGGGTGAGTTTCGCAGCAAGATTTCACATGATCAGATCTTTCACAGCAGAAGAAATTTCAGACTGGGGCTGGGAAGAATAAATCTGACGAATAATAAGAAGTGTACTACTGCATAGGTGACCTTAATAATCATTAAAAAAAAAGACTGAAACTAGTAGAAACTAAATTAAACATTTTCAAACAATAAAAACTAAACTGACATAGGAAAAGCTACTCTGGAAACTAACTGCAACTAAACTGGATACAAAAAATCAAAATCAAAGCTAATTAGAAAAGACTAAACTATATATTTGGATGAAGGATTAAGCAGAAATACACTCCTCGATCTCACCTCTGAAGAGTGTGTAAAGATCCACACCCTGCACTCAAACATCTTTTTATCCCACGGTTACAAGCTCACACGGGTCAGATTAGAGGCGCTTAGATGTTTTCTATCCAGAAACAGAATTCAATATATACAACTCTGAAAATATTATTACCGTGTAAATTCTCCAGAAATGATCTCATCTCTTTGCTTATTCTTCCAGAGGCCAGTTCTGCATCAGTACCGGGTGAGTACCTGATGTTAATTACATTCAAACTCAAAGAGAAGCCATTTCCCCAAAGTGTCAAACCTACTCGACATTGTAAGATACAAAAAACAAAAAAACAAAGTCTCTGAAATTACTAAAAGTGATGTTTCTGTGTTGTTATTTTAATTTTCTTTGTTTTGTTTTGTTTTTTATTCGTGACTGGGAAATGGGGATGAGTAGAAGTTGTTGGCTTGAGTAAGAGTGAGAACACTCAGCACTTCAGCACACTGGTGGCTCCAAGTGGATAAAAGATGTAAATGCTGGAGAAATGTTCATTTTCACAATCAGCACTCATTACCCAGCTGTGTAGTTACGCATGTGTTGAGAGAATCCATGTTCTCTCAACACGAGCTTACAGAGGGATAAAACTGCAAAGAAGAAGGCAAATTGTATTAAGCCTGGTTCTTCCTGGTGCTTGTGTTACAAGTTGCTAAGCATGGATCACATGACCAGAGTCACTGAACTATTAATTTGAGCCTCATGTCTGAATCATCAGTTTTTAAGTCTTCTTAATGGTAAAGTCATTACCCAGGGCTTCCTGTACTGATTGAAGTGAAGTAGTTAAACCAAAGAGGCGTCTTATGATTGCAGTAGCTCTCTGTGATGAGAGGGGAAGTTCTTTCCAATAAAAGAAAGTGAAACACTGACAATTTTACATGTTGTTATACAACAGTGCTACTGGTCTAAGACCGTAAAAGGCCTCCATCTTTAATTGATATTTATTTATTTTGATTTGATAATAGGGATGTGTTTCTATAACAACCAGGAGCAGTGCGTCTTTGATCATGTGTGAAACTGCAGCCCTGGCGTCTTGATTACCGATGCTGTGTTAACCCCTGCAGAGGAGCTGTGTACGCTGGTGATCACTGAGGCCTTTCCCGAAGACTCTGGCCTGTTTAAGTGTGTGGTCCACAACGCCTTCGGCACTGTCTCCTGCTCAGCCATGCTGGAAGTTTATGACGGTGGGAAGTCCAGTTTTACATACCACAATGTTTTCCAGTTAAAAGTTCACATAGTGACTCTGTTACTTTACACCCCACACGCAGACCTGGACGAGCAGTTGGAGGCTGAGGCCATTCATCAGGAAGCTGTTTCTATCAGGCAAGATAAAGAGGCCATGTCCCAACAAGAGACTTTGTCCTGCAGAGCAAGCAGCGGAGACTTTCCTCCAGGGCTGTCAGACAGTATCAACCTCCCTCCTCCTGAGTGGCCTGACAGCGCTGTAGAAGATGACATCCCTGTTGCAGAGTGAGTGCATGATGGTCTCATGAACATCCAACAGTATCTACAGTGCAGTGCAGTGCTTTTGCATGTTTATCACACTTACATGTTTCAGATCATCAAAGAATTTTAAATATTAGGCAAGGATAACCTGAGTAAATACAAAATGCACTTACTTTTTCTGTGTGAACAAATAATTGCCTCCTGAAGCTAATAACAGCTTGTGCCACCACTGACAGTAAAAACTGCAATCAAGCTTTTGTGATAACTCACAATGAGTCTCACTGAGGATTAAGGATGGGTATCGTTTAGGTTTTATCCGATACCGGTGCCAAACCGGTACTTTTGAAACGGTGCCGGTGCTTAAACGGTGCTCAAACTGGTGCTTAAAGAATGGAGAACACAAAATTGGTCCAAAAACCTCTCATGTTCAGCTGTTTTTTTGTAAAAAGATAACAATGTTAGCCTTTTCTGCAGCTATGGGGCATATATGGTATCACTCTTGGCTGGAAGCAGTGCTTAAACAATGGAAAAAACACAAACTTTGTCCAAAAACCTCTCATGTTTAACTGTTTTCCACTTTTTCTTTGGTCATTTTAGCCTTTTTGGCCAGGGTGAAGGGAGCATCTGCCATCAAACAAGAAGACAGCCACATGTAACTACAACGGTGTTTGCTAGTTCACCTTACATGCATTAATGTAATAACGTGGTTAGCCTACTCAACGTAAATTACACACGAACAACATGAAGCTACTCACGCAGAGAAGAACGGCTGCTGCTGCCATCATCATCCTCATCATTTCTGCTACACTAGCAGGGCTCCGGGTCCGATAACAGGCACCACACCCGCAGTAGATGTGCACGGTGTGAGGTCTCGCAGCAAGCTATCAAATACGGCGCATTTCTCGGCTAAAGAAAATGCTATGCGTCGCCAGGTGTTTCATCGGATTTGAGGTGTTACCTCCTTTGACAGTATCACAGTATCAGCTTAAAGCACTTGTTACAGGCTGCTGAGTTTGCATATTTTGCTGTGAAGTACAGCCAGACTTTTGACCGCTTCGCCTTGGGCATTTTTAATCTGTAGCTCTGCTCTAAAAGAACGTACGTACCTGGACCCGCCTACTATCCTCGGAAACGTAAAATGATTGGCTAGAATCTAAAGTGTATCACAGCTCAGGAAAAAAAAAAGCACCGAAATAAAGCACCGAAATGTGCGCTGCTTTTCGGTCTGGTTACTACCGTTTATGTCAGAACCGGTGCCATCATGGCACCGGACACCAGTACCCATCCCTACTGAGGATACATTTTGGCCCACTCTTCTATGCAGAGTTGTTTTAATTTGGCTTCATGGGAGGGTGTTTGATGATGAATGGACTATTTAAGCTCATCTTGAAGTTCAAGGTACAAACTGACATCCGGACGTTCTCCTTCAGGATTTTCTGGTAGAGAGCAGAACTCATGGTTACATCAATTACAGCAAGTCTCAAAAGCAGCAGAGCAGCCCCAGACCATCTCACCATGTTTGACTGTTGGATCATCATTTTATGAAATGCTGTGTTAGATTTATTCCAGATGTAACAAAACTCACACTGTTGCGAAATGTCATTCTACTGCTGCAGTCCCAAAATCTTAGAAATGGCCTTTTAACCATTTCCAGGCAAATATTCAATAACCTAAGAAATCAGGAAGTGGGGAAAGACTTTTCACAGCACAGTACATATATTACATAACTCTGATGTCGCTGTTTATGCACACTGATATGTATTTGTGTTTTTATGGCACTATTCAATGTGTATGACTCTACACCCCTGTTTTGTATAAAAAAAATACCCTTTTTTTATTTACGAACTTTAGTTTGTTTTATACTGTACGTATTGGATATTTCCTTTACGCATTTGTAGTTCTACTTTTATCCAGATGAGGTCGCTGTTGTATTATTGCATTATCTCTCTCACCTGACACCGTACAGTCATCACTCCATACTTCTAAGAACAAGCCAGAAGTATGTTTGATAATTGATCAGAAAACAATTTCTACTTTTGGGGGAAACATATTTAAATTTACGCAGTAAATAGAAATAACATGTGTGTACTACGTGTAACGATGCTGAAAAACTAAACCAATCTGCCAGACGTGCGCGGTCACGTCACTCCGCGTGCTGCTCGTGAGCGCGCGGTGTCACCTGTTGCAGTCTTGCCTCGCGCTTCTTCTCCTCAGTGGAGTTTCGGGGGTCGCGCTCTTCCCGCTTAAGTGAGTCCTCTCTCAGGTTTAAGGACAGTGGTGTGGAAACGTTTACCGAGGTAAGAAAGCCCCCGCATGTGTCTGCACCGGTAGAGGCAATACGCATGTTTTTACTACCTGCTGTTAACTTTAGCTGTTTGGACTCCAGCTTGTTTAACTCCGTACTATCGCCGCTTTTTAATCTTCCAACAGGATAATTTTCCTTCCTTGTTTATATCGTGGAAACCTGATATGCTATGTCCTCCTTAAAAGGTCAAACTATGTTTAGAGCGCTTGGAAAGTGAACTTTGGTCTATTTAGGGGGTCGGTGTCATTTGGTTGGTGCCGTATAACCCAGGCTGTGGGGTAGACGTCATAACTGAAATTAAGCCAATTAAGACATTTACGACGCCGTCAGGTGCGTCAGTTCCTTTCAGGCTCTCCTTTCTGTGTATACCATAAATATGTGGCTTTATTTTGCTGTTTAGCTGTGTTTGGTGAGCACAGTCCCCGCTCGGGCCAAGTGGTACCTCAGAATGGGCTATGAGCTCATCAGTACAGTGGCAACTCTACCCTTCAAGCCACCTGCGGTCAAATAAAATGCTCCGTTTTCCAATGATTTCTCCAGCTGCTGATCATCTGGTTTTGCACTACACCGATATTTGTGGGCATGTACATTTTTTGGCGTGTGCGTGCGTGCGTGTGTGTGTGTGTGTGTGTGTGTGTGTGTGTGAATTCCATCCAAAAGAAGACTTCTCCATTCTGATGTGTTACTATTGATGGGTTTAAGCAGAACCACAATGGATCATGAACCACAAATAAATTCTCAGTAAAATAAATATAATATATAAGTTGAGTAATAGGCTGCAGATAAAAATAACATCACTACACTGATGCTGTTCAGTAAGTTGTTTTTTAGTGTGTTGCTTTGATTGTCCTCATTCTTCGGTTCACATTCAGCTAGAGCGAGTGTTTGACGGTGTGAAGTATGTTTGGCTGTCCAGCCTATATGAGCGTTCAGAGCTATAATCTCATCTCTAATGTGAAGAGCAGACATGGCGTTGGTGTCCTTCAGAAACCCCCCCTCTCCCCGGTCTTCCTCTGTGTTACACACAACAACAGTTGTTCAGAAACTGTTGGCAGCAGTCTGGCAATTAAGGTCAAGTTGAGGTTCTTTGGCCGCCATCAAGTTTATCTGATTATCTATTAAATTATTTGATCAGGAAGAGGAAATTATCTGAGGCTGGCAAGGCATCTGTTGGTTTTTCCTACAGTAAAAATAACAGCCCAGATAAATGATGGTGCAGTGTGCTTATTATGGCAGGTGTTCTGAGAAACCATCCTACTCTGACAAAAGGTCCTACCCGAATTATAATTTGACGGTGACTTGCGACTAAACCTAACCATAACCTTAACCCTAAACATAACCTTAAGAAGTATTCTGGATGGGTGAGAGAAAAAGAAGTTAATTCGGCGTTGGTGTCTGCACAGAAACATTGGGTAGGATTTTTTTATTTTTTTTATTTTTTTTTAGGTAGGATTAATTCCGAGAACACCTATTAAAGAGCACTTTAAAATCTGAAAATGAATGGGTTTGTTTTCTTTGAGACACTTTGTGTGACCCAGCTGGCACATATAGGAGTGACTTTGTTTTCCATTTTCTTCCTTTTTTCTTTTATTAAGTACCCACAACCACTCACCCCCACCCCAAGTTACATGGCTGTTACCAAGATATAAAGGGAAATGATAGAATCAAAGAATAGATTCATATTATATCGTTACTGTGTTGCAGTCAGTGATGTTCCATGCAAGTCTTTTTGTGTGCGTGTGTGTGCGCGTTAAATGGGTTGGGTCACTAGTAAAGTGTCTGCACCTGCCAGCCGATGTCCAAATACCAAGATTAATATAGCTTTGCCCACTTAATCACACAAACACACACATTTTCACAGGATTAGATCACAGACACACACCGGCACATATATCATGTATTCAGACAGTAGCATTTAAAACACACACAAAAAAAATCCCACGCATGGATCAACACATTGAATGCACTGTCATTAATTAACTGAGCCTCTGGCAGGTTAATATCCACTTACACAAAGCAGGAGCGTTTAACCAGTAGGCCTGAGCAGGGTCTGTTTTTTTCAGGCCTTCCTCATATTTCACCAGGCTTGTAGGTATATGACACTATTCGTGTGGATATGAGGAATTAACCAATCAGATCTGAGAAAAATTTATCAGAATCAGCTGATTTCTTTGTACAGTGACTTTAGGATAATTAACAAAACCATGCAATGCAGTACATGGGCATTTGCTGAAAAGCATTGGCTTTTTAAAAAAATTGTTTTTTTTCCCAGAAAATTTCAGCTGTGTACAAAAGTCTACAGGGGGACAGTCAGTGCTGAAAAACACATATAATCTCTGTTAAAAGCTGCAAAGAAATCATCTTTATACCCGAGTCATAATTTAAAGACTGGATCATGACTTTGTTCAACAGAGTTATGACTATTTCAGTTCTTCTGAGCTTGATGGAATACTCATGAATGTAGTTCACAATGTTTATTATGAAGTTTATTATAGAAGTTGTTTGTTTTTTGCAGCAGTAAGCTACAGTGTTGCACATTTAAGGCCTGACAGCTCCTAACACTGCTTTTTTTTTACATGACCGGATTTCATATGCATGTTACATGGACGATAGACACACTAAAGCTTTTACAGCAGTCTATACTTAAAATTCTGTTTAACTGTATGTGTATTAAACTGAGAAAGGTTAAACAGAGCGAGGGAAACAAACCGATAAGTGTGCTGAGCAGAGATGTTGGCAAACTGGCAATTTAAAGTGTTAAAGTCTTCAGACAGAAGTGTTCAGGCAGCCAGTGTGCGCTATTTACTGATCTGCTGGTGTTTGCATTCATAACTGCCAGTAAATGGAAATGGGAAGAAATGGGAGAAGCGACCTTCAACTGTGTTATGAGTTTGTTCATCAGAAGGCACTTTGTAAGAGTTGGTGATGAGACAAACAACCAGCTGATCTGAGCAGAGTAACTACACATAACAAATGTCTGATTGGTCTGTATCAGATTTTTAAATCCCCAAATATCAGTACTTGTCTTAAAAATCCTGGATCAGTCAGACTCTACTTTCAAGAAGCAGAAAGTCCACGCAGATGCATCCATCTCTGTTAAAACATGCCAAATATTCCCAAAACTGTAGTTAATTTGGTTCTTACTTATAGATTGAAACTCATGCTGTCAGAATTTTGAAACCCCCTCAGATAACACAGTACTGTCCAAAGCTATAAACCAACCGCTTGGGTAGAAGGAACATCACTGATCTTTAAATCCTCAATCCAATCATGCTAACCTAAAACGCAACCGTTAAATGACTGAAATGTGAGTATTCAGAGTTCTCTGCTAATATGTACACATCACAGATATAGTACCAAAAACATTTCTCCTGCTTAGCATGTCTAGCAAAGATCATCGACACATTAAGTTTTCACCTGTAAAAAGTCCTGCCCACATATATCTAGGGGCCCATTTCTTTAAAAAAATAAATAAAATGAAAGCCATGCAGCTCTTTTTGTTTGTTTTCATCAGACTCCAAGCATTACCATTCTCCAAAGACAGTTTTATATCCTCATTACAAACTCTTTGTAATGAGGATATAAAAGGAGATATAAAATAGGCCAGAGATTACACACACCGCCACTTACAGAACCCTTTACACTTGTCTTTTGTGCTTACACCACTAAGTCTAACATGCTTCAGAATCTCCCAATAAGCATCTATCAGACGGCGTTGATTCAGATCCAAGGTTTTAGACTCTGGGTCAGCTGATGCTGGCTGGTCATCTTGTGCCCCCAGGAGAAGTGCAGAACAAGTGTGAGGATGCAAGGAAGTGTGTGAGAGCGCGTAAAGAGCGGGAGACTGCTATTGTCATTACTGCTCCTGCGTAGCCCAGACTTCGTGGTAGCCATGGGAACAACATTCTTTCCTAGTAGAAAAATAGAGGTCGAGCCAGGCTCGGTATTACCGGAGAAAAACCAGCAAGTGGGCTGAAATGGGAGTAGATATCTGTTACTTTCATTAAACAGCCTCACTGGTACCGTTTCAGTTATTTTGAAACATACTGTAATCTTATTTTTTTTTAAACAATACAAATACACTTTTTATCATATGGATCGCACACATGAGTATTTCAGTCACTACTTCAAAGACATCCCTCCCACCTCAAATGACTGTATAGCTGTGGGAAACTTGTGTATCCCGTAAAATGTGTACAACACCAGACTCCACATTTTGGAGCCAGAAGTTGGTAAACAAAGAACGTGGACACATCGGGGGTTATTGAGAGAAAAATCCTTTAACTTTGAGGGACTTGTAGTAATATATTTTAAATCTAAAGCTAACACACTTGTCTTTATGGCAGTTTCCCTGAGCCTCAGCTGGCCAACCAGTACTCTGAAGAAATCTTTGGGCGGAGCGAGGACGAGATCGCCCTGAGCTCAGAGGGTCAGAGATCCCCAGAGGTTACCGCCCAAACTTGTACGTCTAGCCCAACCCCACCACCATCACCACCGCCAGAAATCAAGGAGAAAGCCCAGGTGCCCAAGCTGTTCACCCCAAGCAAGCTCAGTTTCACAGTAAGAGTATTTCTGTTGTCAAATGTAAAAAGCTCAGAATTTTTTATTTAACCATTGCACTGAGATGTTGCATTATCCAGTCTTATTCCATGGTGCAAATTTGGTTTTCCTCTTCATTCCAGTCCTCCCAGTCAGGAGGCAACAACATGAACCTGTCCGACCTGCCTACGTTCACTCCCAGCACGTTCCCTCCCAGCGCCTTCAACTATGAGCGACCGAGGCATTTTATTCAGTCTCAGCCGGCCTTCCAGGCACCCAGCTACGACAGCGTGCTGAAGGAAGCCCAGGAAAACCAAAACAACTCCCAGCAGAACCTCAACAGTGCCCAGAACAGTCCAAATGTCCTGGAGACGCAGATTCAAACTAAAGCCATGTCCACACAAAGTCAGTCATTTTCTCAGTCCGCGTCAAAGTCCTTGTCAGAGACCCAGTCACAGTTTCAGTCACTGAGCCTCAGTCAGAACCAATACCAGTCCGCCGCACCGCCACAGATCCACATCCAGGCCAACGGAACAGCCAAGAGTTCTCCATCTTCATCCAGCCTCAGCTCCCCTGTCTCCACCCCGGCCTCCTCTGCTGTACCTGCTCTTTCCCCCGCTGGCCCTATGCTCAGTCACTCTCCCACCTCCTTCTCATCTCTCCCATCCTCATCTCTCCCCCGCACCACCATGCGCTCCACCATCACCCTCACCCCTAGCGTCCCCAGTGCTACTGGCCTTGGCAGCGCCACCTTACCTGCTAACCAGGACAGCATGTCGGCCTCTGCTGCTTACCTCTGCTCAGTGTTACCCTCCCAGTCCTCCTCCAAACTGTCTCCTAACACCAACCGTCCCCTCTCCTCCACCTCCCCCTCCCGCTCCCCACTTGCACCCTCGAGCCCTCTCCTCCCTCTGAGAACCTCCTCTTCTTCATCTGCTCTCCCTCAACAACCTCCACCAGTGTCTCCTTCCCTCCCACACTCCCCTCTCTCTTCTTCCTCCTCACCCTCCTGTGTCCCACAGCAGCCTTTCACTCCCAGCACCCAGAACAGTGTACAGCCTGCTGTGGTCTCCTTACCTGCCAGCTATAAGGGGACGCCAAGCACGTGAGTTGCCCGATACCTCAGTTTATAATTTGGCATGCACATTATTACAGTCGGTACAAATTCAGTTTCTGATATTTTGACATTGAAAATAAACCAAAACACAGCAAAACTCCACACAGCCTCCAAACTGATGATAAAATTTAAACATTTCTGTCAGAAAGTTTAAACAAAAACTTCATGAAGGAAGAATTTATCCCAGGCTGTACCAGTCGATCTACGTTCCTGTGGGTAAATGGTAAATGGACTGGTTCTTGTATAGCGCTTTTCTACTCTGTCCGAGCACTCAAAGCGCTTTATACAGCTAATTCATTCACCCAATCACACAAGCACTTCTAAGCTCAAGTGCTAAATATCTAACATTCATACACATTCACACTCCGATGGATGCATCGGAGAGCAACATGGGGTTAGTATCTTGCCCAAGGATATTTGGCATGCAGACTGGAGCAGCCTGGGATTGAACCACCGACCTTCTGGTTAGTGGCTGATCCGCTCTGCCACCTGAGCTACAGCCACCCCTGTTTTTCGGTAGTGACCGAAAAAACGAGATCGCGCATTGAAGCTATGGGCTTCCTCTGAAGGGTGGCTGGCCTTTCCCTTAGAGATAGTGTGAGAAATTCAGCCATCCAGGAGGAGCTCAGAGTAGAGCCGCTGCCCCTGCACATCGAAAGGCGCCAGTTGAGGTGGTTCGGGTATCTGATAAGGATGCCTGCTGGGAGAGGTGTCCGACCGGGAGGAGGCCCCGGGGCAGACCCAGGACACACTGGAGAGATAATATCTTTCAGCTGGCCTGGGAATGCCTGGCTGTTTCCCCGGACAAGCTGGAGGAGGTGGCCGGGGAGAGGGAGGTCTGGGCTTCTCTGCTTAGGCTGCTGCCCCTGCAACCCGGGCCTGGACAAGTGGAAGAAGATGGATGGATAGCTGTACCTAATAGATGGCTGCCTGAGTGTACACACTTTGAAAAACCTGACATCTGTTCAGAGTTTAGAATAACTTTAACCAGACTCTGTACAGTCCTGTGAAATCAGTTAAAGGAGATTCTACTTATTTCTCCGTGTTTTTATGTGTTGAACTCAAAGTAATCTTTATTTTATAATAGGCACTCAGTCCAACCATTGTCTCAAAGCTATTTAGCTCTCTTTCTCCCCGAACTATAATCCAGCTTTCCTGTTATTGGCTGCCTGTACAAATAAAAGATTTTACTAACAGGAGGCTGGAGCTGCTCACGGCCCAAGCTGTGTGCATAAGACGACCATAAGAAGAATATCCGCCCTTACGCGACGTTGAGATTCAAGAAAAAAACAACCCAGCAGACTGAAGCCTAAGCTTTTAGCTTTAGTCATGTTTAGTACGAGCATCCACCAGTACTTTATTATTGTAATATTTGTTGTAGTAAGTATGCATATAATCCTTTCAGTGCATACATTTGTGCTTTCTTTTATATATATAAGAAAAAAGAAACGTTTAAATAAAGTAGGACAAAGGAAGTAAGGAGAAGGGTTCAGTTCTCTCCCTCCTTCCTTTCTACTTCACAGCCTTCCCAAACCCATACTGAAGAAGGCTATAGCTCCTCGACCGTCCTCCGCCCGCTCCACAGATGAAGACATTCAAGGTTCCAAAGACGCTTTGATTCAGGATCTGGAAAAGAAGCTCCGCTCAAAGGAAGCCAGGAGGAGAAACAGCCAGGTGTGCCCCCCTCCTCCACCACACACACACACACACACACACACACCATGTCTGTTTGAAGAGAATGCAGTGCAGTAGTTTACCAGAAATATCAGTGACCCATGCTGTCCACACCCTCTGTGTGTTGGTTAAAAATGATGTAATCAATTAAAACTTACCAACATGAAGCTTCATTTTTACAGAAGCTGTCTTACGAGGAGCGCATGGCTCGTAGGCTGTTGGGTCCAGACAACACTACCTACATGTTTGACCAAGACAATCTTTCAGACTCACAACTCGACCAGGTACAGCTTTGACTTTCTGCGTTATTATGAAAAAATTTCCAATCTCAAGAGAGCGTTTCAGAGTGCGCTGCAGGGCTGACGTTCATGCTGGCCCTGTTCCAAAACCCATTAGCTTTCATTTAGCCGTTAAGTGAAGACCTCGCATTAATACAGTCATTTGGGTTTGAGAGCAGAGCAGGGAGCCAGTTTCCCTCTCAGGGCCTCCTGATGGGCTCCCAAGCTCGAAGATGAGAAAGTGCAGCAGTATAATCAGCAGCCACAGCGAGCGGCTTCACACTGTCATTTTGACCACGTCACTGTGTGTGTGCACGCGCACGTGGGATTGTTCTATCAAAAAGCCTGTTGCTCACAGGGCTTTGCACCATCTAATTTCTCTCTCACACACATCATCCTCTCAAGCCAACGAGGTTGTCAGCAGCTTTTTCTAGCTTGTTTCTGGGAATGAACCTCTCAGTCGTGACAACAGCACCATTGTGTCAACACACACACACACACAGTTGCTGTCATTCCTGTTGACCTGTATGAGCTAGTTTTCAAAGCTGAAACCTACAGTGTGATTGTGTCAGTTTATCTCAGTCTTTCTGTTACAGCCAGATTCACCAGAAGGAAGACACACGGGTGGACTATGGTAAATACAACTTCTACATTTGCACAGAACGATTGACCCAGGTTTCATTTAATGTTTATCCAGCATCTGTGCACTTGTGCACTTCATCTGCAGGCTAAAAAACAAAATGGCAATTATTTATAAGTAGATTTGATATTTTTTAATCTGTCTGCTTGCTGCAGGTAGCACTGCTAGAACAGAGAAGGCTGACAGGTTGTAGTAATTTAATCTAAGATAGCAGATTGAGTACAAGGAGCTTGTTTTAAAATGATTGAACCTTTGTAAACATGCCTCTGGTGCTGGGAGCAGCTGAAAATACAGCTTTATTTAGGCTTAATCTTGTTCAACAGCAGGTTTGGTGCAAGATTTTCGCCCCCTAGGCTTGAAGGCAATGTAGCTAATGCTTGATATAGTTGGCAGTTATCTTTCACTTTACCTGAGCTCACTGTCTGCATTTCCACCTCTCTGCGGCTGCTGTAGGTGTGTAACATCACTGTGTCACTGTTGTTATTAACCTGCTGGAAAGAAACCCTGGTTGCCCAAGCTAAATTTGTATTACTTCTGTTTAAATCTTATAGTTTTCCACAAAGACCTGCTCCTTTAATAATATCATATGCTTCATTAGAGGTGATGCATTTAGGCTGCACAGTGAAGGATGTTGGGGCATCAAGGGTTCAGTTTAGACAGTTTAGAGTACGTCCTGACTTCCTGGCTCAAACAGTAGCTGACCATTCAACCTGTTCAGCATCCTTTTTTTGTCTTAGTTTATTTTTTTGAATTGGCTAAAACGGACTTTATATCTGCAGAGTCTGTGCTGCATCAAATGCAAATGTATACCATTCTAATAGCAGATCACTGAAGCAAGAGAAAAATGAAAACAAAGTTGTGAGATTATACACTTTACCTCAATTAAAGCCTCAATTTAAAACAAAAGCCAAGCAATTAATCGTTGTGCAACCCAACCCCAGCTGCCTGCCGTTAAGGAGGCTTAAGTTCTTCATAACATATTTGTGATGTCAGTGGACAGAAAAGGAAAAGCAGTCAGTGTTAGTGCATTTGCTTGCGTGCGTCTGTGTGTGGTCACTAGTGGCCTGTAAAGTTCAGTCATTGAAAGTGAGGTTATAAATAAGTAATGTCCTCTGCAGGGGGAGGCACCACTCGCGCACAGATGAGAGGGGTAACGAAGGATTGGCTATCCAGGAGAAATGTTACGCGCCTCGCTTCCTGCAGGTCCCCCCAGACCTCACAGTGGAGGAGGGGCGCTTCTGTAGGCTTGACTTCAAGGTGGCTCTCTTAAGACTGAATACTTCATATAAACCAGAACCCTAACAAAATTAGGTTCAATAAGCTATTTTTCACTAGTGATGAATCATGAAAAATGTGTTAATTTCAGGTGGGAGGCCTCCCAACACCCGATGTCTTCTGGTATCTGGACGGTAAAGCCATTCGTCCAGATGACTACCATAAGATGCTGGTGTGTGAGAAAGGGATGCACTCATTCATCATAGAGATTGTGACGGTGCATCATGCTGGTGTGTACGAGTGTGTGGCCAGGAACCGAGCTGGGGAGAGCAGATTTACCATGAGGCTCAATGTAATCGGTAAATATTAGCATACTGTGCTCTTCGTCATGGCGACTGATTTAATGATACCGCCTTTCACCGTGGGAGAGGACCTAATCACATATATCCTCATTCGTCTCTGCAGCTCAGGAAGCGCTCCGTCCTCCTACCTTTGTCCAGAAGATGGTGAACTCCAGAACTCTAGAGGGCGACACAATCAGGTTAGAGTGCAAAGTGGATGCTTCCCCTCCACCGCAGCTTTTCTGGAAGAAGGATAAAGACATGCTGCGCATTGACCTCAACAGAATGAGGTGCGTCAGCTTAAGTTCAGACTCCACTGTTCAGGTGATGATACCTGGCATCGACTCTGTGATTGTGACACTTTGGCCCGTATGTGTAACTTTGCAGTCTTTCTCACTGTTTCACTGCAGTCTGTACCAGGACGGGTCAGGCCGCCAGTGCTTGTTGATAGAGAGGGTGATGAAGTCAGATGCTGGCTGGTATACTCTGTCTGCCATCAACGAAGCTGGCATGTCCACATGCAACGCCAGGCTGGATGTAGGAAGTAAGTCTGTTCATTTTTATATGCAAATAAGCTCTGAGAGGCCACCTCAGCTATCTGCTGCATGAGATACGACACGCTGCTCGTTACCATAGAAGCCCAGGCTGTAAAATCAAACACCAGATGGGAAACGCTGTGTGCCCGGTGTCTCCATGAATCCCGCACTGTCTCTGGGAGCTCATCAAACAAATGGCGCGTTATGTGATCGAGCGGAAACTCGATGAACGCACGAGGTTTCGAGCTGCCGAGGAATACGGTATAATCGCCGAGCGATAACTGTGAGGCAAATACAACACGGCTATTAGGTTTCTGCTTTCTCACATAACGCCATCTGCTCCGTGGAGAGGTCCTCCATACACAGCAAACATGAAAGTGAGTTTAAAGCACTTTGTCTGAACCAGAGCTCAGAAACGGGAGCTCATCAGGAGGTTTTTAGAAGTGAAGACTATGGCGTTATTTTTGTGCCACTATTCTGAGCGCACGTAAAAAAAACATTGTGCAAGTGTTGCATTTTGAGGAGAAATTTATTTTGAGCAAAGAAAAGCTGAATTTGAGTGAACAAAATTCATTGCTGTATTTCAGTGTTTGCTATTATCCACACACACACACACACACACACACACCAGCAGCCCCTCTCGCTCAGTTTTTGCTTTTGCGCTCGCTCGCAATGTGTTGCTCGTGCTCTCAACATTTCTGCCCGTACGCGCTCAACTCTTTCTGTAAACCGTTATATTTGTGCCACAAAACCAGCCAATCACAGACTTGGATGCAAAAAAAAATGTGATTGGCTGTTTTGGTCTCCAATCAGCTCAAAATGACGAAATGCAATATCCCAGAATCCATTTCGTCCAAAACTCAAATGAGGCAGTGGCGGAGGAACACAGAGGGGCGGAGTTTGAAATATTACTCTTTCTGGGTCACAAAATAAACTTTTAAGATATTTTCATGCGAGAATGGTGCTGTGTAAACTTCAAATACCTGCTCGATTTATCAAGACATCACATATTTGCAAAAGTGCTCTAACGTTCTATCGGATTGTCACTATAGAGTAATGTTTTGCCCACCGAGGTGTTAAGTCGGTCATGTGACTGAATAGTGTGAATTGCGCTGGGTTAGGATGTTACTCAGTGATGACAGAGTTCAGTGTGTGAAAATGCAGTTGAAAAGCACAGCGTCTGGATTTGTCTCCTAACTCTTTCCATGTTTATTCATCTTAATTAAAATGAAAAACATTTGATGGTGTTTAGTTTAGTCCAAACGTTTTTAATCTGACACCTTAGTCAGTTGATAACATTTCAGGCTTAGACCAGAAGAGTAGATGTTATCTGATCTTAACTTTAGGCCTTTATGCTTACTCATTTTTAAATTGTTCCTGTTTGGGTTTTTTTTCATCATAGCCTCTGAGTGTTGAAAATATTTTTAAAAAGGAGGGAATAGTAATAGATAACATAGTTGTGTCTTTATACAGTGCATTATTATTACTACTCTGAGCCCCTCCCGGATGGCCGAACTTCTCACCCTATCTCTAAGGGAGAGGCCAGACACCCTTCGGACGAAGTTCATTTCTGCCGCTTGTATCCGCGATCTCATTCTTTTGGTCACTACCCACAGCTCGTGACCATAGCTGAGGGTAGGGACGTAGATCGACCGGTAAATTGAGAGCTTTGCTTTTAAACTTAGCTCTCTCTTCACCACGACAGACCGGTGCAGTGTCTGCATCACTGCAGCCGCTGCACCAATCCGTCTGTCGATCTCCGGCTCCCTTCTCCCATCACTCGCGAACAAAACCCCGAGATACTTGAACTCCTCCACTTGGGGCAGGAACTCATCCCCGACCCGGAGTGGGCACTCCACCCTTTTCCGGCTGAGAACCATGGCCTCAGATTTGTGCGAGCTGGAGGCCATCACCCGATGAAGCCGACAGAGCCATATCATCCGCGAAAAGCAGAGATGATTGGGACCTGATTAATGTAAAAACAAAGAATTACGTGGGTTTTTTTTGTTTTGTTTTTACCTGATTTTTTTTTTTCTGAGAAAAATTAGATCCACATATGACATTTGCTTTAAACTTCAATGGAACAGTGGCAGTAAACGTCCTCGTAAGTGAATATCAGGCCCTCGTAGAGCAAAATTTAGTATTTTGGTCTAGACAACCCAAAATGTGATGTCCACATATGTGGACGGCAGGTCCTAGAAGGTTCATAACAACATATATCAGTGAAGTTTATCTGAAATAATTCTTTACCAGACAAGAGTCTGCAGCCTCGTCATTGAAGAGTAGAACGTTTGCTTTGAAAATATAAAAAGGTAAATTACATTAAGTGGTGAATTACTATGTTTACTAAAGATGTTTTGTTTTAATTATCAAATTTTAATGGTGACATTGCCTTCATTATTGTATGTGGATATGATGAGTTGGTGTTGTGGGTTTGTCTCATTCAGGCTTGTGGAGGTGTACACTGTGCATCCACTGTTCCTGCATATATGTGCTGGTCACATATCTGGCTCTGAGCTATGCTGTGCTGTGGCATGCAGGGTAGAAGAGTTATTTTCAGACACCTGGCATGAGAGGAATTTGTTTCCCTGAGTGTTAGTAAGATTTGATGCTGCTCTCAGGGACAGGAAAGGTGTTGCTCTGCTTTCTTTAAAAACTTGATTTATTTAAACTTTGATTTATAATCAATCTGAAAACCCAAAACAATATATTAACCCATTGTCTCTCCGCCCCCACCAGCCCGCACAACTCCGGCCATGAAGACTGCTCCTGCTGGCTCCAAGACTCTGAAGCTGCTGTCCTCTCTGAGCCACGTCCCTGCTCTGACGGTGGAGAGCCCCGCCCAGCACACAGCGCCGTTGTACGAGAGCGAAGAGCTGTAGACCCACACGCTCCCACCCTCCACTAACCACCATGTCAGAACTGTAAAGAGAGGAGCCTCTGACTGTCGCGTCAGGGCCGAAACATGAGTGCAGACTAATAATCATCGCAGCGCGCACAACTCACAGTAGTAACACATTCACTAAGCTTTCATGCAACAGCAAAGCACATCTGCCATCTTTACAACACTTGGGCAAAATGATTATGATGCAGCATTGGAGACTTTTTACTTTGAGAAAACTGTGTGAGGGTTTAGGACTTGTTCTCGTCCATGTGCTGCTGTTTGTCACACTGTTTCTGCCAGTCTGTCTGTCTGCTCTGCTTTTTCCTCTCAGTCTCTTCATGTGCCCGTCCTGGCTGCTCTCAGCAGAATGCGGCTCCTCGGTCATGGATGTATTAATAGAGCTGGGTATGTTGTGGCACAGGCTGCGCTGCTGTCAGGTTTGGTCCCAGTGAGCAGCCACATTACTGCAACACAATCTCCTCCAGTCCAGAAACCATTTTCAAAACGCACATTTCAAGCAATGATGACAGGACACCGGCCATATGTTACTACATGTACTGAATATTTAAAAGGTTCTTTAACATTTGCACATTTTAAGTTTTTTCCCCTTATTGTAAAATCTGTGATTGGAGCAGGCCGAGTCAGACAAACTGGATGCTGCTGCACAGGGGAGGACAAACATCCTCTGCACAGCAGTGCATGTGTTGCAGTGCACCCTTCATATAAACTCCTCTATGGTAGAGAGTAGAAAACAGAACCAAGTCTTCCCGCAATCCCACACTGTCTCTACATATCACACTCACTCCACTTTAATCCTGACAGCTGTCTGCTTATCACTCCTCTGTCCATCCATCCATGTTCTTAACCACTTATCCAACTTGGGGTTGCGGGGGGGCTGGAACCTATCCCAGCTGTCACAGGAACAGACAGTAAAAAAAAAAAAAGATGGACGTAGCCATTGTGACGTCACTGATTAGCGAAGTCCCCTCTGAAGCCTCGAGCCGTTTCCGTCTTTAGTGTTTGAAACAGGATGTGATAGGGGAGGGGCGACTCGGACTGTGAAACTAAGAACACCGCATGCTTGTGATTGACGCGTCGTTAGCCAATGAGAATATCCTGGACATTCCTCCTTTCTGGCTCTAATAATAACCGTAATTCCATTATTCAGTGTAACCCGAAACTAATCACGGAGTCATCAGGAAAGTGTTTACAGAGGTCACACAAGAAGAAAGCCTAGGGCTATTTTCCCCCATAGCTTCTATTCAAGTCTTTTTGCAACCATCGTTGCCCCCTGCTGTCCATTTAACAACAATGCAGCTTCAAAGCAAAGCGTCGGCTCCACTTTTTAGACCAGCTTAAAGTTACGTCCATCTTTTCTGTGCTGTCACAGGGTGAGAGGTCGGGACGCCGTGGACAGGTTGCCAGTGAGGAGAAAGAGTTCTGTATTTGTGAATTACTGCTAAGGATCATTTTGTGTGTCCTTGAATTAATGCTGCCTGTGGTGTGTCTGTAACGCTTTTTAAATGATCAGATTCTCTGCTGTTGTATGAATTTAATCGGGCTGAAATGTTCTGATACAGTTTGTGACTGAAGCTTTTTATCAGTGTTGAGACTTTTCATGTTTGCAGCCTTTTGCTGCTAAACACAGGCTGCCATCCTGATACCTGAACCCAAAACGTGCTCTGAACTTTAAACGTTTACACTTGGTCACATCTGCAGTGCAAATACGTTTGAACTCCAGACAGAAAATGTTTTTTCCTGTTAAACGTACAGGCGGGTATCAGCATGTCAGCCTCAGTCTGTCTTTTGGTGACTTGGATGGATTAATCAGATATGCTTAATTTGCGTGCTTACATTTTACATTACATGCTTGCTATTACCAGCCTGGAGCTCGCGTCACAAAAACCAAGATAGAAACGTGTGTTCTGTGGCCATGAAAATCTGGCGTTGACCCCTGTGTGGCCACGGCCTCGCTGTGACGGTTGTTTGCCAAACTACATTTTCTGCCTTAAGTGTAGTCCCAGGTGTTACAATAAGTAGTGGGACTAACTTTACACCAGTGTCCTGTACTGGTCTAATCCACTGGTTTAGCTAGTTGATCTTCAGTTGGTCACTAAGACATGCGGCTCAAATGGGGTTAAACCTTTATAAAGCACAGGACTAAGTCATAATTCAGAGATTTTAAACTGCAGTGTGTACTCTCCTGTTCTGTTTGTTGTGACAAGAACTTCTAAATATCACTGGATGAATGAGGAATAAAGTCTACAAGACCTTGAACTCCTGCATTTTTTCTTTTTTTGATCGGCTTCAGTTCAATGTCACGATGTCGCCCTCTGGTGGCAGCAGAGGAAACGTACAGATAATGTGACACACACACACACACACACACACACGGGTGAGTCAGTTTATTAAAAACAAGTTGAAGACGATATCAAAATTCACAAAACAGCTGTTTATGACTAAAAGAGGGCAAAGTGTTTCTACTGTGGCTGCCAAGACCACAGAAAGAACTGTTCATCTGCAAAAGCATGATCAGACAATCTCAGAATCAGAATACTTTATTAATCCCGAAGGAATCTACAGGCTTCATCAGCACAGTCATCCCCAGTTTTGTGCAGAACAGCAACGGGCACCAGAAGAAACTGGAGCATGGGCAGTTCTTGGATCACCTTCTGCTCGGTGGCCTTGCATACAGAGGCTGCCAGATCAGTGAGAGTTGAAATAGTGCCCTGCTCTGTGCTAGTGCTGGACTTCTCAGAGCTGTAAGGCACATGAATAATGAGTATATTTGAGATTGTGTCTTTGAAAACTTCAGCAACCATCTGAGCAGGCCTGTGTGTGACTAATGCCACCGAGCAGGCACTCCCACGTTTGTTTCTTGTTATGCCTTTTCCTTCCCACCTGGTGCTAACTTGGTGTTGCAGTTTTTTCGCCTAACGCGCCCAATGCGCTCTGCCCTTCAACCAGCTGCTCACAACTCCTGCGGGCTGACTGGTGAATCTAAATCATAGGCTGTGTGCAGCAGAAGTCTTTCAGAAGCCAAACATTTCATTAAGATAACATGAAGATCATGAGCAGAAAAAAAATGAAAGAAACAAAACATCTGGAGCACAAACGAAAAAAAGAGCAGCACGTCTGATATATGTCACGTTTCTTTGTGTATACAAAGACCAGAATGCACAGGAGTCTGTTCTCAGAGTCTTTCCAGAAATGCTTTCTTTGTTTCACCGCAGGGGATTTGAAAATACCGTCAAATTTCTACGTCGCTCTCTTTGTCGTTGTCGTGGTCACCATCGTAGAACTCGTTTGCTGCCTCTGGCCTGTGGGAGTCACATCATGAACAGTGAGGATCGTGCACACCAATCTTTTATAAATACACACGTGTTGCTGACTCGTGCTGACCTGGTGTAGTTCTCCTCAGCTCCCCTCTCATCGGGGTCGGGCTCGTCGTTGCGCTCATAGCTCAGCATGTCGGACGGGACGTCGTGGATCTGAACGCTGGGCGCGTGGTTCAGCATTTTCAAGTTCTCGAACACCGTCTGACGGATTTGCTCCAAATACTGCACACACATGAACACAGCGAGAGGTCGGCCGACTGCATGTCAGGATCTCTACTGTGCACTTTACACCAATGAAAAGAGGAATGACGCTTTTACCTGTCGGGAGTTCTGGTTTTCTATCCTGGTGCTGACATCAGGGTGCAACGTGAAGTCTGGAGCAAAGTACTCAAAATACTCTGCAGACGAACCAAATCAGACAAACAGGATGTTCCAAGTATTTCTGTTCACTTTCCTTCTTGTTTCACCCGCAGTCCTCTGTAGCGGCACGTGTAGCGACTCTGAGACTAACTACTAACTGGCTTTTAATTTGTTGTTTATGCATAAATCATTTTTCAGGCTCATTGTGACATCCTGAACAACAAGAACGCACAAAAACTATCCAACAAAGATATTAAAATCTCACTGAAACATGAAACATGGCTCACCACTGTAAGGCAGCTCATCACTGATGGATTCATCCAACAACAGAGACGTCTCATAGGTCCTACAACACAGCACAGATTATTATTATTATCATCATCATCATCATCTTAAAGCTGTATTCATGGAAAGTGCACATCAGACTGACCAACAGCGAGCCACGTTCCTCACTGTGTATCCTCCTCCTCCCAGAACCAGCAGAGGGATCTTAAAGCTCTTCACAAACTCCACACACTCACTGAAAAACACACACACACACACACACACACACACACACACAGATTATGCAACTATCAGTACTCATGTGCTGGCTGTTTCAAAATATTTGAGTTCAGCTGGAAAAAACTGTTTATGTCTCACCCGTGTCCGCGGATGCTGAGGTTGAAGCAGCCCAGCCTGTCACAGCCCAGCGAGTCCGCTCCACACTGCAGACAGACACACACCAGGTGAGGCAATCGCGCACACACACACAGATTAAATCATACAGAAGCAAATGATAGGAGCTACTGACTGACCTGCAGGACGATGCAGGTCGGCTGGTAATAATCCACCACCTGTTTAATAACAGGCTGGAACAGCTGCCTGTAGCCTGAAGACAAAACAAAACATGCAAACACGTTGGTCGAATCTCATGTGATAGTCGCAGAACAATAAGAAAGTGTGACCTCATGTGTTGTTGCTCTCACTCTGGTCATCGATGCCGTCTCTGAGAGGAACATTGAGGCAGTAGTACCGGCCGCTCTCTGCCCCGACCTCGTACATGTCACCTACAGGAAGCAGAGCGAAGAACTGATGATGAACTTCTGTTTTTGCTGGACTTTTAATTCCATTCAATGTTTCCACAGTCAGAAAAACAAACACTACTTTAGAGTCTTATTTAAAAAGAAAATAAATAGCACTGCTAAACAGCTGACTCAGTGACAAAGGGCAGCCCAGACAGAGTCCAAGACAAACTTAATAGGGACCAAACGGCTCATAATAACAGGGTCAGATACACCCTGAGTCTACAGATAGAAACCCGCCTGGAATACACTTATCATTTATCTGCTGATACAGCTGACAGAGGACTACTTCAGTATTTCTATGTCTTTAAATTGGCCTTTTGGGGCTGAATATGCACGCAAGTAAAATAATAAATGATATAAACACCACTATGTGGACAGCAAACATTTGTTAGATAATTAAAGCTGCATTTACCTGTCCCTGGGAAAAAGTAGTTTCCATATTTATGAAAGGACACGGTCATGACTCGGTCTGTGAGGTAAAAGGCTTCCTGGACGCCATCGCCATGGTGAATGTCTATGTCAATGTAAAGAACCCTGGGGTGGTACCTTGAACAAGCACAGAGCAGGAGATTTATGTCACAAACAGACACGGTAAAGATTCGAGGAGAGTTACTCCGGAGCGCCGTCTTACTTGAGGAGCTCCAGTATACTGATGACGATGTCATTGACATAGCAAAACCCAGAGGCCTACACCAACACAAGAACCAAAAGAGACATTTAACTCAAATGAGCTGAACAGAGAAGAAACACATCAATACATGTGGCTTTGTTCTAACCTCAAACTTTTTGGCATGATGCAAACCTCCGGCCCAGTTTATAGCAATGTCACAAATCTGGAAAATAAAGCAGAGTCAGCATTAGTTAGAGCTCACAACTTTAACTGACCACAAAGCTGAAGACTATGACAGTTTTAAAGGATGGAAATCAAAACAAGAAATCAGAAATGTCTTTGATGAGTAACGATTTTAGTTTTTAAACACAAACTAAAATATTCTCACAAAACTCCTCAAAGGCAGTGCTTCTCCTATCTTCCCTTTAAGTTCACTTTTTTCTGATTAGCTGCCCTTTACAAACAGAAAGGGGGTGTCCAAATTCATGGGCTGCATCCTCCTGAGGACCTGGCCTTCACGGTCTACGTGAGGATGCAGCCCATGAATTTGGACACGACCAAAGACTGAACAGCAAGTCTACTGCTGCTGGGAGAGAGAGAGATACGTTCCCTCCAGCAAACATGAAGAGAGTTCTTTCTTCTTCCTTCTTACTTCAGCTAGAGAGCCTTGGTCACATAGAACAATGAATGATTCAACCTACTCCTCAACGATATCACATAAATGAGTGTCTCTCTCAACACTTTAAGTTGTAATTCAAAATGAAACCAACAGATGCCACCCTAGGCTACCTCAGTCTTGTTTTGTTTTTTCTCTGTAGCACCAAAACCATCAGCTGGGTTTATGTGTGCGTGTTACCTTGTGGTTGAGCTGTGTAGCCCCCTGTAAGGATGCTCCCGTGTATCTTGAGCAGAACTCAAACAGTCCTGGAAACACAGGACTAAAACACACAGACATGAAATATTTAGGTTATGGGTTTGTCAGCAATGATGATCAGAGAGGCTTTTATACTGAAACATTTACAATCCTGACAGATGTGATGTAAGAAAAGGAAGTTGGCGGCTTGAAAAATACAGTCCTTAGTTCCCATGGAAGCAGTAAAGGTGTACTTAGTTTTTCACAGGTCTTGTGAAAACTTCATTGAATCATTCAGATTCTTTTTCTCGATAAAAACGTATTTAATGAGAAAGAGACAACACTCACCAGTCATCTCCCACATTAAACGCGTTGAGACTCTTTGTGAAGCCCTGCATGTTATTGGGGCTGACCTTCTGTAGGAAGTCAATGTAGTCTTCAGAGTGGAAGCGACACATGTCATGCTGAGACGCTTTGTAGGGCTTAAACACCTGGTGGGAATAAGAACATTTGATAAGAGTGCAGCATGGTCTTGTTGTTTCTAATAAAAACCAAACAAACAAACACAAGATTTATCAAATGTTATTTCAGTGTGAAAAGCATCAACAGGTGTGAACACGTGACAGTATCTGTCACTACTGCTCGCTCACCATCATTTTCTTGTAAAGTCCATAGTGCAACACCAGACTGTGAGTGAGAGACAACCGGTGAGGCTTCATCGGATGGCCAGCACCTAACAGAAACACACAGTTCATGCATTACAGGGCTTATATCTGCATTTCACAGACATTAATCAGGTCAAAATGGTTAAAAAAAAGAATTAAGTGTATACATTATGGCTAATCACCTAAAAGAGAAACACGGTTGAAATTGGTACAATTTATGACGAAAGAGATTTGGCACACTGAAACAGAGGCATCCATGCGCTGTTACAAAAGCGAAAATACTTGAGGTAATTCGCAAAATAAAATAAAAAAATAAGCACGGTAAGTATATTCTGTGAGCATGCGTATTGCAGCACTAAAGTTTGAATTTGTACAGTGTATCATTTCGTAAAAGCAGCATAAGCGTAGACAGACATATTACTTTATTTATTTATCGTTACTGTTACACAATCGCCACGTTATCCATCCAGGACACCGTAGGAAGCACCGAGACGTCCTAACAAAAGCTTTAACAGGCAAATACTGAACACAAGGCTACAATACGCGTCAATAACGTTACATCTTAAGGTTAAAGGAGCAAGCAAAGGCCAACTGTAATATATAAACAAATCAAATTAAATATTAAAGTGTAGCAGTGAGGCAAAACTAAATGTTAAAAAGAAAGAAAGAAAAGAACTGAGAAAATAAGAATAAAACACAGTCTCGTACACATTAGCATGTAGCTAGCTTTCCTTAGCATCAGCTCCCTGAGTAGGCCGGTTCATTATGATAATTAAACTTACCGTAGTGGAAATTGCCCACGTCTGGGTCGTAAAAGTAAGATGTTCTATTGGTCATTCTGAAAGCAATGTCTCCTGACTTTCTACGAAAAACTGTTGTCGTCTTTGCAGCTACAAAACCCGCATTTTTCTTTCAATTAGCAGATAGCCGCCATAGTAAACACCGAGGCGTATACGTCATCACACGGAGACAGCAGCGACGGGGAGGGGAGGGGCCACGGAGCCGGAAAGAAAAACAACAAAACAGCCGCGACAGATGGAGAGAAAGCTACAGTAGCTTTCTGTATTTTTCATTACAGGAAGGTAAAGACGTGCAATTAAAAGAGAGTGGAAAGATACCTTGAGCAATGTGCTTAAGTTATACAGTACATATAATATACAGTTTACTTTAATAAACTCATCCACACATAATTAAAACTTATATTTTTTACAAATCAGTGCATAATACAAATCCCCTGGTCAGGTCTTAAAATTAGGAAAATAAAATCTCAGACTGAACAGCATAACACAGCATATGATATACACTGTGTTATTTATTTATTTATTTTTAAATAGAAAATACAGAAGCAGTGTGTGAAAAGCCAATGCACTCTTAACCCTGGAGAACCCACGGGGTCAGAGCCGACCCCATTGGTTTTCTAGGGAAACCATGCGGTCAAATTTGACCCCATGGGTTCTCCAGGGTTAATGTTTCAACTGTGATTGAGAGAGTAAGTAGCAGCCAGGTAATCAAACACACTTGATTAGTGTGAGTGTAAAAAGTTTTAGCAGTTGGCTAAAACTTTTTACATGCAAGGGCATTTAAAAACAATTTGAATTGCATTATTCTGCAGTGAGAAACATTGTAGAATAATCCGGTCTGTTTTAGATCCCTCAAGCAGATGTGTGTTACTACCACACACAGAAAGCTTCGGGACCGGATAACATCCCAGGTTGTGCTCTCAAAGCATGCCTTCACAAACTGGCAGATGTCTTCTCAGAAATCTTCAACCTGTAGTGCCCTCATGCTTTAAGAGGACCACCATCATACCTGTCCCAAAGAA
The DNA here is from genome assembly GCF_963576455.1 of Neolamprologus multifasciatus. NCBI lineage: Eukaryota > Metazoa > Chordata > Actinopteri > Cichliformes > Cichlidae > Neolamprologus > Neolamprologus multifasciatus. Next base: position 18,440,038 of record NC_140440.1, read on the forward strand.
TCTGAGCTGCCTCAATGACTATCCCCCAGTAGCATTCACCTCCATCGTTATGAAGTGCTTTGAGCATATAGTTCATATCACATCTTTACTGCCTGCTAAGACCTGCTAAGGATTTGTTTTCCTTTCTGTTTACCTGTATAAATGCTATGTATACCCAATGTTACACAAACCTGAGAAAAAGAAAAGAAAACAAAGCTTATCCTAACCATTTGCAAACCAATTTTAATCAGTTTTAACCCTCTTTTTGAAGTATGTCATATGCAATTATTATTTTCTTTGCTCCCCAATAGCCACAAATTGGACAAACAGTTCAATAAATCTGATCTGACACTGTTAGAATACTTTTCTGGTTAAAATCTGTTGCATGCTATCACTTGGCAGTGTCAGGTTTAAATGTAGTTCATGTTTACCTTTGAGCTATTTTTAGAGGATTATTTTGCTATTCAGGTGATTTTGACAGCATCTATTATTCATCAAAGACAGCATGTCTCTGCAAGCTTACTGACAAATTAGATGAGGACGAATTCAGAACAGCACCAAAGCACTAACAGTGGCACCGGTTTCATTCTTGAACACCTGCTCATTTAAAAATGATGAAGCGGAACTTGCTGGAGCTTCTCTGCATCATAAAATACTTTTTTTTAAAGAAAAAAAAGGGCAGACTGTATACACGTGGCAATGAAAGGACGGTAACAGAGGTAGGAAACAAAGCAACCATGTTACTGTGTATCCACTGTATCCAGCATCAGTAAAGATCAGTAAACATGTGGTCACACTGTGAAGCTTTAAAAGTTTAATGTCTTTCAAAGATGCTCCCACTGAAATTTCCTCTTCATCATTTCCTTCACCTCTTCGTGCCCGTCTGTATTCTTTTTGTCTTGTCCACGTGTGTCCTCCCTTTTTTCTGCAGTAAAAAATAAAAATCTGTGTGTGTGTGTGTGTGTGTATTCATATCCTTGTGGGGACTAAAAAATTGGAAGTTTACTATACTTGTGGGGACCAACAGCCCTTGTGGCAGGGATGGGGAACTCCAGGCTTCAAAGGCCGGTGTCCTGCAGGTTTTAGATGTGTCCTTGATCCATCACAGCTGAATTAAATGGCTAAATGACCAAATTTCTGGTCCCCACGAGTTTGAAGGCATTTTTGAGACTAAAAATGTGGTTTTAGTGTCAGGGTTACAATTGGGTGAGGGTTAGGGTTTGGGTTAAGGTTAGGCAATCATTTTTCATGGTTAGGTTTAGGGGTAAGGGGCTATGCCCCATCAATATGCCACACCACAAACACTGGTAAGGACCAAGCAACAACTTCTGGCACTGGAAGCTTAAAAACCTGGCTCCAAATCCCAGTCAGTCATTATAAAAGAGGCAACTTTACAGCATCATTACAACCTGTTCTAAAAACAGTTTGGTCCCTAAGGATTTTGGAGAAAGGTGTGAAAAAGGGAGGGCAGGAGGGGAAGACGGGAGATATTATTAAAAGACAAGGACTGTTCAACGAGTAAAATTAGATCACTTTAAATAAGAGACTGGATCTATGCCTGTGTTGCTGCATGAAAGGTTATATGAAAATCCCAGGGGAGTTGATACAGTTTAGTGCAGGGTAAATGGGTTATTGTGCAGTATTGTGGTTAAGTTTATAGTAACACACTATGTTAGGCTGGTGTACAGGAGGGGAAGGACACAGCTAGTCATTCATGAATTTTAAGGAGTGTGCTGGAGAGGCTGGCACGACTAAAGGCTTCACTCTGCAGTATGTGTGTTGGCTTGTCAGTCGTTTTGCACTGGAATTTCTGGAGGTATGTTTGATTTTTCTATCTGTTTGCTTCCTCTCACCCTCTCTCTGTTTCCCTCCCTGCTCCGTGTTTTTCTGCCTGGAGCTAAAAGGCAGTGCTGCTCTGGAATTGAATCGTTTATGTATTATTCATTGCTGAAGTTGCAAGTTACAGAGAGTTCAACACAGGTTAGCACAGGTGTATAATTTATATGTCTGTCTGTCTGTCTCCATCATTAAGAATTATAAGAATTTACCTTTAGGCACTATTTAAAGCTCCTTTTATTTCCCCAAAATAATATTGAACACAAATTGTTTTTACTGGGGTTTCATGTCTTGTGGGGCAAACAAATGTTTGCTAGAAGATCACATTTACAGTAAACAAGCTGTCCTTACCAGAGCTCGACTAACACAGAAATCATTAATAAAATTATTTTGAAAACTTAAAATAAGATAAGATAACCTTTTAGTCCCACACGTGGGAAATTAGTTTTGTTACAGCAGGAAGTGGACAGTGCAAAGTTACATAGAAAAATTAGAAAAACACTGGAATAAGATAAGAATAAGACACTGAACACAACTGTATAGAATAGAATAAAATAAAATGCTATGTACAATAGAATAAAATAGAATACAAATGCTATATACAATTGAGTATAATACAATGATGCCAGAAAAGTATTGCACTTAGTGTTATTGCACATGTGTGGATGTGTGTGTTTGATCAGTTGAAGTCTTTGTTGTGGAGTCTGACAGCAGTGGGGAGGAAAGACCTGCGAAATCTCTCCGTCCCACATCGTGGGTGCTGCAGCCACTGAAGGAGCTGCTCAGTGCTGTCAGAGTCTCCTGCATGGGGTGGGAGATGTTGTCCAACAGGGATGACAGCTTAGCCACCATTCTCCTGTCACTCACCACCTCCGAAGGTCCAGAGGGCATCCTAGAACAGAGCTGGCCCTTCGGATCAGACTGTTCAGTCTCTTCCTGTCCCCGGCAGAGATGCTGCTGCCCCCCTCCCCCAGCAGATCACAATGTATAGATTTAAATGTATTAATGTATAAATTTAACTTTTTATTTGCAATAATAATTTAATGTGTATAAAGGACTGAAGCCAATACCAAGATGCATAGTAATACTAATACTAATAATAATAAAATATTAATGACAGGTGCACAGTCATTACAACTATTCATGTTGGACAACCTTTTGTTCAGTTTGCAGCCAATCACAGAGCCAACTTTAATCAGTTTGTTCCATCTGTTGCTGTCACAGGTTCTCCCATCAGACAGTACTTCCCACGATAGACTAATGACTAACAGAAAATCTGCATCATTCTGCAGCAGGAGCCTGCTCATCTCCTTTCTGTAGCCTCTTTCTTGGTCTCCCAGTTCAGCCGATGCGGACACCCCGGTACTCCTACTTCTCCACCACATCAATATCCTGTCCCAGGATAGACGCTGGTCACACAACCTTCCTCGTCCTTCTGAAGGCGATCCCCATCTTTCAGACAATTCCTCACAGACCTGCTGTGCTTGGTGTCTCTCAAGCACAGCAATGTAAAACACACAATTTATGAGCGACACAATGAACACTATAAATAAACCACAGTATAAACAGTCTAAATCCTTATATAAAAAATACAGGATTACAAAAATTAATACCACAGAATGTACATAAAGTGCAGCTGCAGTCTGGCAGTGTGAAGCAATGTGACAGTTCAACTGTTTAGAAGGGAGATGGTGAGGGGAAAGAAACTGTTCTGCAGGCTCTACCGTCTACCAGAAGGCAGCAGGTCAAAAAGTCTGTGTCCAGGGTGTGAGGGGTCTGTGATGATTTTCCCTGCCCGTTTCCTGGTTCTTGAGAGGTGCAGGTCCTGGATGGAGGGCATGGGGGTGGCGATGATCTTTTCTGCTGCCCGTACAGTCCGCTGCTGTCTGCACTTGTCTTGTTTAGTGGCTGTGATGGAGGACCACAGGACAGACTCAATGACTACAGTGTAGAACTGGATCAGCAGCTCCTGTGGAAACCTGTACTTCCCCAGTTGTCTCAGGAAGTACATCCTCTGCTGGGTCTTTTTGAGGATGGAGTTGATGTTGGTCTCCTACTTCAGGTCCTGGGAGGTGGTGGTACCCAGGAGCTTGAAGATCTCCACAGTAGACACAGGGCTGTCTGATATGGTTGAGGGCTGTCTCCTGAAGTCCACTGTCATCTCTACAGTCTCAAGCATGTTCAGCTCCAGATTGTGCTGACTGTACCAGAGTACTTGCCGCTCATCTTCCTGCCGGTACGCAGACTCATCACCATCCTAAATAAGGCCAATGACGGTGTGTCATCTGCACAATAGTATTTAAAGGCAAACTAAAGTCCACAAATAGGATCCTGGCATAAGTTCCCGGACAGTTGAGATGTTGCAGGATGTCCCATGTTCACTGCATCATCCACCGACTTTGCCCAATAGGCAAACTGATGGTGTCCCATAAATCATCTGTTAGTGCTCTTTATCCTTCTCTTGCTGACACATTCAGCCACTGCAGAATTGTCTCTCTGTAGGTGGCATGACCCAAAGTTGTACTGAAAGTTTAAGGTGTACAAATTGAACAGGAATGGAAACAGCAGAGTCACCTGTGGAGCTCCTGTACTGCACATCTGCAAATCAAAACAAGTACTGCTCGTACTGCAGCCTGTCTGTTTGGTAGTCAGTAATCCATGATACACATGGTGGATACTGACAGATCCTCACTGTACAGTTGTCACGCTCTAGAAAGGAGTAAGCTCTCTGCAGATTTGATCATCCACTTCCACATTAGGTCTGTATGCAAACTGCAAAGGGTCAACAGATATTTTCATCTGTGGCCTTAGGTGGGAGAGCCCAGTCCCTCCAGTAGCTGTGTCAAATTTGATGTGAGGGCAGCTGGTCGCTCTGATGGTGGTGACTACTACAGTACAGGAAGTGGACGTGAGGTTTGCCTTAAGAAATAAATACACAAATGTGACTCACAATCGCAGACAGGCCAAAATCACTGAAGGAAGGCCTGAGTGTGTGGTGCAAGAGGCACGTGGGGAATTGAATTAAAATACATTTTTACTAATATTACCAACTGGTGACAGCAGCCTTTTCTGGATATATCCAGCGCTGAATATATAAATAACACTCAGTTATAACACAGTTATAACACACTGTTGATCCTGCAGCCTGTAAAACATTCCACCTTGGACCTTTTAAACTTTAATAACTGCGTCACACTTGTCAGAGTTAGAGGCTTGTCAAGATTTTCATTTGTATAGCTATTGTATAGCTATGAAGTCTGTCGTGTGTGTGTGTGTGTGTGTGGGCTTCCTCCTTAGCTGGCTTGTTTTGGCCCCAGGGTCCAAATCTGTTCTGTCAAGCATCTGTCTCTGCCGGCTTGTTAAGACCCACACAAACACACCCTCTCTGATTTACACACACACACACACACACACACACACACACACACACACACACACACACACACACACACACACACACACACACAGGACAAGCAACCTCTCCAACTCATACCTGTGTGTTATCGCCATGACAATATAGACAACACACTACGGAGCCCCGCAGGGAATATGGGAGAAAAAAAAATTAAGACGGACTTTTGCAAGATCTCGCAAAAGTCCGTCTTAATTTTTTTTTCTTCCATGTCCCCTGCGGGGCTCCGTAACACACAGAGGTGTTGTCTGTGATGTATATAAGTAGTAAGTATCATTTCAAAGTGCATCAAAGCTTAACTGCAAAGATACAGAAATCCACAAAAACTGACACTGATATTTCCAGTTACCTACTATCAAAATATATCTGTGTCAAAGTTGAGGCCAGAAAAAAAAATGGCAAGTGAGCTAACAATAAAAAGTTTGCTTGTATTTTATCCAACAATGAAAGGATAATATTGAGGTCAATATGAATAAATCCCAGATGTTTTTTTTTTTTTTGAATCAGGAGGAAAATCTCTCTTCCACGATTTTTCTTTCAGTTTGTACATAATGTTTTTTTCTTCCTTTGGCTTTCCTCTAGTGCGCAAAGGATGTCAGGGGAGGTGTTTCAAACTCCAGCATGTTTCAAGGTTGCCAGCAGAACTGAAAAGCTGGAATGGAAGAAGCGCTGTGTAATTTTCAGCTGTCAGCACCTTCCTGTTACATGTGCTAATGTTGTGCATATTGCCTGGACAAATTTAATGCACTACATGCACACACATTTGCTTTTGATTCTTCATAATCCAGAAAGAAACTTTGAGGTTAAATTTGAAGACTGACACTGTTGCTTAAGTATCTTATTTAGGCCCCAGTCATGCGGGCCGAGGCGGCCTGGCAACTACCTGGCAACCAGTGATCACTAATGAAAAATGAATACCCTGACCGGTTAGGACTTTGAAACTGATTGCAAAGAGTTGAATGTGCTGCATGAAAAGCCTCTTTGCAATTGTTTTGGTCACTCGTGCATTGCTGCAGTTGACTGTAGTTTGAATGGATTTACTTGCTAAATGGTTGTGTCAGGGCGCCGGGTCGATGACCCAGCATTTTGAGTTCATTTTGTAATTCTGTGTGTCTTTGTTAGGTTTTGTTTAGTTAAAGTTTCATCCATGCTTCCTTGTTTATGTGTCATATTCTTCCTCCTGTGTGAGTCTCTTGTCCTCTATGTAAGATTTTTAATTATGTCAGTGCCTCGTTCCCCTTATCTGTTTTCCTGTTCCTCTCCTTGTGTATTATTCCATCTTCCCAGTCTGTTCTGTGTTTCATGTCTGCATTTTCCATGTCATAGATTGAGTCCAGACCATGTCATTGTCATCTCATTACTACTACTACTGCCTGTCTCCCCTCCGGGCCGCCAAAGATAGATCTCCAGAGATTTCTGTCCTAGGCCATTCTTTCTAGATGGGACCAGGTGTAGCCCATCATTTTTGCTTCTGCCTAAAGTTCTCATCACCGGGTGTTTCTTGGGCGGCCTCTCTTTCGCTTGCGTGGGGGTTCGACCTGAGAGCCTGATATTTAAAACCTTTTAGTTTGCACATAATAATAGCATATTTGGTGGGCTGTGGATCTTCCAGTTTGCATGTCTAGTGTATCTTGTTTTGTGCCCAAAATCTTCTTATATCTTTTATATATAACTGCGAGTGCATAGTGAGAGACGCTTAGAAAGGGTGTATGCCTGCAGGTGTAGCCATCATCCTGAACTTGTGCATCAGGTGTTATTGTTCTTTAATTCTCATTTCTCAGTTGCACCAGGCCAGTTACCAAATGCCTCCAGGACAGCTTAGTGTGCAACGCTTTGGCTTAAACTTGTCAGCAGTGCTGCTTTCAGAGGGTGATGATTGACTTTGTTATGGAGGCTGAGTCACTGGACTGCACAGAGCATCCTCATTCTGTTTCTCAGGACAAGAGAAAGAAGAACTCCAACTCCCCCATTGTCGATTACACTTCAGTCTCACCAAAGTTTGGCTTTGAAGTTTGAAATGATGGGTGTGTATTCCTGCAAATATGTTAGCATCTTTGAACAGGCCCATCACTAAAGCTACATGGAGAAAGGCAAATAATGCTTTAAGAAGAGTCAACAAGTTTTGGCAGTAAACAGTCCTCAGACAGTCTTAGTCATCAAGGGCTTATTTAAAATGTTGCCCATGAGGAACATTAAACTGGAATTAATTATGAGACATTCATTTAATATCTTCACCAAAGGATTAAGCAGACTGAGTAATGTGACTCTAATGTCTCTGATATAACTATTTCTACACAGGATATGTTTAAAATACAAAGCAAAGCAAAATGCTGACAAGGTCGAGTTTGATCTTCCTGGAGCCTGGACAACAGGAAACTTGAGTCTCATCACTCAATCATTGAGTCTCTGAGGAATCCTAACTTAAAAGTTTTATGATCTCTCCAGATGACAAAAGGCTGTTCGGCCCCCTCCAACTAATGTTGTCTCTCCTTTAGAGCCAGTTTCACTGCAAGTAACTCGCAGCCTCCTACATCATAGTTTTGCTTGGGTGGTGTTTGTCAGTGTGAAAAGAAGGGCCAAGGCTGCAGCTTACCTTGTGGGCCAGAGCGCTGAGCAAGTATTGCCTCCACCCCTGAGTCTGATTCATCTACGGATGCATATTGTAACAACCCTTATTGTGTTATAGCACCACTAGGGGGGTTGCCCTACTATTGTAGTAGTTGGGGGAGTCTCCTAGTGGGTGTGTGAGTATAGCGTGGCAGCCATTACATGCTGCTCGTGTTCTGTTCTCAGGATAGACCTCACCATTGTAACGGCCTGGCGCCGGCGACTACCGATCCCCACACATGTATGTACGGACAGAGTAGAGCCGTGGAAACCTGGCTTGTATGGTCTTATGTTGCTGATAATGAATAAAGGTCTGTTGTTTAATTTAACTGACTGGCTTCGAGTTATCTGGCTAACCTCCCAGTGAGGCATGCCCAGAACACCTCACCCGGGAGCCACCCAGGAGGCACGCTTGTCAGATGCCCGAACCACCTCAACTGGCTCTTTTCGATGTGGAGGAGCAGCGGCTCTACTCTGAACCGCTCACCCTATCTCTAAGAGACAGGCCAGCCATGCTTTGAAAGAAGCCCATTTATGCCGCTTGTATCCACAGTCTCGTTCTTTCGATCACTGCCCACAGCTCGTGACCATATGTGAGAGTAGGGACATTGACTGAGGAGTATGATCCCCTATAGTTTTAACACACCCTCAGGTCTCCCTTCTTAAAGATGGGAAGCACCATCCCAGTCTACCAATCCAGAGGTACCGCCCCTGAACCGTTGTGCGGTGCATAAGCACAGATGACAGTCAGGATCTATTCCCTGACCCAGAGGGAACAAACCCTCTTGTCCAGCAGGAAAAACCCCAATGTAAAAGCAGCCAACTGAGGAGATACTAGTCCGCCTCTCATGGATATTCCTTGTACTACAGAAATAATATTGCCAAGTATGCAACATAAATAAGATTCAATTGTAACAATCAGATTTTCCTTTCCAATAAACATAAACCATTTCCTTATGACACAGCATGAAGAATACCTGGCTATCCCAGTGACAGTAAATCACTCGCTGCATACAGACAATAAAAACTTGAATCACTGTAACAGTACAACACACAGATATGTGTATTTTTACTGACTGATAAATGAGCTGTGAAATGCTGACAACAGTCACCGTGCAAACAAAAGCCAAAAAATCTATTACAGATGTGCACATGGTGTTTTACAGCTGTGTGGCTTTGACAAAAGGGATTTAGAACTTTGTTAATATGCTCTTAAATTAAAGTTTGGCTGTGCAACAATAAAATATTTTAATTAAAATCAGCAGAGATCACAAACGTTAGAAAGGAAAAAAAAATTGTGTTGTAGCTGTGGAGGCTGCAGGTTTGTCTGGTAAACCAAAAAGGGAAGTGAAAAGTAAACAGCAGTTCCCAGAACACTGAAAACGTGACCTCTGAGCAGTAAAACCCACTTTTATGTGACTTGTGAAAATATTCTACGAGGCACACCAAAAAATTCTCCTGATCATTAAATTGCTAATAATTTTAGGAATACCACAAGACTGAGTAACATCAAGCTTCATGAAACAAACAGAAACCTGTTGAAGCAGGCACAGCTGAATTATAGTTTGCAAGTGTTCACAAATGTTGAGAAGCTCCACTTCCCTCAGGAGATTTTTATGAAAATGAATTCTTGCGACCTTTACTTTTATGTAATTGATACAACTTTAATACTCATAATAATCGGCATTCCTTTGATGCACCTGGAAATTATGTAAATTCAACACAGCTCATAAAACCTAACAGAGGCAGGAGCATGTTTCCTAATAACAATTAGGAAATGATGTGAATGCGTTTTGTAATGTTTACTTCATTTTGTCCTCATGTAATGGAAGCAACGTGATAGCCCGTTCATGTAATTTTGTTTGTTTGAAGATCAATTTCATGCTTTCTGTCGACTTCCAGTGTTTCAATTCAATTCAGTTTTATTTATACAGCCCCAAATCACAACAGCAGTCACCTCAAGGTGCTTTATATATATTAGACCCTACAACACGTTTTCAACTTCTGGATGTGGTTAGATGTGCAGCAGACCATATCCATCTTCAACAAGTTGGTGACTTGTCACTGAGCAGTTTTTTTCCTTTTTTTGTCCTTTTGTGGTGGACCACTGGAGGGCTCCACTCACACCCAGTTCTCAGGAAGTGTTGTTGCTGTGTTTTGGACAGGAAAGTATTCAGTTGTGTGGTGAAGAGGAATAAACGAGGAGTGTTAATCGAGAGCTCTCAAGTCGTCTGTGTTTACCTCCACACTTTTTCTAATTTTTCTAAGGTGTAAATACACTTGCTGCCCTGGAATCATGAGCTTTGGAGAGGGTTGGGATTTTTAAAGGGCAACAATCACATATGCTGATGGCTCAGGGTTAGGGCAAGATACTTGTCATCAATAATGAGTTAGCCATCACAAGGCATACAAATATTTGACAATGCAGAATATTTTAATTCCTCCTAAAAATGATTATTGTCATTATTTTTCTCAAAAAGCAGAAACTTGAGCTGCTGAAAATAAAAGACATTTGCAACACACTGTAAATGCTTTATGACCCGTTGGCTGATGGAATCTTGGCTCCGTGAAGAAGCTGGCGATGAAGAGAAGAGAGAAAGTGCGTGACAAGAGAGAAAAGATGGGAGACATACAGGTGCTTCACTTCCTGCAGATAAATCAACACAGCTGGGCTGGATAATAATGCGCAGAGTTGAAAGAAGAGAGTGGACAGGACTGGTACCAAAAATAAAGAATTAATGATAAAGAGAAATGAAGGAAGGAAACCAAACCCATGAGACACAAACATGTTCACAAACAGATCGACACCTAACACGCACGACGAGGTATTTGCAGCTTTCAAACAAAGTCTGAGAGAATTGTTACTGTTCTTCTTTGTGCCACTGTCCCACCTTTGTACGGTTGACCTTTGTACGGTTGACCCTTGTACGGTTGACCTTTGTGGAGCTGTGGCTGATCACGACCCTTTAGCTCTGCTTGTGGCATGTCTGGCATTTTCTAACATGCATTGCTTTTTTTTTTGCACTAGTCAACTTCTTCTGCTTTTAGATTAAATTCAACAAGACTTATTGTTACTGACCTGTCTGAGACCTGTTTGACTCTTAAGTAACATATCGCAGCGCTTTCACTGTAATAGCGTGACAAAGTCTGTTAAATGGTCAGTGGTGTGGAGGTGTCACAAGCAGGAGACAGCTTAAACTGTTTTCCTTTACTGCGTTTATAGCATCAGGTATCACTACTTGTTTAGGATAAAAATAATTATGCTGGATAATTTTACCTTAACCCTAAAAACACATAAAATAACTTGCTTTTTAAACTGACCATGGTAATGAGGTAACATATTTTACATGGTCTCAGTTCACTTCAGGTTTTTTCTGATAGCCCACAGTTGAGCTTAAATTCTAACATACTAAGTTGCTAATATATCAGTGTGAACAAGGTAAACATAGTTGCTGAACATCAGCATGTTGATCTTGTTACTTTGATTATGCTGGCTGGCTGCCCTCAACATTTTACTTAAAGCACAGCAGCACACAGCCTCACAGAGCTGCTGGCATGGCTACTGAAGATTAATCTTGTCCTTGATTCTGTTCATCGATAAGCATTTTCAGCCCGTTCTCACTCCCGAGGCGTAACATGACATTTTGTCACATCCCGCGGCGTTCCTGAGGAACGCGAAAGGAGACCTTCGGCGTTCTTATGGTACGCGGCGGGTTATGGCTGGAATCCAGTGCAATGACGCTCCTGCGGTAATAGACGTTCCAGCCCTGTATTCCAGCCCTAAACCTAACCTTATCCCTAGCCCTTACCATAACCTTATTCCTGACCTTAACCAGGACTATAATGATGTTAAATAGTGTGTTTCTAAGCGATTTGAAGAAAAAGAGCGAACATGTGTAGATTGAATCCAGACGGTTCTCATATTTCCTCTTTTTTCCGAGGTCGTCATTTAGGAACGTGGTGGGTAGCCGAAAACGTAATATGTTGACGATTTGTCACCTAGTGTAAAATGTTACGCTTTGGGAGTGAGAACGTGTTGGCATTTTCCTTGGGGGTGGTGGTCAGGGGCGGCTTGTGCCTCTTCAGCGCGGGGGGGATGGCTGCCCTCTGCAAGCTGCCTCTGTCCTCTCTTCTGCCATTCGGTCTTTCAGACTGTCATTCATGTGCTATTCAATTTAATTGAATTCAGTTCAATTTCATTTATAGAATGTCAGTTGGTCATGGTGGAGGGAATAATGTGTCCCAGGAATCCCAGGGGCTATTGTTGGGGGCTTTTTGTCTCCTGCTAGGGTCTCCCATGGCAAATTGGACCTGGGTGAGGAAGTAGACAAAGAGCAAGTTAACTGATCCTCGGCTTCTGAGAATAGCAACTGGGACATGGAATGTCACGTCTCTGGTGGGGAAGGAGCTTAGGAGTTAATGCGTGAGGCTGAGAGATACCAGCTCAATACAGTCGTGCTCACCTTAACACACGGCTTGGACTCAGAAACCAGTCTCCTGGGAGGGACTGGACTCCGTCTCAGCCTGAAGTTGCCCTTGGTCGAGGTAATGGCCTTGCGTGGGTATCTTAGTATCCCCTCGGCTTGCTGCCTTTATATTGGTGTTTTTCCCAGTGGATCAGAGGGTCTGTTCCCTGCGCCTTCAGGTATGGGTCCTGACTGTCCTCTGCGCTTTTGTACCGAACAACAGTTCAGAGTACTCTGTCATCCACTGAGAGACTTCAACACTCATGTGAGCAATGGCAGTGAGACCTGGAGGGGTGTGATTGGCAGGAACCCGAGCGGTGTTCTGTTACTGGACTTCTAACCACAGTTTGTCCATGACAAACACCATGTTTGAAAATATGGGTTGATGCTGCAGGTTGATGATTGATTTCGTAATCTTATTATCAGATCTGGAGTCTTATATTCTAGATACTCGGGTGAAGAGTGCTGCTGATATGTCATCTGATCACCACCTGCTGATGAGTGCAGGGGAGGATGCTGGACAGACCTGGGGCACCTAAACGGATAGTGAGGGTGCCCTGGGAAGGCCTGGCAGAGGCCCTGTGCGCAAGATCTTCAACTCCCACCACCAGCAGAGCCTCAACAGCATTCCAAAGGAGACTGGGGACATCAAGTCTGAATGGACCATGTTCAGCATCTCCAGTGCTGAAGCTGCTGAGCTGTGGCCACAAGGTGGTTGGAGCCTGTGGTGGTGGTAACCCCCAAACCAGATGATGGCTCTACCTGCTGACTTCGACTGAGAACTTCATCAGGCCACCGCCATTGGGATCTCCTTAATCCCACTGGTTCGTCTTCCGTAGAGGAAGCAGAGTCTGGGGACGACTCATCTATCTCCAGCAATGAGGTCACTGAACAACTCGCTGGTGGTAGGGCTCCTGGGTCACTCTGACTTCCTGAAGGCTCTGGATATTGTAGGGCTGTCTTGGTTGACACACCTCTACAATGTTATGTGGAGATCAGGGGCATTACCTCTGGACAGGAACCACCATCCCGATCTGCCAATCTTTAAGAAGGGGGACCGCAGAGTGTGCTCCAACTATACAGCCTTACTAAACTATGTTTATGTTTTATATTTGTGTGTTTAAAAATTGAATATTCTCATTCACCTACTTTATTGTACACCTGATATCATTTTGTCTCACCATATATGCTTATAGAGCCGGATTGCATCTGAGAGCACCTACTTACACTGTAATTGGACAATTCCACCTTCTCTGGAGCTGTAAAATTAAAATAATGATAATTAAAAAAAAACAAAAAAAAAACTGGTATGGAGCCCAGCAGCTGAATCACAGCATCAGCTAAGCCACAGTCAACAAGTGAATAATCTACCTGATAATATGTAGAACAGAGCCTCCCCTCAACTAAAGCTATTACAAATACACTAGAGACTTCTTTTCAAATGTGTGTAATCGCTTTCTTAGTCTACAGGAGTGTATTATAGGGCAAAGAGACAAAGAGAAAGGGAAAATGGCTTATAGAAATATGGAGGTGTTTAGGTGAAGCACAAAGAAAGAGAACAGACAAAAGAGAACTTGAGAGCTTACGGGATTACTGCTCCAGGAACAGAGAGGAAGATCACCAGAACATCATACAAAAGTTAAGACAGAATAACAAAGCTTTAATCTGAAGTCTTTGGCCAAGAGTCTCAATAAACAAAGAAAACAAGTGAAATCCTACACCGAGGCAGAGAATGCTCCCAGTGATGGGAAAACAGTATTTTGCTGAAGGTCTTTTTCCATAGCATTTTATGTGTGGGTGTGAGACACATCACATTCAGACATGGTCAGACAAGTGTCTCCTCGGACATTCCCGCAACTGGTAAATAAGAAAGAAAAAAAAAGATTTTAAATGGCTGAAGATGAGCTGGAAAAAATAAAATCTCACACACATCTAAAAATTATTAAGAAAGAGGGAAAAATAGAACGTCAAAAACGTTTTTTATGTATCGATTAAAGAAAGTGACAGAATAATAATGGGGAGCCTTGGCTGATTGGAACTGGCACCAGGCACTATCATTAGTATGATAAGCTAACGAGTGAAATATGTGTTTGCATGTGTGCGCGCATGTGCAGTTGAAAGAAAAATGAAGAAATTAAAGAGTGATGCAAAATTATAGCTATTTCTTGATTGGAGATACTCGAGGATTGGCAAAGTAGAAATGAATGTACTTACTCTGGGATGCATAGAAAAAAACCCAAACAACTAATTTAATAGTAATAATTTAAAAATGCTGCAAATAGAGACAAAAAGTTTACTTCATATTTTGGTATGCTCTATAGTTTGTCAAATATGGCTAAAATAATATAATATAGAAACTAGGACTGAGAATAAATATGTGCTAACATATAGTATTTTCCTGTTAGGTATTGTAACATATATTAAAAAAAATGTTTAAAAAATTATAGAAGAAGTGGGGAAACATTACAGCTTAACATTTTACGTTTTACCTGTTTACTGTAGCTGATATCCATCCACTCGTGTTAACTAATTAAGGTAGGCTGAATCATTCAAGGCCATATTATGTAGCATTTTTTCACTGTGTTCTCTTGATACTGGAAGTCCCTGTACTTTTCTCTCTGAGCAGAGCTACACATATGTAGACCTACAGTTGTATGTCTGCGTGTGCACAGCTAAATGTTAACATTACCTGGCAACAATACACACTTCAAGGACAACATTAAATTTCTGAGAATAACTTTATTGCCCAAATTATGTACTGGCTGTCACCATCTTGGATTTCTAGCAATAGAAATAAGCCTGATTAGATGAGACAACAGAGTGCATCTTGCTAACCAAACTTGCTAGCATTAGCACTCAATACCCGCTAATTCATGCTGCAATGCATGCAAAAAAAGAAGCAAATAAATTATAGAATTTTACTCACTGAAACATGTTAGTACAGTTAATTTCATAGAATGCTATAAACATAATAAGAATGCACTAAAACTAGGAGAAAACCAAAGAGGCCTAGCTTAGTAACTAGATTTGGCTTAGGTGTCAATTACCAGCCCGAAGCTGCAAACTTGCCAAAAAACTTTGTACCCAAACGGGCTATACCCATACAATAACTTAATACTATGAAACAAACAAGTTGTACATCAGAGATGAAGAACTCTTTGCTATAATAAAACTAATGTCCTCAGAAGCTCATCGTACCAGCAGCGTTCCTGTTCGTTTGCTTCTTGAAATGTTTTTCAGTTTTTCCAAGAAGAAAAAACTGATGAAAAAGCTGCACACAATATAAAGTCAAGACCCTCCCCCCCGCCCCCTCGTAAATGTAATTATTTGTACTGTGTGGCTTCAGCTTTGGATTCTAAGTTCATGGACAAGAGAAATTTTGAGTATAATAAGAATAATATTCTCCAATGGAGGAATGGGGGGGGGGGGGGGGGGGGGGGAAGAGAACAGAAAGCAAAATATTTCTCTGAATGTTTTACAAGCTTTAGCTTGCACTTTTAAACCTCACATTATTGGCCTAAGCTAGGTGAAGTAAACTACATAAAAGTGAAATGATAGGAGGGGCTGGAGAACAAAAGAGCTCTGCAACAAAAGGCCTATTCATATTGACATGTTTAGTTAGTTGCTTAAATCTTTCCAAATAGTAACAATAAGATCAAACCTATTACAGTTTACATAACACATCTAATATTCATGTTTAGCCAAGGTGTACCACAGTCCAAACTTCATGTTTCTATGAGGTTAAAAGAAAATTCTGTCTTCAGGCCTGTAAAAACGGCTGTGTCAACAGAGCGCAGGTACGGTGCCACAGTGTTAGAACAGCAGGTATTTCATACAGCATCAGGGCTTAAGGCACAATTGAACAGCTCAAATGTCCCCATCTTGTTTAATTCATTGTAAATCTTATGTAGGCAGATCAAATGAATAACACTGAATACCTGCCAAGTTCTGCAAAGAGAGAATCGGCATGTGTAGCCGCAGGCTCGATATCTGTGGACAGGTTATGATAATTGGCTAATATGCGTTCACACACTGTAATATACCTCAGGAGGGGGGGTGGGGGGAGGAAGCTAGAGAGGGAGCGTTGGAAAGGTGAAAGGGTGTAACGAGAAAAACAGGCAGAGACAACAGAGAAAGAATGTTGCGATAGAGAGACGAGTAAAAACTAAGACAGAAAACAGCAAAAAGGAAAAGAAAGTGATCTGTTTCTACCAGGACAGTCTGCATGAAGTGGAAGTCGAGCCTCAAAGAGGGAATGGCGAGGAATAGTTAGAGACAGAGTGGAATAGGAGATGAATAAAGGAGGTGAAGGAGGGAGCGTAGGTGTAGAAGGGGATGGAGAAGCAGCATTCCTGACTGCACAGTTACAGAAAGGCACGGGAAAATGGAAAAGCAGTTAAACTGAAATCCAGATGCCTCAGAGACCAACAGAGGGTCAAACTAATCCACACACACACAGACAGAGCGCTCCATCCCCTCTTTTACTGCCTCCTTCTCAGACCTCGGGACATTGGTGGCTTTGCAAATCAGCAAACATCATCAGGACTAGAACATCAACTGGATCCTTTTTTTCTTGTCTACACCTGGTTTTCTTGTAAAGCTTTGTATCCTGCAGCCAAAACAAAGGACTTTGTCTATTTTCTACTAAAGCTGTTTATGTTTTCCTTCTTCTAGAGGAATTTTCAGGTGAGTCTCTGGTGGTTTTTCCTAATGAGAACTTGTTAAATGCTCCCAGATGCAGTTGTTTGAGTTGAAGTTTCAGGATGCCGTTTTCTACGTAGAACACTTTACAAGAACTGACTGTAATTTTCTCCAGTTAAGAGGTTGAAATGTGACTGTTGACTCTTAATTTCTATGTTTAACAATTGGACGTTGTCTAATAAGAGTCCAAAGACAGTAAACATGATTGTTTTAGAGCCACTTTGGCCACCAGTGTCACAGTAATTCATCTGTTTGTTGGCTTAGAATTAAATTTGCCATTCTTTTGTCCACAATTCTTAATGGAGCTGTGAATTAGCTCTCACATAAATAATGTGACATGCATGCCCACAGCCCACCAAGGTGTCCAAAGAGCAAATGTTTATACATGATTTACTATGTGCGAGACAGACTTATGTGAGACCAAATCTTTGTTTACTATAACCGGGTCCTTTGGCAACATGCATTTTAATCATACTGGTACAAATGAGCACTTCAGGCAAACAGACGGTCAACATGAATACACAGTTTAGTATATGTTAGAAACGGCTCTGTTTTAATGACTAATGAGGACCAGCTTTCAGAAATAAGACTTCTACACTCTACAAAGACGCAACAACAGCATTTAGATTAGCTGTAAAGTCAGCTAAGCTTCCCTTCATCCACATGCTAAGCTAAAACTATAAGAGATTTACACCTTATACTTGGAGGGAAAATCCAGATGGAATCTCCAACTAAACTACTTTAAGAAACCAAAACAAAAACTTTCTTCTCAACCTTCATAGTAGCAAAACCAACATAGAGCCTTTTTGTGCAATACACACATTCAATTATCATTTTGCTGTAGCTCAAGAGGCAAAGCATCCATCGTGGTGTGAACTTGTGTGAATGTTAGACAGAAAAAGCATAGCAAACAGTGCCTGCGTGAATGGGCGAATGAGGCAAGTTGCATAAAGTTCTTTGAGCGCTCAGGTAGAACAGAAAAGTGCTGCGTACGTTCTAGTCCATTTACCATTTCTTCCCTTATGAGCTGATTAGGCGTTAATAAAGAATCATAACCGCCACATCAATGAGTAAATGTAACCATTATAATTGCTAGATGACCTTATGTGGACAGGGTTAGTATCTAATGGCAACACTCGGCACATAATATTGAAAGAGATTTCTGAATGAGGATATATGGGCAGCACATGATCGCAGGCCTACAGACGTGCATGGAAAACATGTGGGAATCATATTGTAGTCCTCTCCTGACATGTGTTATCTTGAATAAAGCAGCTGTGACTTGGCTGACTGTCAGCATAATGCTTTTGACATAAAGGTGTATTGGCCTTACTCCGGCATTCTTAAAAGAATAATCAACGTGAGAGGGATCTGACTTTTGATCAGTCTTCAGTGGCGGATTGTTGACTAACAGTACTTTTACCCTAACAACACAATTAAGGCTGGGAGACATAATATGACAAGCTCTAAAGACTTGCTTGTGGTAGGAAACTGTAAACTACATTCAGTAGCTTACTTGCACTGAAAAGCAATGAGCCTACCCGACCCTGTTACTGTTGTTGCCACATCTGTTCAACTAAAACTCTAGCCTATCACGCCATAAGAAAAGCACCTCAAAGTACTTTTGCAATTGCACATCTTGGATATATAGTAACTACCTTGGAATGTATTGACTTTGAATACTGACTAAAGCTTAGTGTTGATGTCGAGAGTTGCTGATACCTTGATTCGATACATTCCACCAGTACACAGGAGAAGTCGCTAGCAAATATTTTGATGTTGAATGAACGCTGGCTTACCATTCTTTCTGCTCCATAAGGAAATATTCTATTGTCCCCTATCTTAGTTCACCATCTGCTCTTTATGAATATTGTCTGAACGTCTATCTTGTACTTACTGGGAAGAAGATGTTTGTACACAAGAATGTGAATTCTGTTCTGTTAATATCTAAAGTCTGACAAAATAGAAACAGTCATTTGTTTTGTTTTAGTATTTACAAAACAAAACAAACTGTGTCAGAGTAACTGTGTTTTTTTTAAGGTTGCATGAAAATACTCTACAGCTTACTGCAGGATAAATAGGTTAGTTTGCTGTGCTGTGATGGGTTTAAAGTGTGTGTGAGAGTGCAGAGTGGCTGTGGTGTTCATGGTCAGAGTTAGATTACATAAAGGGCAGAGATGAACTTGAAGTTAAGGTGGTTGTATAGTGTAAAATATAAAGACAGCATAAACAGTGGACTATCAGTGTAGAGGATGGAAATCAGCCAGGACGACTCATAAAACATCTGCTAACATCTGGTTGAATTCAGACGTGTACACCCACAAAGAGCAGCAGGTCAGCTGATCACAGCCTGTACGTTAGCAAAATCTGCTGGAGCTCTGAATAGAAATTATGATTCTTTTATTAGAATAAAATTTAGATTGAAATAAAGTTTGTATTCCCATCTACTAATATTATTTATTATTGCATTAATGTAGCACAAGGTTCAGTTAGATTGGCATAAAAATATGTGGTAGAATTGTCCTTCAAGGAGCTACTTTGTTACTTTGAGTACTTTTCAGAGCCTGTACTTTTTAACTTTTACTGGAGTAAAGAAGTTGAGTCAGTACTTCAACTTTTACTTTACTTTTCACAGTAGTATCTGTACTTCTACTTAAGTAGAGAATGTCTGTACTTTTGTCACCTCTGCTAAGCAGGAGCAGCAATCTGCTACGAACCAAAGCAATCACAAGGAGTGTTTCCCCACATTTCTCCCTTGTGACCAGTGTTTGCTGGGTGGTCTTGAAACAGTCTCTAGGTCTGTGTGACTGGGGCCGTACAGCTGTGATCTTACAAGTTAACATCACGTAGTTAGTGGTCACAAACCTCGTGTTTGAACAAACAAAAAAACTCTTTATGTGATTCGGGAAAAGTAACATCTCATAAAAGAAGCCAAGTGGCGTATTATATAGATTTTCTTTGCACACTCCACACAAGGATAATCCATGTGCCGAAGTGTAAAGTGTTAGCAAAACATACCATTGACCTAAATAGAAAACCAACTTTACAGGTTACAGTATAGTTTTCTTTGCTTCATTCACTCAGGGTGTTTAAAAGTGCAGTGGAGATGAAAAGAACTGAATGGCTATAAGACAGCATGACCATATAGAAAGAAAGGAAAGATTGATGTATTTTGGCAGTGACATGAAGAAAAAAAAACTTTTGCCAGGAAAACGTGAAATTGATAAGAAACAGCTCCGAGAGTTTTGTGCTTTGCCCCTTTCAGGAGGTATATGCATTTAATCTCTGTCGGGAGGAAGCCTAAAACAGGTGCTTTATGGTTGCATAGTTCAGGGAAACCCTTTTCTCATCTCCTCATGTGTTTTCTCATGCCTCTGTTTTTTAATCTTCTTCTCTTTTGCATTTTTTCCTTTCTTCGACGTCTTGCCCTCTCTCACTCTGTTTTTACACTTTAATTTCCAGCTTTTACTCTTTGTTTCCAGCGTTTTCAGGCGGAGAAATGTTAAAGGTGTTAAAGAAAGGGTAAAACACTTCTTTACCCTTTCTTCTTTTCCACTGTGATTAGCATATCCTGGAGACTGAGACCAAACGGACACCTTTACTGGACTATAAAATCTATGCAGGAGCTGTCGATGAAACTGGCTCCTAGTTTTTAAGTTTTATGACATGAAGTTGCTGCTCAGGTATGTGTAACACCCAATAAACTGCAACAAAACTCCTTTTAAGCACAGAATGGATGATTGAAGCTACGTGGACATTTATTGTGAATACTGTGATATCATCCTTGACCCCAAAGCTCCAGAGATTATTTTCCTTACTTGTACTTTAGCCCCTGAACTCTTCGTGGAGGACACATTTTTCCCTGTATGAACCCAAACTGCTGCTATCATACTCAGACTGAGCAGGATATTTCAGGGCTCATAAGCCTCATGGCAAGGTTGTAGACCAGGGGTGTCAAACATAAGGCCTGGGGTCCAGAATTGGCTCAGCAAAGACTCCAATCTGGCCCACTGGACAGATTTGAAAAATGAGAGGGAGGGCATAGAATAATTTGTTATAAAAAAGTAATTAAGTAACTGTTTTTTTGTTTTTTTTTTAAAATAATCTAATATAGAAGTGTCTGTCACAATGGGTCTTCTGTCTTTTTTGTTTCTTTTAGTTTTGCACAGTTAAACCAACAGCAGGATTTCTTTATCATGTAGAAAAACTCTAGAAGTACTGTTGAAAATGGCCTTCATGTTCTTATAGGGACATAGCTTAACGATTAAATGTGTGGTTAGACGTCTTTATGCTGACAGAACAGGGGGTTTCACGGGTCAGGCAGCTTAAGATCAAAGCGGACCGTATGTGACCCACCATGTAAAACGAGTTTGACATCCTTCCTGTAGACTCTTAAGTCCAATTCACGGTCCCACGGTTGTATCCGCTTTTTTGCAGGTCTTTGGCGACACAGAGGGAATGATTTAGAAAACTTAGCCAATGCAGAGGTCTATGAGATGTACTCGTGTGTGGTCTTTGAAAAAGTTCGTGTAGGTTAAACTGGTCAATAACTCGCTTTGGACGGAAAGCAGAAGTCACCGCAAAAAGGAAGACGTGTGGAAAAAAGCAAAAACATGAAAGGCCAAGAAGCATAGATCAGAAGCACACACAATGGCTGAAATGGAGTGTTTGGTGTTTAACACTCCATTTCACTCCAACTTGTGCATTCTTAGACACGTGGGCTAAACCGAGAGACCAGCAGCTACGCAGACATAAACAGGAGTAGCCCCCATGATCAGGCGAGACTGCCCCATCACAGCTACAACATGTAGACGTCTGTATCACTACGAGTGATATACTTTGCTGGGTCCTTTAGTCTTGTTATTATGAAATTTAAACTATTCCTGGAATGTCAAAATATTGTTTTTGACACAGAACGGTCCATTTGGGTCTTTTTCCGCTTGTGTGTGAACAGATTCCTTATTGTGATTAAAACTGTCATGAATAAATCCAGGTGATGATGACCTGACCTCTGTAATAGCAAGAAAAATGAGAAGTGCACAATCGTAGATTTGTGTTGCAATGATAATAACAAATCAAATTTCACGTTGTAAGACCTCCTGTCAAACACACGCACACACAACCAGCTGTTAGATGAATCAGCCTGCCTTTGAGGGACGGGAGCACAGAGACACACAAGGAAACTAGAAACCCTTAAATGGCCTCAAATGACTTAAAATATGCTCATGATGTTTGGTTCTATCTGTTCTCTTCCTTTATTTGTATCTTGGCTAACTATGTAGCAATATCACATGCACGTGGGATTCAGTGTGTGTGTGTTTTTATTGTGCTTGGTTGTATGTAATTGGCATGTATTGTTCTCAAAGGAGCATGTTTAAGCTAGGCTAATGGCTGCCAAACACCCTGGCACTGCAGCGAGCTACGGCTGACAAGTTTCCAGTGTTAAGTAGTTATTTTCCATTCCACTGTTTATTGTATTTCATTCTATCCTGTTCTATTTATTTGAGGTGACTTATTAAAATATTAAAACCAAGTGCAGCCATTGTTTTTATACGACTATGTTGGTTATGAGAGGATTTACAGGCTACTGTAGTGACCGACAGGATTAAACCAAGTGCACTAACCTCTCCAGGATGTTTCGTCCACCTTGAGGCTGAATAGTTTGGCACGACAAGAACTACTGTCGACTTTTTCTCACGACTCTCATTTCCTTTCTCAGTGCTTCTCATGCTTTGAATGCTACCAGTGCTCTTGCCTCTGTCTCTTCCATCACCTTGGGCTTGTGGAAACGATTACTGATTTAATTTGAGAGACATTATGGTCATTTACATTTTTACTTTCATCATAGCTCCTTAAATCTCAAATGAAATCTAAATGTAAAACGAGAAAGGGTGAGAAAGGATTCAAAAACTTAGAAGGCACTAAAAACTTCAAACGACACTGTCATTAACTTTAACATTTAACATGCTAGCAGAGGCCTGCAGAGTCTGAGGTGAAGTTGTTGTAGTTTCTCTGAGCATTTCTCAGACCTTCAGGTGACTTTGCTGGGACATCCTCTCCAGATTCGGGCTTTGCATTAAGACAAACCTGAATGGTCCAAACCAGCAAAATGCCAAAACTTCAGCTTTTATAGGGGATCAGTTAATGAAGTGCATTTGATTAGAGCTCCTTTCCTTCTGAACTCCTGTGCAAGCAGCAGCACTGTATTTGGTGTGTGTGTGTGTGTGTGTGTGTGGGGGGGGGGGGGGGGTCCTGTGAAATCTGTCTGTTTCACATGACTGTAGTTGGCCAAAGAATCTGCTGTATCGCATCCTTCATTATTGAAGGATTTATGCTCTGCAGCTGAACACACCTACGAAATAAAATAGTTTTTATCATTACATCTTTCCTAAAAGTTTGACAGCTTATTCTATCAGCAGTCCATTCCAGCATGCACTAAGCAAGAGTGTGGTAGTGTGATAGTTTCCGCTACATCATCATCTACTCCGCACACGGATCAATATAAAGAAAAGAGTGTGTTATGTCATCATGTCTGTAAGGTACACAGCACTGCGAGAGATCTTTTTGTTAACACAAATCTGCACCTACAGGTGTGTTCATGACGTGATCAGTCAAACAGCCATCCAGTCATGGCACTGTGGTGGTGCGCCAAGGTCGCCCGCAGCCTGGCTACAGCGTGGTTTTCCCTGCTCCTTTCATCACTGCTGTGGCAAATGGTAAAAAAATGTATAGAGGCCCATTTGTCTTCTGAATTTCTACATTTGCCTTATATCACTTCATGGATTTCTTCCTTTAAACTTCCTCTAGATCATTCCTGTCCACACCGTCCCATCCTGCCCCAGGAGCTGCAGCTGTCCAGGTGTCAGAGAGGTCCACTGTACCTTCAGACACCTCACCAGCATAACAAAAACTCTTCCTAAGGACACAGAGCGGCTGAACCTGGGGTAAGATCCCACACATACTAAGACACAATTACCAAATGTCAGTCCAAGGGGAAGAAAACTAAACACATGAAGCCGTGTGGAATGCCGTGGTCTTGTTTTCTTTCTGTAACTAATGATCAAGCTGCCTCGCAAACAAAGTCATGATAAATATTTACAATTGTTTTAATGACATTAATCTTAAAGAGAAATTACAATCAAGAAGAAGGATTATTGCTTGCCATGCATCTTATCAACCTGCCATATTAACTAAAGAAACCCCAGGCAGCAAGTGGCCCTGGTGCATTTAATATTACAACATTTGCCTTAAGCCCAGAAGATAAGGGCTTAGCACCAGCATGTGGTACTAGAGTAAATCTCCTAATAGCTTCCATGTGGGAATTATGGATAGAGCTTTCACTGCCCTCCAGCACAGTAGGAAAAAAAAATCACCCAGCCACTGTTTTGTATGTAACACACAGCCTTGTCTAATTATCTTGGCTCCAAACAATACATATCCATCTATCAAACTGCTTGGCAAACAGCACTACTGTCCACAGGAGGCGTTTGGGTGTGAGGCTCTGTTTTGGGAAAAACCTTTCACTGCATTTCATGAGTGTAGTTTACTTACTTTTCATAGATTATTCTATTTATGATACTTTAACTCATTATATGCATCCTAATATAAGTACTTCAGGGGGGAAGTGGTCCACTAAGCACCATGCAGTGCCAACCTGCAGTTCACAGGAGGCAAACAGTTTCCATATGGGCTCCTGTTCTGTGTGAAAAGCTATCACGCCGCAGCAGCTGAATCCAAGCATAATGCATGTTTTACACTGCAGGGACAGTTACTGAAGGAATTAGAGTAAGACAAATAAAATATTAACGTGAAGTTACATCCTTCAGCAAAAACATTTTCACATCTGTAACAATATTGCAGATAATATTGCAATAATGTTGTACAAGGTGCAATCAAAAGTGTCCGGGAAAATCTTACCTGATTCAACTGTAGCACAGCAGAGATGCTGGAACCATCTGTACTTTATCTGCTCTGAAATTAAACAAGCAGAGAGCAAACTTCAGCTCCTGTGAATCACTGCTGGGTGTAAGAGCTGTGTCTTTAGCTATGTACACCAAGGCAGTTTGTAGGTTTCCATGTTTTCTGTTTTGACAGAGAATCGTAGGTTATAAATCACATCAATTAAGGCTTAGAAATGGACTTAACCTTGTTAATGTGATTGGTAACACCTGTGTTTGCCTATAATTTAAAGCAAAGGTTACATCATGTACGTAGCCATCAAGCCGTTAAAAAGAAAAAAAACTGCTGGAAAGAATAAAAACAGTTTTCTACAGAGTATCGGACCTTCTGAGGCTCACGTTAGCTTAGTTTTATAAGCTGCTAGTCAACAACTAAAATTAAAAAGGCTTTTTTCATCTGCTGTATGTCCATCTGAAATGAACCCAGCGTTTCTGAAGTTCCCAAAAATCCTGTTTATCTTCTTTAAATGGTGATTATTTTATTAGTCATGCCTCAATTATTCTCCTCTGTGGATTAATTCATTCAGTCATTCCTCTTATACTTCTGGGTGGGATATGCATGCTTGATGCATTGTACGAAGGCCTGATTTAAGACCCTTTCACATAGGGAACGGCATGCACTGCGCTGACCGCTAGCTGGAGCGAACGGACCAAAAATTGTTGTGTGTTCTGCCTGAAAGCGTTGGCACTGTCTCTGCTAGTGAAGAGTGTGTTGTTTCTGCAACAGTCCTTTCCTCCCGAGGTCCCTGTGCCCAGGTGGACTTGATCTCAACAGCTCTGGACTGCACTGATCCGGTGTGTACTTACATTTCTACGGCAGTGGACGTCGGATTACATCGCAGGTGTTTACTGTCTGATGATGAAATTTATGTTCCATAGAGTAAAGTGGTCCCTAGGGGGCTCGTAGTTTAATCAAGGCTTTAACCACTACGTGTTTGATGTTTCACTAGGAAGCTTAGTACGACCAGCAGCCATGCTTACACCTGAACTCTTGACAATAATGTCTACAGTCATTTGTCTGAACTGTTGTCACCATCGGACAAAGATGCAAACTGTCCCATTGGAAAATAAACTCCATTTAGTTTAAGAGACCATTTTAGGAGCTGCCTGGGTAGAGCATAGAGGCCACACGTCTTTCACTTGTTGATTGTAAAAGTTCAGAGGACAAATGACTTGTGCTTTTCTTACATGGGCTCAGTCAGACATTATAAGATGTACTCGGACGCTCGCATGGCAGCGTTTGTTTAACATTCACTCAGACTAAATCGGACATGCGTGTTCCTACAGCTACAGCTCTCCAAAGTGAAGCCAAAAAACACTCAGGGCTACGATGCGAGAGCGAAAGCTGACGATTCCATACTGACTCCTGATGACTTTGTGTGTGGCGGCGGCGTCTATCGTATTAGGAACAAAGGGAATTTCGGCAGGACACTGCACAGAGAATACATTTGGAAGGGGACCACGAGCCTTTAGGGAACTAACAGATTTAAAACCTTCCAATGACGGGACCACCCTGAAAATAGGGTGGAGGGATTTTAACTCTAAATGTTCACACCAGACATGTTTGGGTGTTTTATTTAGACTCTTGGGCCTGTTTCCTTTAGTGTAGGTTTAGAGACATGCAGTTTGAATTCAAAAGAAAACTGCGGGTTTCCACTGTCTTTCAAAGGAACTGTTCAGTAAATGGCCTGGAGGATGGTATGGACCGCCTACAGCACAGGGGACTGCTGTAGCACATGGGGATTTAAAGTTGTAAGGAGATGGAGGCTGACTTCTAAGCAACAAGTAGTCTAACATGCTTGAGACTCGTATAGTCAATGTGGGGCTGAGGATGTAGCTGTTTCTGATAAATGTTGACATGAATGAATTTATGGACAAAAGTGCATGGCCACATACACGCTACACTTAAAGGAGCTGCTCGGCCATGAAGCACCAGCGCAGTTTTTGTGCTGATGTTGATGCCAGAAGACGTTTTGAGGGGGTTTGCAGAGTGGTTTTGCATGGCAAAGCTATATGAAAAGTTCATAACCAGTTACTGGAAATGCTGACATATCATGATCATTTTGTCTTTTTTTTTTTTTTTTACTCTGGAACTGTTAGAAATAATAGAAATAATATCTTAGAAAACGGTGCCTACTTTCTGAACATGTTAGGCTACTTCCTGTTCCACATTGGTGCTGTTTTAGATGTTTGTAAAGAAGATAAATCACTTGAATCTGCACATGCGTTTCCTCTGATTTAAAAATAGGAAAGCTTTAAGGAGGAAAAAAACATTGTGGGTCAAAGTCTGTCTGAACACTCTCGGTCACCCTTCATTCTTTCCACTTGTCAGTCCTTCAAGCATTTTCCTATTATCTGAAAGGTCACATTTACACATATAGATTGCTGAATATTGTTGCCTTCTTCGCCTTATGCCATAACAGTACCTGGTGCTGTTTGTTTTCTCTAACAGATATAACAGCCTGACGGAGGTGGAGGGGTCTGAATTCAGGTCACTGCGGCAGCTAGAAATGCTCATGTTGCATGGCAACGACATTAACACGGTTCATCCTGGAGCTTTTTACAGCCTGAGATCACTACAGGTACAGTTTGTCTCTTTGTATACATCACATTCATATCTTGACTCTGTTTATTGCAGTTGGTATAAATAGAAGGAACTGCTGCTTTTATCAAAATAAAAAGTCAAAACTCACTGGACTCATCTCTAAAAACTCGCGATAACCAATGTGGCACTTTTCATTTGTGTCAAAGTGTTTCCATGTGTTGCTTTCTGACGCACTGCCTCAGAACCACTGCGGGAGAAATTTGTGAATAAAACAAACTTGATTAGGTCATAAGTGGAAACTTCATTCAACAGCTAAGTTTACTTCTGCATCACACTCTGTAGATCAGATGGTTTTTCTCTTTCTACCAGTGACATTACATGTTTTTTATGGAAACACAGATTACAATGAAGAAATGATAAGTGTAAAAGAAACGAACACCAATGGCATACAGTGTATGCACAGAGTTCAATCTTCTCGTGTGTAAACCACATATAAGCCAGTAATTAGCTGTTCTTTGATTGCTTGACTAAAGTTGCAGTGAGTCCTGTTGGGTCCAGATGGATCCGATCAACGCCTAAATTAGCTTTTTAAACACACCAGTGATCCATGCAATTACATCAGAATTAAAAATGAGAGACTCTGGACTTTATTACTGCACATTAGACAGGTGGAATGAGGCTCAACTGCAACTGCCTGATTACTCTTGTGCCGTAGCAACATCACAGGCCAACTAAAGACTGCAGCAATCTTTGAAAATGTCTTTCAGTTTGGTGCTTCTGTCTTTTCATAGTTCTCTCATTCACTATTTTACAGATCTTGAAGCTGAGTTACAACAAGCTAACGTCAATAAATCCTGGTTTGTTCGAGGGTCTTGTCGGTTTGATTCGTCTCCATTTGGACCACAACCTTATAGACTTTATAGAGCCATACTCCTTTTCTGGCCTGACCTCCCTAAAACTCCTGCAGCTGGAGGGGAACGTTCTCAAAGAGGTCCACCCGCATACCTTCATAACAGTGTCAGTACTAGGACACTTTTGGACCTCAGGACTCAAGTAAGACATCGAGAAATTTATCTGAAACTAACTTAAGGTTATTGAGTTTGTACCTAATTATCTATTTACATTATTTTGATTGGAAGTAAATATACGCAAGTAAGCCAAGCCGTTCAAAATATGGTTCACAGTGTAGCTCTCTACTAGGAAACCTTGTGCCCTGGCATTCATTTAGAAACTGGAATGGCTCAAAGAACCTGACAAACAAACGTAAACTCTGCGCGGTTCTCCTTTGAGCACTGCATACTTATGCTATAAGGCAACACAGCACAAAGGAAATTATTACAACCATGTGTAATGAATTTGCTATCTTGTTGCCTATTAAATGGTTGCCATGAAGACCAGGTCTGTAACCAGTTTAAGTCAGCTGCTGTCTTCATTATGCCTCAAGAAGGCAATGAAATGAAAATTAATGGAGTCGGTCTGCTATCAGTTTGTACTGTAATTGACTTGAGTTTGTAATTCCATGCAGTCTGTTTCTGATAATATAGTGATTAGATGTAAATATAATTTTAAAATAAATAAATAAAAATAAATGACCATCTGCATTTGCAGAAATTTACATCAACTTGAATTCAAAGGCTGGAACTGGAACCATATTGATCTAAAACTGAAATTCTTCCAGAAGTAGTGACATAGCTGCTGTCATTTAACTGTAAAAGGATTTAGGTGTTCAGAAATCTTGAGTTAGGTCGCTTCTAACAGATGACCCGTGCAGTGGTCGGTCAGACCAGTTGGTCACCACAGCTACTGAAAACTGGCTGCTAAATATCAAAAAATGCAATGAAATCACCAGGCAACAGCAGATTTCACCTGATTGTAAGGAGGCTGCCATCCTATTTTTTATTTATTTCTTTTTTGGTTTGCATGGTGCCACCAGAGAAATGCTAATGTCCCATATTAGCCAGCTGATGGTTGTGAGAGCAAACCCAGACTCATGCCTTAACAAACTGGAGCTGTGTTTTTGTCGTGTGTTTTGGATTGCGTAATCCTGAAGTAGGCAGAGAGATGTACTGTTTTAGTTTAAGCAACATAATGTCTGATTACAAGTGAAATTTTTGTGTTTTTATGTGTTGAATATAAGAAGACACTTTTTAGAGGACTTTAGCTCCCAGTGCAACTGATAATAGCCCCCAAAATGATTGTTTCAGTTAATGTATGCTTACTCTCAGACCAATCACATATGTGTTGCTCAGAAATTCCTCTTAGAGTGTAGCAACCTTCAAACAGAAGCTAAACAGGACCCCAAAAACAGCGTTTAAAGAGTTTCGATAGTTCCTAAAATTCTTGCATTGTGGATCTAGGATAGGATGGGATACACAGGTAATGTAATACATGTGTTTCCTTTCAATATGTGCAATGTACTCAACAATCTTTCCAGTCCCCATCACTCTGAAGACCCTTTAACAAAGACACCGTGTAAATGTTTTTGTCTCAGACACTTACATCTATCAGACAATCTGTTGGAGCAGTTACCTGCCGGAGCTCTGCAGACAGCTCCCAGACTTGAGCTCCTCTCGTTACATGGTAATCCTTGGACCTGCGACTGTCAGCTCCACTGGTTGATGGAATGGAGCTCCACACATGAAGGTATGAAAGCATAACCCTAGCCCTATTTCATCACATGAGCACTTTAAAAGCCTGGAAACATAGCATGCTCTTTTATTATCATTAAATATTTTTTATGGTACATGCACTTTCTCTAATTCATTGTAATTTCACTATTTCCCCTTGTTTTCCTATCATCTCTAATATTTCCCTTATATCTTCTCAATGCCTTACTTTTCCCTCCAAACTTTTTTTCCCTCACATCCTTCCAGGAGTAATAAAGTGTAAGAAGGAACGTGGATCCAAAGACATATGCCCACAGTGTTCCTCACCTCAGCACCTGAATGGGACCCTTTTTCTCGGGTTAAATCCAGACAAGCTTACATGTGAACGACCGGCTCTTCGTTCCCCTCTCAAAAAGTGGGACAATCCAGTGTGGGCTGAATCAGAAGCAGAGCCTGACGCTCCATACACTCGGGACTTTGAAAAACCTTTAGGTCATTTGACCATTGTTCTCTCAGATAGCCATGGAAACAGTGCTCATGTGGCATGTGATGTTCGCCATCCTGGAGACAGTTCACCTATGACGTGGGCGGCAAATCCACGTTCACCTAGGGACTTATCTGTCAATGTATCACTGGTGACTGCTATTGAATGCGAGATTGATCGAGAGAAATTGCAAAATCTGTGGCAACTGGTTGCGTATTACTACGAAAGCCCTGCAATTTTGGAGAGAGGTCATCAGAGGGGAAATGAAAGTAGAGTAACCTATCAGTACACACAAGCTGTGAATGAGAACTCTCCATATTTCACAGAACTTAAAGGGTATTTGGTAGCAGAACCCTCATGGCTGCTTCAACCCAGAGTCACTTTGAGGCTTAATAGAAAGCAGACAACGACCAAGAAACTGGTGATGGATTTCACTACTTTAATTACAAAGGACATCAACATCCACAGGGCTGAAGATGACAGTGACTTTGCGTCTTCCTGGGCACTAATTCGCAGAGGGACAGCAGGACGCGTTCAGACTGCTCTTGAAGGATCAAAGGTTAACTTAGAGTGCAGTGTCATTGCATCTGATCCACAGGTGAAAATGGAGTGGATGCTTCCAGATTTGTCCGTTGTGGAGGATGTAACTGATAAAATACACATTTCTGAAAATGGGCAGCTTGTGATTTTGAATGCCACACTGTCTGACTCCGGTGTCTACCACTGTATTGTCAGAACTAAATCCGGTGTGGACTTGATGCCCTTGAGACTAACCATCAAAGAGCGCTCACTGAGTCCAACAGCTTTCAATGGTGAGAAAATTACAGTTGAGAGAGGGAACACTTTCTCTCTTCCTTGTGAGGTGACCTCGGCTCATCCCAGTCACACTATATGGTATCTACCCAGAAATCAAGTTCTTCTCCCCACACAACAGACAAGAAGAGCAGAAGTGATGGAGAATGGGACGTTGGTTGTAAGAAGACTGACGCTAGAAGTTGCAGGGGAATATAGCTGCTTGGCCTCCAATCTGTATGGAGCTGACATGCTGACTCACATAGTGGAAGTCAAGGGAGAAAAGGCTTCTGAAAGGACTAAAGTACAAACTGAGAAAGAACATCCTATTTTGACAGTTGCTTTGGAAGAAGGAGAAGGCTCAGGGGGAGATTTTCAAGAAATTGTACATCATTTTTCTACACAACTCCCTGAGAAGGTGGGATCGAGGCAAAGGAATCCTAACGGTTTTTCGAAAAGGATACGAATGAAAGATTCAAAGAGAAAACCTAATAAATCCATTAAGGAGTTGGATCCAAATCGTTGGGCAGAGATACTGGCAAAAGCTAATGCAAAACCAGGTGCTGCTCTGCCCACTGAGCAGACACTTGAGGAGCCAAGCACGGTAATCATCCAACCAAGTACAGCCAAGCCTACAACTGCAGTTGCAACTATGGTTAATACTGCTGCTTACAACTTACATCACACCACTACACCTCCTGATACCAGCATAGAATTGACAGATTTTCCTATCAATGCGAAACTTAATCCTGAGGTACATTCAAACACAGGCCAGAAGGAGGATGAGAAAAAACACTCTGAAACATTAGAAAGTCAGATTCTTCAGACTGCTTCTCCCAGGACTACAGTTCCTTCTGGAATTCATCAGCCAGTCAAACAGTCAGAAAATAAGCACTTAGGAGAGGGAGGAAGAAACGTTGACTTTGTTTCTGCTGGTTCAAACAGAAGAAGGCGCCCTTACAGACGTAGAAAACCCCCAGTGAGAAGAATCCACCCACATCTTAACCCCCTCTACCATTCATCAAACAAACCCCAAACAACTCTTCCTCCAACAACAACCACCACTCCAATGACAACAACGCCCATTACAACTACCACTACTACAACTACAACAACTGTTCCAACCACAGTGGAAAGCTATGAAACCTTATCTGCTGAGTATCAGACAGAGGAAGATGAGTACTATGATGAATATAATTACAAAACTGGTGACAGTTTGGATGCTAAGGAAGATTTAAATAGTGAAATCCTTATTACAGCTCAGGAGCTTGGCATTAGCATTACCCCCTTTCCATCAGTTAAGGAGACTAATCCCCACGTAGGTCATTTGCCAGGTAGAAACCATTTACCTAATCCAAAGACAATCGTCACTCCTAAAATAAATAATTCAGCTTTACGGCCTGTTGAAGAAAAGACAAAGGATGTTGTACACTTAAGGAAACCCGAGATAAATAAAGTAGAGATGACAAAACAAACTCAAGGAAATGGCATCAACAATAAAAACCTGCTTCTAAAAGCATTGGAGGAGCAAGAGAAATATCAAATAGAAACAGAAGGGAGAAAGAAAGACACAGAAAAGTTGGTTACAGAGAGCTACAATACACGAGATATCTTTAGGTCAACAACACAACCGAGATTTTACACTCGACCTTCACCAGAGAAAAAAACACTAACGCATGCAAAGTCTTCATCCTCCAACATCTTTACCTTACATTCAGCAAGTGGTGGAACCAGAGATGAGGGCACACAAAGAGAAGACAAATGGATACACAAACCAACTGTAAAGCCTCAAATGAGCAATTTCCCCGTAATGGAGCCCCTTCACCCCTGGCTTCATCAAGCCAACCAGGGAAGAGGACAAACTACCACCCAGAGGGTTACATATGGAAACCAAGACAGAAACACAGGAAGGCACACTAATGTGAATCCAGGCAGGCATTTCCAGCCTCCCAGAGTCCCTCCAACCTCTAGCTGGTCTTTACACCATCATCGTCATCATCATTATCCCCTGTACCCTTCCTGGCCAGGACAAAGATCTTTACCTCATCAAAGGCAAGGTAAATAAAGTAGCATGCTATAATTTCCTTTCTAAAAAGTGAGGGTTGAACACACAACAATATTAGTTTTCTGTTATTTTCTGTAATTTTAAGCCTTATTGCAATTCATGGTTCTCATCCTAGGGTCACACCCTGCAGCTCTCCCGCACCCATGGGCTCATGGCGCATTTGTCACCAACAGACCAGAAATTACAGCTGAAACAGTCAAACCCACACCCACTGTTTCAGGAGCAGGGAATATCAGACTGACTTACTCAAACACCCACCTATCTCAGCATCATCGTCAGAATCATCATGTGGATGGCATGACCCAAACAAAAGACCAACTATTTCTAACCAGGCTGAGGAACAGATACAGACAGGTATAATGGGGGGCTTGGGGCTGGTATAGAGTTCACATGGTTTGTTTTGTCTAATTTTGTATGTAAATACTCATAAGAAAATGTCTGGCAGAGACATGCTCATATTGGACAACCTCACAAAAATAGCATAACTGTCTTAGAAGACCAAAAAATTGTACCATGCTCTTTCTGTTGCAAAGTTGTGAGGTATTACAGGTCTATTGTCTTTTTTCACATCATTATGTTGTATTACACAAGATAAAATAATCTACCATCAAGAAAAATGTTCGTTCCCTACAGAGATGACCTTTGTTGACCAGTCTAAGGAGGTTTTTCTTCGATCATCCAAACTCCAAAGCTGAAGAGCTTTTTGCTTCTTTAAGCCCAGGGCAATGATCATATGGCTCGTAGGCTCGTAGGCTGGGAGTATGGTTCATGCTTCCTATTGCTTAATCTAATGTCTTCTGCAGCAAACAGGCCGTTGGAAATAAAATCTGTGTGAATAAATTCACCACAGACACAGACAGTTAGCATTAGCTCTTAAATAAAGCATTAACTACTGAAATCCGAGGTTTGACTTTTTTAAACTGAAAACAAAACTAAATGGAAACTTGGAACTTGAATGTGTATTGAGTCCAATAGTACACATGTGATACTGAAAAACTTTTTCAGTATCTGATACTGAAAAACCTTTTCAGTATCTGAGCTCAGTTTGGCTTCTTTCTTGTAATAGAAATTATGTTTATTTGAAAAATGTTGACATTAAAACAAAGGATCATGCTTGGTTTGTATTTTTCCAGGCACAGCTTGATCGCATTGCTCAGCTGGGGAGAATGGTTACACCCAAACCCCGCTCTAGTTACTACAATTCTCCACCCCCCTTACTGCGTAAACCCAACCTTCCATCCCAACATAGACCTTACACCCCCAAACCAGCAGTGCCTACTGCCTCTTACACAAGCAACCTTCAGCCTGCAAACTCTGCTAAGCCTTCATCATCATCATCATTCTCTGGTTTCATGCCGACTCCTCTTCCCTACCATCACACCACTGCTGGGGCTTTGCATGAAGGTTGGTGGCCTGTTGGAGGTATGGTCATTTGAAAGAGCTATATTATATTATATTACATTATATTATATTATATTATATTATATTATAAATATTATATTATATTATATTATATTATATTATATTATATTATATTATATTATATTATATGTTGTTTAGAAATTAATTCTGATAATACTGATGCTTTGATTAATTTAATAGCAGGACGAATTAGCTCCCGCCATCCTACAGCTGCACCTCCTTTCCGATGGATGTTTGAAGGTGGTGGTGGGGCTAAACCTCGCATTACCACAGTTACCACAGCAAGCGTGTCAGTGCTGGCAGAGAGTGATGTCCTCCTGCCGTGCAAAGCAACCGGGAATCCTGAACCCAATGTTGCTTGGACGAAAGTCTCAACAGGTAAGGCACAATTTACCATATGCTCGACTTTCAGCTCTGGTCTGGTATTAAATAGGTCTGCCATTTTTTTTTCTACTAGCAGAAATTCTTAGAAAGTCTTTATGGTTTGGTCTCTCCTCAGGTGCCACTATCCCAGCTAACACCAAGCACGGTACCCGCTTTGAAGTCTTCAAAAATGGAACTTTTGTTATTAAAAACATCCAGCTTCAGGATCGAGGACAGTACCTTTGCACAGCCCAGAACAGGTTTGGATCAGATCGGATGGTCATCACCTTAGCTGTCCAAACGGAAGCACCCAAGATTCAACCACCCAAGTCCACAGAGATATCAGTCTACTTAGGAAAAAATGTGTTTCTGGACTGCCTGGCCTCTGGCAAACCACCAGCCCAGATTTCCTGGATTCTCCCAGACAAAACATTTGTTCGTGATGCCAGGACTCTTTCCACTATCCTCTCTCCAATGTCTCTGCTTCAGAATGGGACCCTTCACATTCATTCTGCTAATTTCTCCAGCAAAGGGAACTATAAATGTATTGCAAGCAATGCAGCAGGTGCAGATACAATTACTTATCATCTGCACGTAGCAGCTCTGCCTCCAAGCATAAGCGAAGAAGCACTGGATAGTGTGATCATTGCTCCAGGTATGATACAGAAGCAGAGATTTTCCAGTAATTTGAATTCACACAACAAAAAATGTCATCTACATTGAAAGTGTTTTTAAAGACATGGCTGAAACGTTCATAGAATCACAACCCTTCTAAACCAATAAATCTCTATCCAACCAGGTAGAAGTGTCTATCTTCACTGCTCTGTGAAGGGTGAACCACCACCTGCTCTCAAGTGGACACTCCCAGCAGGTGTCCAAGTCAAACCCTCACAGTTTCTGGGACGCAGGCTGTTTGTCTTCCCAAATGGGACACTGTTCATCAAGAATGTTCTGCCATCTGATGGTGGGAGGTAAGAGATGGCCATTTCTTTTAGACGGTTTCAAAATAATTAAATAATTGTATGTATGAATGCAGCTATCTTGGCTCTATCTATTTTCATAAGTCATATAAATTGTATTAAATTCCCATGACATAGGGATTGGCATGCAGTTTTCTTATTTATGTTCCATACAGGATTGTTTAAAATAACATTATTGATCAACCACTAGCAGGTTTTAAAAATCGTGCGTTCCAAGCAGCACAGATTTATGAGTAAACTCCAATATGGTTGTTCTTATATTCTTCTGTGACAGCTGAGTTGTTTAAAAGATGTCACTAAGCTGTGATCAGTCTCTCACAGGTATGAGTGTTTGGCCAGTAACACTGTGGGAATTGCCAAAAGAACGATCCAGCTGGATGTGAGAGCAGATTCCTCTTCCTTCTCTCGCCAACCTCCTCCTCCTCTTCCCATTCCTCCAACACACCGGCATGCTACCCCATCCCGTCAACACACCGTCTCAGCTATGTATGGTTCTGCTGTTTACCTCCATTGTCTGGAGTCTACTGACTCCACGAGAGGGACCATCTGGCAACTACCATCCAAAACGATCCTGGATCATCGATACAGGTAACTGAAATGTCCCATTTTGTGAACCAGTACAACACTAACAAAGAGATTACTCAAAATGTTTAGGTGTCCTTTAAACCAGACTGCTTTAATCTCAGTGCCTTTTCTCTCCCCCATCTGCCTCCAGTCCAGAGAGACCAATTAAAGTTTTCCGTAATGGGACCCTAAGGATTCTTCAGTTAACTGAGCTGGATGGTGGAAGTTATCTGTGTGTCTTCCAGCGACCCAATGGAGAGGACATGGAGCTTTTCCAGGTAATAACAAGTCAGAGCAATATGGGGCCAGTTCATTTTGTTGCCAACTCTTTGGAAGCTCATTAGTATCGCTTCCTTGTTGATAACTATTAATGTTCGAAAACACTGTGCCTTCCATTAAAGGTGAGGGCTGTCCACACTGTTTTGATTTTTTAATGTGGGCTGAGTAAAGCTAAAGCAGCTGATGTGTCAGTGATGAATACTAAAAGTGGATTTTCATAACTTTCCCCAATATGTAGCTGACTGATGAGAAATATGAACCAAGGTTTGTTGTTATTTACAATAACATACTTTATGCATTTGTTTTATTAGGTTGATGTGTTAATGACCCCTCCGAAAATTGAACATGTGAGGATGGCACAGACCAGGGTCACTTTTGGGGAAAACTTCCAGGTATGTATCTGTGTGTGATAACTCTAGTATATGCCAAATCATTGAGTCCATTGTCTCAAGAAAAACAGTAATTTACTTTACCAAATGGACCATCCCAGCCTTGCCGTAATGGTCTATTTGATTCCCTTTTTTTATTGTTTATTTTATTTCATTTTCACTTGCTAAATACAGGACAGATTTGACTGGGGGAAAGAAAGGGGAGAAAGAAAGAGGGAAAGAAAAACATCGGGGAAAAGGGACGGGGATAAAGGGCAAAAAACAAAAACAAACAAAAAGTAAATCCGTTGGGTATCTTTCTTCGCCTGTAGACAGTAATTCTGCTGGCAAAAGAGCCAAACGGGACAAATAAAACAAAACAAACCCCCCCCCCCCCCCCCCCCCCAAAAAAAAAAAAAAAAAAGTAATTTCAGGACGTTTGCCCCAGAAAGAACCCTAAGGCACCTGGTGCTCTGTTATGCTTTGAGTCCTCTTCTCCCATAAGTGCGAAGAATCGCTGCAAATCTGAAACCTGAAATATTTTGATTATATTCATAATCATGAATAATTATTTATATGTATTATTTCTCTCATAGCAGAATCTATAAGTATTGAATATAGTAGTATAAGTCGATAAGTATATTAAGACCAACTTTCATGTTGGTCTTAAAACATCTTTGCATAGCAGAGCAACCAATCAATCGATGTCATGAGGTG
This sequence comes from Neolamprologus multifasciatus, assembly GCF_963576455.1. Taxonomy (NCBI): domain Eukaryota; kingdom Metazoa; phylum Chordata; class Actinopteri; order Cichliformes; family Cichlidae; genus Neolamprologus; species Neolamprologus multifasciatus. Next base: position 18,478,182 of record NC_140440.1, read on the forward strand.
TTTTTGGTTTTTTGAGGCACAATGTGACCTAACAGTTCACTTTACTATGTGCTAGTTTTTCCTTTATATGATTTAGTTCTACTTATAAAACCAGTGGAAAGATTATCAAGCTGTTATTGAGCAGGGTCAGGATGGGTTGATGACTCAAACAGCAGACTTCATGTTTCTTTTAACCATGATTCTTCCATAATACATAATTCTTCATACCCAGTTGTATAGATCAGCTGTTTGGATTCATCGGTATACTTGCCTCTCCCCTACCTTCATTCTAGGTGGACTGTGTGGCAACTGGCCTACCCGATCCAGAAGTTTTCTGGAGTCTTCCAGATGGAACAATAATCAACAACGCCCTTCAGTCAGATGATAGCGGCCTTCGTAACCGCCGACATGTTATGTTTGGCAATGGAACTTTACTTCTCCAGCAGATGGGCAAAAAAGATGAGGGTGACTACACTTGTTATGCCAAGAACAAACTGGGAAAAGATGAAAGAAAAGTGAGCGTCAAAGTGGGACCAAATGCTCCGAAAATTAGATTCAAGTCACAATCACTAGTGACGATAAAACTGGGAGAATCAGCCAAACTGAGTTGTGAGGCAACTGGTGAACCTACACCTAGAATCACATGGATCTCACCACAAAAGGATGTCATACCAGCATCATCCGACAAATTTCAGATTATGGATGGTGGAATGTTACTCGTAAAGAAAGTGACACTGTCTAGTGAAGGAATATACACATGTTTGGCACGAAATTCAGCTGGTGATGATGTAAAGAACATAAAAGTTGAAGCTGAGCCCCAGGAACCCTTTATCAATGGTGTGAAAGGGAGGAGTACCACCAAGGTTTTGGGTGTATCGTACCAAACAGCACATCTGCATTGTAGAGTGGAAGGAAAACCCGAACCAAGAGTCTGGTGGGTTACTCCTTATGGCCTCTCACTCCCAGCACCCTACCTCGGAGGTCGCTTTCAAGTCCATCAAAATGGTACCTTGGAGCTGAGGGGGTTAAGGAAAACAGATGAAGGGAGGTATATGTGTCTAGCAAAAAACAACATGGGTGAAGCCTCACTTTTGGTTGAATTTGATGTAGCATCATTAGCAGAGAAACCTACTTTTTCTGTTCCCAATATTGAGATCTTACCAATAAAGCCAGATGGAGGGGAACTGATTCTTGAGTGCTCTGCCCGTGGCAAGCCAAACCCAGAGTTTTCATGGATACTACCCAATGGCACATTGTTGATGCCTGGTGCTAGACTCCAGCGGTTCACCCATTATTTAGGAAATGGAACTCTGCGGATCTCTCGACCAGTTCCAGCTGATAAAGGAGTGTATCGGTGCCTAGCAAAAAATGTTGCAGGACAAGCAGAGAAACGTTATGCCCTGGAAGCTGGGAGGAAGCCAGTGATCAGAGGATCTACAGGTGTGTTTGTGTTTTTTTTTATCCAAAATTAATGAAACAGAAATGTCTTTTGTTATGTGTCATTCATATGTGAAAAAGAAAGAAATATATTTGTGTAATATATTCTCTGTCTTTGGACCAAGACCAGTTTTAATTATTTTCCCACTATTTAATAGCGACTGCAAAATGTGTCTGTTTGACCAAGAGCACTTCCTCTCAACCCTTTAAAGCGGAGCGGGCACGCTCGTTTTGCGCAACTATTTTTGAATCCCGGTAGCACTGCAACCACGTAAGCTAGCGCAATAATTTTTTTTGCATATGAAACCAGAGGAGTTGTACTTACATCTTATGCTATCAGCTTGTCCTAAGTCACAGTTTTCTTCCACATAAAGCTTTACAAAAACTGCATAAAAAGCACTTGCAGCAACAAAAACATAATATTCCAGAAACACGCTTTGCCGATGCAATCAGCTGTTTGTAACACTTCCTACGTCCATCAGCACAAACTGTCACATGTCCGCCATGACCTGCCCAAAACCGGAAGTGACGTAATTTTGCGGAAATGTGTTTTTTTTACCATCAGGGCTTTATGAGCCTATACTGGTGTTTTTAAAAGTTATGTTTGACTTTATGACTTTCTGTGTCGTTTCTGGGATGCTTATGACTCATATTGCACTGCTGGAAATAGTTTATTTTGATGCATATGCTGTTTTTTTGCAAATTTGCATTATAATATTTATTTCCGTTTTTCCTGCAGTATATAAAAATTGGTGTATTTCAAAAATAAAACTAAGAAAACACTTAAAATAAATTTCCTGTGGTGGGAAACTATTTTGTGCAACTTTTTTGTATTTACAGTTTTGAGGGATAAGCCTCTTAAATTTCTCTAACTAGAAATATATGTTAAAAAAACAAAAACGATTTTCAATTTTTTTGTAGTTTATTGCACTTTTTTGCAATTTATGTAATTACTGTGCACTTAATGCATACATATTATTAGAATTTGGGCTATAATGGTTGTATTGATGCATAGCAACTAGAAATGCTCCCAAAAAATGGCACTACAACATGTAAAAATATAATATAAGCTCTGGCGGACTTGGTTCTATGGTTGGTCTGCAGCGGTCCCCAACCCCCGGGCCATGGACCGGTACCGGGCCGTGAGTCGTTTGGTACCGGGCCACGAGAGTCTCGGGTGTGCAATTTATGTTTTTCAGGGTTTTTTATTGTTAACTCGGTTTCCCTGGGTCTTTTCCCGTGTTGTAGTTGTGCGTCTTATTTTGAAAGAAATATTACGTGTTACCATAGCAACCAGAGAGCATTAAGGGCAGAGAGGAGGATGTTACTCTCAATTATTATATTTACAAAATCCACAGTTTTTGTCTTGGTCGTATCATTTATTTTGTTTTATTTATCCGCGACCAAGTCTGTCCATGAAAATATTGTCTGACATTAAACCGGTCCGTGGTGCAAAAAAGGTTGGGGACCGCAGGTCCTAAAGGTTTTTAGTTGTTTTGGTCTGCACCCAAGTATAATTTTTGTGTTCAGAGGTTCTGCCAAAGAGTCAACGCTATGTTTGTGTTATCTCAGTTCTATCGTATCATTATATTTATTGTGTCTATCCTTTGAGCAAGAGATTATCTTTACTGTTACAATTTGACTTTTTCCAGGTGGGATGAAGATCACTTATGGCCTCAGTCTGAACTTGCCTTGCACTGTGGATGGCTGGCCACAGGCATCAATCACATGGATCCTGCCCAATGGTGTTGTTTTGGACAAACCTCAAACTATTGGCCGAATATCTTTCTTTCCCAATGGTACGCTCCAGCTCAGGCAGATGGCTACCTTTGACAAAGGAACATACATTTGTAAAGCTTCCAACTCTTTCGGGTCGTCAGCACTATCCTACCCAGTCACTGTGATGGTGTTCCCTCCACGAATCACAAGTACAATGACTTCCATCACCAGAGCGAACAGGGGATCGCCCGTCATGTTAAAGTGTGTCGCAACTGGTATTCCCAAGCCAGACATTTCATGGACGTTACCTGGGCGCACCACACTGGTTCCCCACAGCCGGTACACAGTACAGGGAGGAATTCATATGACAGAGGAGGGCAGTCTGGTCATACAGAACCCTGTGCTCATGAACTCTGGTATTTACAAATGCAACGCAAAAAATGCCCTCGGAACAGATTTCAAATCGACGTACTTACAAGTTGTTTGAATTACTTTAACAATCATTTGTATTCAGAATATCTCACAGCAGTGGTCTGGATAGGATTTTTTTCCATTAGGATTTGAATATATCGTCAGTGACGAGGCAGATTTAAAGCTGGTTGACTAATGGCTTCGCTTGAGATTTCACGCACTGCAGTTTGAAAATGAACATTTATTATTTGTGAAGCGTAAATCACGTTTTTTGATTGTTTGTTTGTTTTTTGCAGACGTTTTGTTCAGTATACCTACTGACCCTACAGGTCTTTTGTCCTGTTGCAAGCACATCTTCTCGGCATTACTCCCATAGATGTGATCTCACGTTACCCTTATAACATTATAGCTTATTAGTGTGAATGCTTGTAAAAGCATTCACAGTATTGTTGTTGTAATCTTTATTAGTGTGAATGCTTGTAAAAGCATTGTAAAGTATTAGTGTGAATGCTTGTAAAAATTGTAAAACAGTATTGTTCTTCTACATCTTTATTAGTGTGAATGCTTGTAAAAGCATTCACACTAATAAAGATGTATTCTTCTGTACGTTTTTTGAAGTCCTACTCCTTCAAAACCGTTCAACTTAGAAAAACCATTCAAACACCGTTAGATTCCTCTTCTTTTGGACATGACTGCTTGTATTTTTCTCATTTTTAACATTTATATTTTTAATTTTATTCAACTTTTTTCAACAAAAATTTCCCATGTATTTCAATGGGGAGACCCTTCAAATCCTCATTCAACTTACTCATTTTTAAACTCTTACTACTTCCACATACGTTGACATAGAGCCACCATTCAAACTTTAAAACGAAGACAAGACATTCAACTATTCAACTTGTATTTATCTTTTCAATATTTATTATACTTTTTCTTCAGTTCCAGTTTAAGTTTCATGATGTTTTTTTCAGCCCGTTTCAGAGTTTATAATGGGTGTGTATGGGACGGAATGTTGGGGCTAGAGTGAGAAAGCTCAACTGCTAGAGTGAGAGGAGGGGGGGAATTTATCTTAAAATCTTTTTTTAAAACTGCAGCTGTGTCCAAAGCGTTTGCTCTACAGCCATCATTTTACCCTCAAAACGTAGCCATCGCTGTCCTCTTTCATCCAATGTGTTTACTATTGTAATAGGTGTTATGGTTCTTTCATAAATGTCACCAATGCACAGCTTCCTCCCTCCAACTCTTCCATAGACTCTAATGTTAAAATGGCTCAGAAGGTTCGTTTGAAAATCAGAACAGCATGGTGTCTTTACACTGTCACCACGTCTATATAATAAACTCCACAGGCATGAAAACTGAGAATTTGGTAGACTAGACATTGCTGGTGCTCACGGTGAAAGAAATTTGTCAATACGACCTGTACTTTTCATTTGGGAACGATTTGTTTCGGCCTGACTTTTCTGTTCATTTTAAGCATCAAAAGTGAGGCGCATGTCTGTCTGTGTGTGTAGGGAGCCATTGGGTGCAGTCACTATAGCAACCAGGCTCACACCTGCCTGCCTAACGAGCTCTCTCTCACTGTGCCAAGATTCATCTTAATAAACACTTCTCTTTCAACTGCTGCTGTGTCCACAGTGTTTGCTCATCAGCCATCATTTTACCCTCAAAACATTGCCATCGCTGTTCTCTGACTCTAAATTTTCTTTTCTCATTACTTAGGTTTTTCTAATTGACATTTAAAACATTTTCAGCTATTTTCCAAACTACTTCCTGTGTGGATGTCAGCTATCATAAGTTCAGCACTTTTGTTTTCAGGCAAAAATTTCTGTATTTTTCATCTCATTCAAAATCTTTAACTTAAATTCAGCAATTAATTCATTTCAGTGCATACATTCAGATTCAAGCATTCACACTGCAGTTTCTTCAGAAAATGCACTTTCTAGTTAGTGTGAATGCTTGAAAAGCATTCACAGTATTGTTCTTCTAATCTTTATTATTATTATTAGTGTGAATGCTTGTAAAAGCATTCACAGTATTGTTCTTCTACATCTTTATTAGTGTGAATGCTTGTAAAAGCATTCACAGTATTGTTCTTCTACATATTCTATTAGTGTGAATGCTTGTAAAAAGCATTCACAGTATTGTTCTTCTAATCTTTTATTAGTGTGAAATTGCTTGTAAAACATTCACAGTATTGTTGTTGTAATCTTTATTTATTTAGTGTGAATGCTTGAAAAGCATTCACAGTATGGTTCTCTGTTTCTTTATTACTTATTATTAGTGTGAATGCTTGAAAAGCATTCACACAGTATTGTTCTTCTACATATTTAGTAGTGTGAATGCTTGTAAAAGCAATTCACGAGTATTGTTGTTGTAAATCTTTCTATAGTGTGAATACTTGTAAAAAGCATTTCACAGTATTGTTCTTTCTACTATTTGTGTGGATGCTTTAAGGCATCCACACTATTGAGTTTTCCTGTTTCTCGTTTATTCTTTATACTTTATTGTGTGGATGCTTTAAGGCATCCACACTATTGTTTTCCTGTTTCTCTTTATGCTTTATACTTTATTATTATTATTCTAGTTGCCACTTTTTGTACTTTTTTGGCACTTAACTACTTCCACAATTTTTCAGCCGATTTTCACCCGTTCAAATTTTAAACTATTTTGCTATTTCTGCTAATGTCGCTATGACTTTTGCTATTTTTAACTATTATACTTTTTAAAATATTAAGCTTTTTCCTTTAATTTGTCCCATTGAAATGAATGGAAAACTTCCGCAATTCTGCTAAAACTTGCTCTGTTTTTGAAACTTAACTACTTCCTCATACTTTCACCTAGAACAACCATTCAAACTTTAAATGGTTCACAAATTATTGGGCTATTCATGTATGATTCAGCTTTTTCATATCTGTTACCAGTTTCATCTTATCCCTCTTTAAGTTTTGAGTTGCAAAATTGTGATTTTTCACAAAATACATGGGTTGTTATGGTTGCTATGCAGTTGGTTCTAAGTGAGCCACTGTAAGTTTCGCAAGTCTTCTCTTCATGTCCGAACAACTTCTTGCTACTTGCTCAATTTTCACTCAACTTCCACAAATTATACATCAAAACGTAGGTATTTTTGCTGGCTTTCAGAAAATGTCACTATCATTGTTGTGGATTTATAGAATTTTGGCAAATCTCCTCAGAACCAACACAAAGTCTCACAAACTCTCCATTGACTTTCTATGGAGAGTTTGTTCAAAATCACCGCTTGATTTCTGTAATGAGAGGCATATTCGAATCGTCATATCTCCTTAACGGAGCGAAGTTAAGACATGAGGCTTGTCCCGATATATCTTCAGACACTCCTGACGCTCACAATTCAAGAATTATTTTCTCACCTATTACCAGTTTGAGCATGAAGTTACTTGTTTGAGGGTAGGAAATTCGTCCTTCGCTCAGATTTCTTCAGATTTCCAAACTCTGGAAATGAAGCAACTTTTTTCTCTCGTCATATCTTTTTTAATGGATTTCCACAAAGACCTGAAAATTTCCATGACTGTTCACCAAAGCCTGCTGTCTCATTACGGTGAAAGAATGATATCGATACTCCAAATAGATTTAGAGGTTAGAAAGCGTTGTTTGAGGGCGAAGTCAAGGCATTTTCTTCCGCTTGCCTCTACTCAGTTATGGTGCATTACAAGTCAAATATCTTTAATAATTCATATTTTAATGATAAATTGTCAAGCACTTGAAGATTCCCCCATCTCTTCTGAACAAAAACGTTGTAAGAATGACCGTTCATAAGCCCCTACGGTTAGGAAATTATGGCCATATTGTTTGGAGGGTAGTCCTCACATATGGAGAAATAGACCTGCAAAAATCCTCTCTCTGACTGCCGTGTGTGGAAAAACGGCTGCACATGTTTGGTGGGGCGGGTAAAAAGTACACAAGCCTCTCTGATTGGTGGATTCAAATTCAGCAGCTCCCAGGCGTACCTTGACTGACATAGCAAGCTTGCCTTCTTGCTCTTTCTGTTGTGTGTGTGTGTGTGTGTGTGTTTGTGTTTGGTGTGTGTGTGTTTGTGTGTGTGTGGTGTGTGGTTGTGTGTTAGTTGAGAAATAGGAACTTTACCCTTATTTTGGCACATATTTATAGTATTTCTGCTGTTTATAGTATTTCTGCTTTTTATAGGATTTGTGCTTCATATAGTATTTGTGCTTGATATAGTATTTCTGCTAATTATAGTATTTCTGCTTTTTATAGTATTTCTGCTTAATATAGTATTTCTGCTTTTTATAGGATTTCTGCTTTTTATAGGATTTGCGGCTTTTTATAGGATTTGTGCTTAATATAGTATTTCTGCTAAATGGTAGTATTTCTGCTTTTTAGTATTATTTGAGCTCAATATAGTATTTCTGGTTGTAATAGGATTTGTGCTTAATAGTAGTATTTCTGCTTTCTATAGTATTTGAGCTTATATAGTATTTCTGGTTTTTATAGAGATTGTGCTTAATATAACATTTGTGACAAATACTGTTCCCTTTAGGCTCTGTGTATGTGTGTGTGTATCAATATTTCTCCCATTTTAAAGTATTACTCCTCCATAATTGTATTTCGGTTAAATCAAAGTACTTTTACTACATCTTAGTACTTCTGCTCAATCATAGTATTTCTGCTAAATTATAGTATTTCTGCTTTTTATAGTATTTCTGCTTTTATAGTATTTCTGCTTTTTATAGGATTTCGCTAAATATTAGTATTTCTGCTAAATTATAGTATTTCTGCTTAATATAGTATTTCTGCTAAATTATAGTATTCTGCTTTTTATAGTATTTGTGCTAAAACATAGTATTTCTACTAAATGTAGTATTATGCTTAATTATGCTATTTCTATATATTACTGCTAGGTCCCCAGGCAGCCAATCCTCTCTGAGGACAGACATTCAAATTTACAAATCAGAGCCTTCACGGCTTCCCAGCCAGCCAATCGTATCTGAGGGCTCAGGCATTCAAATTTGCATATTGGGGCCTTCACGGCTTGTAAGCCAGCCAATCATATCTGAGGGCTCAGGCATTCAAATTTGCATATTGGGGGCTGCAAAAAATCCTGTCTCTCTGCTGCATGTGTAAAACGGCTGCACCTGTTTTGGCGGGGAAAGTACACAGCCTCTCTGATTGGGGATTCAAATTTAGCAGCTCCCAGGCTGCTTGACTGACCTAAAAACTTGCTTCTCGCTCTTTCTGTGTTGTGTTATAGTATTTCTAAATTATAGTATTTCTGCTAAATTATAGTATTTCTGCTAAATTATAGTATTTCTGCTTTTTATATGATTTGTGCTCAATTCTAGCATTTCTGCTTTTTATAGTATTTCTGCTTTTTATAATATTTGAGCTTTCTGCTTTTTATAGTATTTGTGCTAAAACATAGTATTTCTACTAAATGTAGTATTTATGCTTAATTATACTATTTCTATATATTACTGCCAGGTCCCCAGGCAGCCAATCCTCTCTGAGGACAGACATTCAAATTTACAAATCAGAGCCTTCACGGCTTCCCAGCCAGCCAATCATATCTGAGGGCTCAGGCATTCAAATTTGCATATTGGGGCCTTCACGGCTTGTAAGCCAGCCAATCATATCTGAGGGCTCAGGCATTCAAATTTGCATATTGGGGCCTGCAAAAATCCTGTCTCTCTGCTGCATGTGAAAAACGGCTGCACCTGTTTTGGCGGGGAAAAGTACACAGCCTCTCTGATTGGTGGATTCAAATTTAGCAGCTCCCAGGCTGCTTGACTGACCTAAAAACTTGCTTCTCGCTCTTTCTGTGTTGTGTTATAGTATTTCTAAATTATAGTATTTCTGCTAAATTATAGTATTTCTGCTAAATTATAGTATTTCTGCTTTTTATATGTTGTGCTCAATTCTAGCATTTCTGCTTTTTATAGTATTTCTGCTTTTTTAATATTTGAGCTTTCTGCTTTTTATAGTATTTGTGCTAAAACATAGTATTTCTACTAAATGTAGTATTTATGCTTAATTATACTATTTCTATATATTACTGCCAGGTCCCCAGGCAGCCAATCCTCTCTGAGGACAGACATTCAATTTACAAATCAGAGCCTTCACGGCTTCCCAGCCAGCCAATCATATCTGAGGGCTCAGGCATTCAAATTTGCATATTGGGGCCTTCACGGCTTGTAAGCCAGCCAATCATATCTGAGGGCTCAGGCATTCAAATTTGCATATTGGGGCCTGCAAAAATCCTGTCTCTCTGCTGCATGTGTAAAAATGGCTGCACCTGTTTTGGTGGGGAAAAGTACACAGCCTCTCTGATTGGTGGATTCAAATTTAGCAGCTCCCAGGCTGCTTGACTGACCTAAAAACTTGCTTCTCTCTCTTTCTGTGTTGTGTTATAGTATTTCTAAATTATAGTATTTCTGCTTTTTATAGTATTTTCTGCTAAATTATAGTATTTCTGCTAAATTATAGTATTTCTGCTTTTTATAGGATTTGTGCTAATATAGTATTTCTGCTTTTTATAGTATTTCTGCTTTTTATATGATTTGTGCTCAATTCTAGCATTTCTGCAAAATATAGTATTTCTGCTTTTTATAATATTTGAGCTTTCTGCTTTTTATAGGATTTGTGCTTAATATAGTATTTCTGCAAAATATAGTATTTCTGATTAATTATAGTTTTTCTACCAAATCATAGTACAGTATTTCTGCTTTTTATAGTATTTATGCTTAATATAGTATTTCTGCTTTTTATAGTATTTGTGCTTAATATAGTATTTCTGCTAAATTATAGTGTTTCTGCTTTTTATAGGATTTGTGCTTAATATAGGATTTGTGCTTAATATATTATTTCTGCCTAAATTATAGTATTTCTGCGTTTTTATAGTATTTGTGCTAAAACATAGTATTTCTACTAATGTAGTATTTATGCTTAATCATACTATTTCTATATATTTACTGCAGGTCCCCAGGCATGCCAATCCTCTCTGAGGACAGACATTCAAATTTACAAATCAGAGCCTTCACGGCTTCCCAGCCAGCCAATCATATCTGAGGGCTCAGGCATTCAAATTTGCATATTGGGGCCTTCACGGCTTGTAAGCCAGCCAATCATATCTGAGGGCTCAGGCATTCAAATTTGCATATTGGGGCCTTCACGGCTTTGTAAGCCAGCCAATCATATCTGAGGTCTGCCGTTTCTTCTCTCGTCATATCTCAGCGACGGATGTACAAGAGCAATGAAAATCGCAGTCAAAGTACACCAACGTCCGCTGATTCACCCAGTACAAGAATTATGTTTCTAGTCCACCTAGTTTTTAAATTACACGACTTTTGTAACTCTCACCGCGCCTCTCACCACGATCTAATTCTGACTGCTCATGACCCTGTTTTCCAGTCACCTGTTCTCTTCCCCAGTGGCACAGTTGGTAGTGACACGGGCCAGCAACCCAAGGTCGTGGGTTCAATCCCTCCTTGGTCAGCATGTTTTTTCCCCTACAAATTAATACACTATCACAGACAAGTAATTCATATTCATCATTTATTATAATTCTGCAAACTTTTATGATTTTAGCAGCTTTTTTGCCAAATCATGGTTTTTGTGCCAAATCATAACCTTTGTTTATGTTATAGTATTACTACTAAGTGGAGGAATTTGTGTCATGTTACAGTATATGTGCTGATTACAGTATTTCTGCTAAATCATACTATTTCTACTATATTATATTTTCTTTCTAAATATAGCATTTCTGCTATATAATTGTATTTCTGCTATGTATAAGTATTTGTGCTAAACCTATAGTATTTGTGCTGAAACATAGTATTTCTGCCAAATGATAGTATTTCTGTCAAATTATAGTATTTGTGCTAAAACATAGTATTCATTTAAAATTACAATATTCATAGTTCATCACAGTGTCTCTGGTAAATCACAGTATTTCTGCTATGTTGTACTATTTTTCTAAGTCATAGTGTTTCTGTAATGTTTAAGTATTTTTGGCTAAATATATTCTTTCTGTTATCTTATACTATTTCTCCTAATTCTTGTATATTTGAGAAGTTATCATGTTTCTGGTAAGTTACAATATTTCTGCCAAGTTCTGCTATGCTATTGTATTTCTGCCAAGTATTATGTTTCCTCTAAGATATTGCAGTTCTGCTAAGTTATTACTTTTTAGCAAAGTTCCTTTGCTTCTGCAAAGTTTTTACAATTTCTGCAACTTTTCAGCTTTTTCAGCTACTTTTTGCAGACAGCTTCAGCTTTAAAGCATCCACACTGCATTTTCGCAGGAAATGCAAATTTTTCTAGTTATTATTATTCTAGTTGCGTTCCGTACGTTTTTTGGCCTTAACTACTTCCACAATTTTCAGCCGATTTTCACCGTTCAAATTTTGAACTATTCTGCTATTTCTGCTAATGACTGCTATGACTTTTGGTATTTTATACTATTATACTTTTTAAAATATTAAGCTTTTTTCCTTTAATTTGTCCCATTGAAATGAATGGAAAACTTCCAAAATTCTGCTAAAACTTGCTCTTTTTTGAAACTTAACTACTTCCTCATACTTTCGCCTAGAACAACCATTCAAACTTTAAAATGTTCACAAATTATTGGGCTATTAATGTATGATTCAGCTTTTTCAAATCTTTTACCGTTTTACTTTTATCCCTCTTAAAGTTTTAAGTTGCAAAATTGTGATTTTTCACAAAATACATGGGTTGTTATGGTTGCTATGCTGTTGGTTCTAAGTGAGCCACTTTAAGTTTCGCAGTCTTCTCTTCATGTCCGAACAACTTCTTGCTACTTGCTCAATTTTCACTCAACTTCCACAAATTATACATCAAAACGTAGGTATTTTTGCTGGCTTTCAGAAAATGTCACTATCATTGTTGTGGGATTTATAGAATTTTGGCAAATCTCCTCAGACCAACACAAAGTCTCAAAACTCTCCATAGAAAGTCAATGGAGAGTTTGTTCAAAATCACCGCTGCATTTCTGTAATGAGAGGCATATTCGAATCGTCATATCTCCTTAACGGAGCGAAGTTAAGACATGAGGCTTGTCCCGATATATCTTCAGACACTCCTGACGCTCACAATTCAAGAATTATTTTCTCACCTATTACCATTTGGCCATGAATTACGTTTGTTTGAGGGTAGGAAATTCATCCTTCGCTCAGATTTCTTCAGCTTTCAAACTCTGGAAATGAACTACTTTTTTCTCTTGTCATATCTTTTTAATGGATTTCCACAAAGACCTGAAAATTTCCATGACTGTTCACCAAAGCCTGCTGTCTCTTACGGTGAAAGAATGATATTGATACTCCAAATAGATTTAGAGTTAGAAAGCGTTGTTTGATGGCAAGTCAAGGCAGTTTTCGCTTGACTCTACTCAGTTATGGTGCATTACAAGTCAAATATCTTTAATAATTCATATTTTAATGATAAATTGTCAACACTTGAAGATTCCCCCATCTCTTCTGAACAAAACGGTGTAAGAATGACCGTTCTAGCCCCTACGGTTAGGAAATTATGGCCATTTGTTTGGAGGGTAGTCCTCACTATGAGAAATAGACTGCAAAAATCCTGTCTCTGCTGTGTGTGTAAAAACGGCTGCACCTGTTTTGGCGGGAAAAAGTAGACAGCCTCTCTGATTGGTGCATTCAAATTCAGCAGCTCCCAGGCTGCTTGACTGACCTAGAAAGTTGCTTCTCTCTCTTTTTGTGTGTGTTTGTGTGTGTGTGTGTGTGTGTGTGTATTTCTGCTTAATATAGTATTTCTGCTAAATTATAGTATTTCTGCTTTTATAGTATTTCTGCTTTTTATAGTATTTCTGCTAAATTATACTATTTCTGCTTTTTATAGTATTTCTGCTTTTTATAGTATTTCTGCTTAATATAGTATTTCTGCTTAATATAGTATTTCTGCTAAATTATAGTATTTCTGCTTTTTATAGTATTTCTGCTAAATTATAGTATTTCTGCTAAATTATAGTATTTCTGCTTTTTATACTATTTCTGCTTAATACAGTATTTCTGCTAAATTATAGTATTTGTGCTTAGTGTAATATTTCTGCTAAATTATAATATTTCTGCTTTTTATAGTATTTCTGCTTTTTATAGTATTTCTGCTTAATATAGTATTTCTGCTTAATATAGTATTTCTGCTAAATTATAGTATTTCTGCTTTTTATAGTATTTCTGCTAAATTATAGTATTTCTGCTTAATACAGTATTTCTTCTAAATTATAGTATTTCTGCTTAATATAGTATTTCTGCTAAATTATAGTATTTCTGCTTTTCATAGTATTTCTGCTTTTTATAGTATTTGTGCTTAATATAGTATTTCTGCTAAATTAAAGTATTTCTGCTTTTTATAGTATTTGTGATAAAACATAGTATTTCTACTAAATGTAGTATTTAGGCTTAATCATACTATTTCTATATATTACTGCCAGGTCCCCAGGCAGCCAATCCTCTGTGAGAACTGAGACATTCAAATTTACAAATCAGGGCCTGCACGGCTTCCCAGCCAGCCAATCATATCTGAGGTCTGCCGTTTCTTCTCTCGTCATATCTCCGCGACGGTTGTACAAAGAGCAATGAAAATCGCAGTCAAAGTACACCAAAGTCCGCTGATTCACCCAGTACAAGAATTATGCTTCTAATCCACCTAGTTTTTGAGTTACGCGACGTTTTGTAACTCCAAAAAACGGCGTTTTTCGCCCCTCACCGCGATCTAATTCTGACTGCTCATCACCCTGTTTTCCAGGCGCCCGCTCTCTTTCCCAGTGGCGCAGTTGTTAATGACACAGGTCTTCAACCAAAAGGTCGTGGGTTCGATTCCACCTTGATCAACATGTTTTTCTCCCTACAAATTAATACACTATCACAGACCAGTAATTTATATTCATCATTTATTACAATTCTGCAAACTTTTATCATTTTACCAGCTTTTCTAATATGGACCTCACATTCTTGTTAACACTCCATGGCACAAATACTGTTCCCTGTAGGCTCTGTGTATGTGTGTGTGTATCAATATTTCTCCCATTTTAAAGTACTAGTCCTCCATAATTGTATTTCTGTTAAATCAAAGTACTTTTACTACATCTTAGTACTTCTGCTCAATCATAGTACTTCTGCTCAATCATAGTATTTTTGCCAAATCATGGTTTTTGTGCCAAATCATAACATTTGTGTTATGTTATAGTATTACTACTAAGTGGAGGAATTTCTGTCATGTTACAGTATATGTGCTGATTACAGTATTTCTGCTAAATCATATTATTTCTACTATATTATATTTTTCTTTCTAAATATAGCATTTCTGCTATATAATTGTATTTCTGCTATGTTATAATATTTGTGCTAAACCAGAGTATTTGTGCTTAATATAGTATTTGTGCTAAATTATAGTATTTCTGCTTTTTGTAGTATTTCTGCTAAATTATAGTATTTCTGCTTAATATAGTATTTGTGCTAAATTTCTATTTCTAAATTTCCTCACATTTCTACTTTTTATAGTATTTCTGCTTTTTAAATGGTAAATGGCCTGTATTTATATAGCGCTTTACTAGTCCATAAGGACCCCAAAGCGCTTTACATATCCAGTCATCCACCCATTCACACACTGGTGATGGTAAGCTACAATGTAAATGCAGCCACCCTGGGGCGCACTGACAGAGGCGAGGCTGCCGGACACTGGCGCCACCGGGCCCTCTGACCACCACCAGTAGGCAACAGGTGAAGTGTCTTGCCCAAGGACACAATGTACGAGACTGTGTGCTTAATATAGTATTTCTGCTTTTTATAGTATTTCTGCTTTTTATAATATTTGAGCTTAATATAGTATTTCTGCTTTTTATAGGATTTGTGCTTAATATAGTATTTCTGCTTAATATAGTATTTCTGCTAAATTTTAGTATTTCTGATTAATTATAGTTTTTCTACCAAATCATGGTACAGTATTTCTACTTTTTATAGTATTTGTGCTTAATATAGTATTTCTGCTTTTTATAGTATTTGTGCTTAATACACTATTTCTGCTTTTTGTAGGATTTGTGCTTAATATAGTATTTCTGCTAAATTATAGTATTTCTGCTTTTTATAATATTTCTGCTTTTTATAGTATTTCTGCTTTTTATAGTATTTCTGCTAAATTATAGTATTACTGCTTTTTATAGTATTTCTGCTTTTTATAGTATTTGTGCTTAATATACTATTTGTGCTAAAACATAGTATTTCTACTAAATGTAGTATGTATGCTTAATCATACTATTTGCTTAATATACTATTTGTGCTAAAACATAGTATTTCTACTAAATGTAGTATGTATGCTTAATCATACTATTTCTATATATTACTCTCTTCCCCAGTGGCGCAGTTGGTAATGACACGGGTCTGCAACCTAAAGGTCGTGGGTTCGATTCCACCTTTATCAACATGTTTTTCTCCCTACAAATTAATACACTATCACAGACCAGTAATTCATATTGATTATCCATTACAATTCTGCAAACTTTTATCATTTTACCAGCTTTTCTAATATGGACCTCACATTCTTGTTAACACTCCATGGCACAAATACTGTTCCCTTTAGGCTCTGTGTATGTGTGTGTGTATCAATATTTCTCCCATTTTAAAGTATTACTCCTCCATAATTGTATTTCTGTTAAATCAAAGTACTTTTACTACATCTTAGTACTTCTGCTCAATCACAGTATTTCTGCTAAATCATAGTATTTTTGCCAAATCATGGTTTTTGTGCAAAATCATAACATTTGTGTTATGTTATAGTATTACTACTAAGTGGAGGAATTTCTGTCATGTTACAGTATATATACTGATTACAGTATTTCTGCTAAATCATAGTATTTCTACTATATTATATTTTTCTTTTCAAATATAGCATTTCTGCTATATAATTGTATTTCTGCTATGTTATAATATTTGTGCTAAACCAGAGTATTTGTGCTGAAACATAGTATTTCTGCCAAATGATAGTATTTCTGTCAAATGATAGTATTTGTGCTAAAACATAGTATTAATTTAAAATTACAATATTCATAATTCATCACAGTGTCTCTGGTAAATCACAGTATTTCTGCTATGTTGTACTATTTTTCTAAATCATAGTGTTTCTGTAATGTTTAAGTATTTTTGGCTAAATATATTCTTTCTGTTATCTTATACTATTTCTCCTAAATTCTTGTATATTTGAGAAGTTATCATGTTTCTGCTAAGTTACAATATTTCTGCCAAGTTCTGCTATGCTATTGTATTTCTGCCAGGTACTATGTTTCCTCTAAAATATTGCAGTTCTGCTAAGTTATTACTTTTTAGCAAAGTTCCTTTGCTTGTGCAAAGTTTTTACAATTTCTGCAACTTTTCAGCTTTTTCAGCTACTTTTTGCAGACAGCTTCAGCTTTAAAGCATCCACACTGCATTTTCGCAGGAAATGCAAATTTTTCTAGTTATATTTATTATCTATTCCGTACGTTTTTTGTAGCCCTACTCCTTCAAAACCGTTCAACTTAGAAAAACCATTCAAACACCGTTAGATTCCTCTTCTTTTGGACATGACTGCTTCTATTTTTCTCATTTTTAACATTTATATTTTTAATTTTATTCAACTTTTTTCAACAAAAATTTCCCATGTATTTCAATGGGGAGACCCTTCAAATCCTCATTCAACTTACTCATTTTTAAACTCTTACTACTTCCACATACATTGACATAGAGCCACCATTCAAACTTTAAAACGAAGACAAGACATTCAACTATTCAACTTGTATTTATCTTTTCAATATCTATTATACTTTTTCTTCAGTTCCAGTTTAAGTTTCATGATGTTTTTTCACCCGTTTCAGAGTTTATAATGGGTGTGTATGGGACGGAATGTTGGCGCTAGAGTGAGACAGCTCAACTGCTAGAGTGAGAGGAGCAAAATAATTAATCTTAAAATCTTTTTTAAAACTGCTGCTGTGTCCGCAGCGTTTGCTCTACAGGTCTGATTTTACCCTCAAAACGTAGCCATCGCTGTCCTCTTTCATCCAATGTGTTTATTATAGTAATAGGTGTTATGGTTCTTTCATAAATGTCACCAATGCACAGCCTCCTCCCTCCAACTCTTCCATAGACTCTAATGTTAAAATGGCTCAGAAGGTTCGTTTGAAAATCAGAAGAGCATGGTGTCTTTCCACTGTCACCACGTCCATATAATAAACTCCACAGGCATGAAAACTGAGAATTTGGTAGACCAGACATTGCTGCCGCTCACGGTGAAAGAATTTTGTCAATACGACCTGTACTTTTCATTTGGGAACGATTTGTTTCGGGCTGACTTTTCTGTTCATTTTAAGCAGCAAAAGTGAGGGGCATGTCTGTGTGCGTGTCACACCTGCCTGCCTAACGAGCTCTGCCTGCCACTCTGCCAAGATTCATCTTAAACACTTCTCTTTCAACTGCTGCTGTGTCCACAGCGTTTGCTCTACAGGTATGATTTTACCCTCAAAATGTAGCCATCGCTGTCCTCTTTCATCCAATGTGTTTATTATAGTAATAGGTGTTATGGTTCTTTCATAAATGTCACCGATGCACAGCCTCCTCCCTCCAACTCTTCCATAGACTCTAATGTTAAAATGGCTAAGAAAGTTCGTTTGAAAATCAGAAGTACAGGCTGTCTTTACACTGTCACCACGTCCATATAATAAACTCCACAGCCATGAAAACTGAGAATTATGTAGACTAGACATTGCTGGTGCTTACGGTGAAAGAATTTTGTCGATACAACGTGTACTTTTCATTTGGGAAGAATTTGTTTGGGGCTGACTTTTCTGTTCATTTTAAGCAGCAAAAGTGAGGTGCATGTCTGTATGCCTGTGTATGGAGCCATTGGGTGAAGTCACTACAGCAACTAGGCTCACACCTGCCTGCCTAACGAGCTCTGTCTCACTCTGCCAAGATTCATCTTAAACACTTCTCTTTCAACTGCTGCTGTGTCCACAGTGTTTGCTCTACAGCCATCATTTTACCCTCAAAACGTCGCCATCGTTGTTCTCTTTCCAACACCTGTGTCTTTCAAAGCTCAGAGATGTAAACTTTTTAAACTGTGTGGATCCAAGTGGAGGGATCACATTTTAGTCATTCAGTGATTCAAAGAATATGAACTTTTAATATTCATTCAGATGTTTTCTGACTCTAAATTTTCTTTTCTCATTACTTAGGTTTTTCTAATTTACATTTAAAACATTTTCAGCTATTTTCCAACTACTTCTGTGTGGATGTCAGCTTTTAGCAGTTCAGCACTTTTGTTTTCAGGCGAAAATTTCTGTATTTTTCATCTCATTCAAAATTTTTAACTTAAAATTCAGCAATTAATTCATTTCAGTGCATACATTCAGATTCAAGCATTCACACTGCAGTTTCTTCAGAAAATGCACTTTCTAGTTATTATATTTATTCTGTATTCCGTACGTTTTTTGTAAGTCCTATCTCCTTCAAAACCGTTCAACTTAGAAAAACCATTCAAACACCGTTAGATTCCTCTTCTTTTGGACATGACTGCTTCTATTTTTCTCATTTTTAACATTTATATTTTTAATTTTATTCAACTTTTTTCAACAAAAATTTCCCATGTATTTCAATGGGGAGACCCTTCAAATCCTCATTCAACTTACTCATTTTTAAACTCTTACTACTTCCACAATACATTGACATAGAGCAACCATTCAAACTTTAAAACGAAGACAAGACATTCAACTATTCAACTTGTATTTATCTTTTCAATATCTATTATACTTTTTCTTCAGTTCCAGTTTAAGTTTCATGATGTTTTTTCACCCGTTTCAGAGTTTATAATGGGTGTGTATGGGACGGAATGTTGGGGCTAGAGTGAGACAGCTCAACTGCTAGAGTGAGAGGAGCGAAAAAATTAATCTTAAAATCTTTTTTAAAACTGCTGCTGTGTCCGCAGCGTTTGCTCTACAGGTATGATTTTACCCTCAAAACGTAGCCATCGCTGTCCTCTTTCATCCAATGTGTTTACTATTGTAATAGGTGTTATGGTTCTTTCATAAATGTCACCAATGCACAGCCTCCTCCCTCCAACTCTTCCATAGACTCTAATGTTAAAATGGCTCAGAAGGTTCGTTTGAAAATCAGAAGAGCATGGTGTCTTTCCACTGTCACCACGTCCATATAATAAACTCCACAGGCATGAAAACTGAGAATTCAGTAGACCAGACATTGCTGCCGCTCACGGTGAAAGAATTTTGTCAATACGACCTGTACTTTTCATTTGGGAACGATTTGTTTCGGGCTGACTTTTCTGTTCATTTTAAGCAGCAAAAGTGAGGGGCATGTCTGTGTGCGTGTCACACCTGCCTGCCTAACGAGCTCTGCCTGCCACTCTGCCAGGATTCATCTTAAACACTTCTCTTTCAACTGCTGCTGTGTCCACAGCGTTTGCTCTACAGGTATGATTTTACCCTCAAAACGTAGCCATCGCTGCCCTCTTTCATCCAGTGTGTTTACTATTGTACTAGGTGTTATGGTTCTTTCATAAATGTCACCGATGCACAGCCTCCTCCCTCCAACTCTTCCATAGACTCTAATGTTAAAATGGCTAAGAAAGTTCGCTTGAAAATCAGAAGTACAGGCTGTCTTTACACTGTCACCACGTCCATATAATAAACTCCACAGGCATGAAAACTGAGAATTATGTAGACTAGACATTGCTGGTGCTTACGGTGAAAGAATTTTGTCGATACAACGTGTACTTTTCATTTGGGAAGAATTTGTTTGGGGCTGACTTTTCTGTTCATTTTAAGCAGCAAAAGTGAGGTGCATGTCTGTATGCCTGTGTATGGAGCCATTGGGTGAAGTCAATACAGCAACTAGGCTCACACCTGCCTGCCTAACGAGCTCTGTCTCACTCTGCCAAGATTCATCTTAAACACTTCTCTTTGAACGACTTCTGTGTCCACAGTGTTTGCTCTACAGCCATCATTTTACCCTCAAAACGTAGCCATCATTCTTCTCTTTCCAACACCGTGTCTTTGAAAGCTCAGAGATGTAAACTTTTTAAACTGTGTGGATCCAAGTGGAGGGATCACATTTTAGTCATTCAGTGATTCAAAGAATATGAACTTTTAATATTCATTCAGATGTTTTCTGACTCTAAATTTCCTTTTCTCATTTCTTAGGTTTTTCTAATTTACATTTAAAACATTTTCAGCTATTTTCCAACTTTTTCTGTGTAAATGTCAGCTATTATAGCAGTTCAGCACTTTTGTTTTCAGGTTAAAATTCTGTTATTTTGTTTCATCTCATTCAAACTTTTTAACTTAAAATTCAGCAATTAATTCATTTCAGTGCATACATTCAGATTCAAGCATTCACACTGCAGTTTCTTCAGAAAATGCACTTTCTAGTTATTATTATATTTTATTATCTATTCCGTACGTTTTTTGTAGTCCTACTCCTTCAAAACCGTTCAACTTAGAAAAACCATTCAAACACCGTTAGATTCCTCTTCTTTTGGACATGACTGCTTCTATTTTTCTCATTTTTAACATTTATATTTTTAATTTTATTCAACTTTTTTCAACAAAAATTTCCCATGTATTTCAATGGGGAGACCCTTCAAATCCTCATTCAACTTACTCATTTTTAAACTCTTACTACTTCCACATACATTGACATAGAGCAACCATTCAAACTTTAAAACGAAGACAAGACATTCAACTATTCAACTTGTATTTATCTTTTCAATATCTATTATACTTTTTCTTCAGTTCCAGTTTAAGTTTCATGATGTTTTTTCAGCCATTTCAGAGTTTATAATGGGTGTGTATGGGACGGAATGTTGGGGCTAGAGTGAGACAGCTCAACTGCTAGAGTGAGAGGAGCGAAAAAATTAATCTTAAAATCTTTTTTAAAACTGCAGCTGTGTCCGCAGCGTTTGATCTACAGGTCTGATTTTACCCTCAAAACGTAGCCATCGCTGTCCTCTTTCATCCAATGTGTTTATTATAGTAATAGGTGTTATGGTTCTTTCATAAATGTCACCAATGCACAGCCTCCTCCCTCCAACTCTTCCATAGACTCTAATGTTAAAATGGCTCAGAAGGTTTATTTGAAAATCAGAAGAGCATGGTGTCTTTACACTGTCACCACGTCCATATAATAAACTCCACAGGCATGAAAACTGAGAATTCAGTAGACCAGACATTGCTGCTGCTCACGGTGAAAGAATTTTGTCAATACGACCTGTACTTTTAATTTGGGAACGATTTGTTTCGGGCTGACTTTTCTGTTCATTTTAAGCATCAAAAGTGAGGCGCATGTCTGTGTGCTTGTCACACCTGCCTGCCTAACGAGCTCTGCCTGCCACTCTGCCAAGATTCATCTTAAACACTTCTCTTTCAACTGCTGCTGTGTCCACAGTGTTTGCTCTACAGCCATCATTTTACCCTCAAAACGTCGCCATCGTTGTTCTCTTTCCAACACTGTGTCTTTCAAAGCTCAAACATTTAAAAATTTTAAACTGTGTGGATCCAATTGGAGGGATCATATTTTAGTCATTCAGTGATTCAAAGAGTATGAACTTTTAATATTCATTCAGATGTTTTCTGACTCTAAATTTTTTTTCTCATTATTTAGGTTTTTCTAATTTACATTTAAAACATTTTCAGCTATTTTCCAACTTTTTCTGTGTAAACGTCAGCTATTATAAGTTCAGCACTTTTGTTTTCAG
Organism: Neolamprologus multifasciatus; assembly: GCF_963576455.1. Taxonomy (NCBI): domain Eukaryota; kingdom Metazoa; phylum Chordata; class Actinopteri; order Cichliformes; family Cichlidae; genus Neolamprologus; species Neolamprologus multifasciatus. Next base: position 18,500,493 of record NC_140440.1, read on the forward strand.
GTTAAATTCTGTTTTTTCTTTTATTTTTATTTCATTCAAACTTTTTAATTTAAAATTCAGCAATTAATTCATTTCAGTGCATACATTCAGATTCAAGCATTCACACTGCAGTTTCTTCAGAAAATGCACTTTCTAGTTAGTGTGAATGCTTGTAAAAGCATTCACAGTATTGTTCTTCTAATCTTTTTATTATTATTATTCATGTTCCGTACGTTTTTTGTACTCCTACTCCTTCAAAACCGTTCAACTTAGAAAAACCATTCAAACACCGTTAGATTCCTCTTCTTTTGGACAAGTGACTGCTTGCTATTTTTCTCATTTTTAACATTTATATTTTTAATTTTATTCAACTTTTTTCAACAAAAATTTCCCATGTATTTCAATGGGGAGACCCTTCAAATCCTCATTCAACTTACTCATTTTTAAACTCTTACTACTTCCACATACATTGACATAGAGCCACCATTCAAACTTTAAAACGAAGACAAGACATTCAACTATTCAACTTGTATTTATCTTTTCAATATCTATTATACTTTTTCTTCAGTTCCAGTTTAAGTTTCATGATGTTTTTTCACCCGTTTCAGAGTTTATAATGGGTGTGTATGGGACGGAATGTTGGGGCTAGAGTGAGACAGCTCAACTGCTAGAGTGAGAGGAGCGAAAAAATTAATCTTAAAATCTTTTTTAAAACTGCTGCTGTGTCCGCAGCGTTTGCTCTACAGGTATGATTTTACCCTCAAAACGTAGCCATCGCTGTCCTCTTTCATCCAATGTGTTTACTATTGTACTAGGTGTTATGGTTCTTTCATAAATGTCACCAATGCACAGCCTCCTCCCTCCAACTCTTCCATAGACTCTAATGTTAAAATGGCTCAGAAGGTTCGTTTGAAAATCAGAAGAGCATGGTGTCTTTCCACTGTCACCACGTCCATATAATAAACTCCACAGGCATGAAAACTGAGAATTCGGTAGACCAGACATTGCTGCCGCTCACGGTGAAAGAAATTTGTCAATACGACCTGTACTTTTCATTTGGGAACGATTTGTTTCGGCCTGACTTTTCTGTTCATTTTAAGCATCAAAAGTGAGGTGCATGTCTGTCTGTGTGTGTAGGGAGCCATTGGGTGCAGTCACTATAGCAACCAGGCTCACACCTGCCTGCCTAACGAGCTCTCTCTCACTCTGCCAAGATTCATCTTAAAACACTTCTCTTTCAACTGCTGCTGTGTCCACAGTGTTTGCTCATCAGCCATCATTTTACCCTCAAAACGTCGCCATCATTGTTCTCTGTCCAACACCGTGTCTTTAAAAGCTCAGAGATGTAAGTTTTTAAACTGTGTGGATCCAAGTGGAGGGATCACATTTTAGTCATTCAGTGATTCAAAGAATATGAACTTTTAATATTCATTCAGATGTTTTCTGACTCTAAATTGTGTTTTCTCATTTCTTATGTTTTTCTAATATACAATTAAAACATTCAGCTGTTTTCCAACTTCTTCTGTGTGGCTGTCAGGTTTAGCAGTTCAGCCCTTTTGTTTTCAGGTTAAAATTTCTGTATTTTTCATCTCATTCAACATTTTTAACTTAAAATTCAGCAATTAATTCATTTCAGTGCATACATTCAGATTCAAGCATTCACACTGCAGTTTCTTCAGAAAATGCACTTTCTAGTTATATTTTATTATCTATTCCGTACGTTTTTTGTAGCCCTACTCCTTCAAAACCGTTCAACTTAGAAAAACCATTCAAACACCGTTAGATTCCTCTTCTTTTGGACATGACTGCTTCTATTTTTCTCATTTTTAACATTTATATTTTTAATTTTATTCAACTTTATTCAACAAAAATTTCCCATGTATTTCAATGGGGAGACCCTTCAAATCCTCATTCAACTTACTCATTTTTCAAATCTAACTACTTCCACATACATTGACATAGAGCCACCATTCAAACTTTAAAACGAAGACAAGACTTTCAACTATTCAACTTGTATTTATCTTTTCAATATCTATTATACTTTTTCTTCAGTTCCAGTTTAAGTTTCATGATGTTTTTTCACCCGTTTCAGAGTTTATAATGGGTGTGTATGGGACGGAATGTTGGCGCTAGAGTGAGACAGCTCAACTGCTAGAGTGAGAGGAGCGAAAAAATTAATCTTAAAATCTTTTCTTAAAACTGCTGCTGTGTCCGCAGCGTTTGCTCTACAGGTATGATTTTACCCTCAAAACGTAGCCATCGCTGTCCTCTTTCATCCAATGTGTTTACTATTGTACTAGGTGTTATGGTTCTTTCATAAATGTCACCAATGCACAGCCTCCTCCCTCCAACTCTTCCATAGACTCTAATGTTAAAATGGCTCAGAAGGTTCGTTTGAAAATCAGAAGAGCATGGTGTCTTTCCACTGTCACCACGTCCATATAATAAACTCCACAGGCATGAAAACTGAGAATTCAGTAGACTAGACATTGCTGCCGCTCACGGTGAAAGAATTTTGTCAATACGACCTGTACTTTTCATTTGGGAAGGATTTGTTTCGGGCTGACTTTTCTGTTCATTTTAAGCAGCAAAAGTGAGGCGCATGTCTGTATGCCTGTGTATGGAGCCATTGGGTGCAGTCCCTATAGCAACCAGGCTCACACCTGCCTGCCTAACGAGCTCTGTCTCTCACTGTGCCAAGATTCATCTTAAACACTTCTCTTTCAACTGCTGCTGTGTCCACAGTGTTTGCTCTACAGCCATCATTTTACCCTCAAAACGTCGCCATCGTTGTTCTCTTTCCAACACTGTGTCTTTCAAAGCTCAGAGATGTAAACTTTGTGAACTGTGTGGATCCAAGTGGAGGGATCACATTTTAGTCATTCAGCGATTCAAAGAATATGAACTTTTAATATTCATTCAGATGTTTTCTTACTATAAAGTTTCTTTTCTTATTACTTAGGTTTTTCTAATTTATATTTAAAACATTTTCAGCTATTTTTCAACTACTTCTGTGTGGATGTCAGCTTTTAGCAGTTCAGCACTTTTGTTTTCAGGCGAAAATTTCTGTATTTTTCATCTCATTCAACATTTTTAACTTAAAATTCAGCAATTAATTCATTTCAGTGCATACATTCAGATTCAAGCATTCACACTGCAGTTTCTTCAGAAAATGCACTTTCTAGTTATTATATTTTATCTATTCCGTACGTTTTTTGTACTCCTACTCCTTCAAAAACGTTCAACTTAGAAAAACCATTCAAACACCGTTAGATTCCTCTTCTTTTGGACATGACTGCTTCTATTTTTCTCATTTTTAACATTTATATTTTTAATTTTATTCAACTTTTTTCAACAAAAATTTCCCATGTATTTCAATGGGGAGACCCTTCAAATCCTCATTCAACTTACTCATTTTTAAACTCTTACTACTTCCACATACATTGACATAGAGCAACCATTCAAACTTTAAAACGAAGACAAGACATTCAACTATTCAACTTGTATTTATCTTTTCCATATCTATTATACTTTTTCTTCAGTTCCAGTTTAAGTTTAATGATGTTTTTTCACCCGTTTCAGAGTTTATAATGGGGGTGTATGGGACGGAATGTTGGCGCTAGAGTGAGACAGCTCAACTGCTAGAGTGAGAGGAGCAAAATAATTAATCTTAAAATCTTTTTTAAAACTGCTGCTGTGTCCGCAGCGTTTACTCTACAGGTCTGGTTTTACCCTCAAAACGTAGCCACCGTTGTCCTCTTTCATCCAATGTGTTTATAATAGTAATAGGTATTATGGTTCTTTCATAAATGTCACCAATGCACAGCCTCCTCCCTCCAACTCTTCCATAGACTCTAATGTTAAAATGGCTAAGAAAGTTCGTTTGAAAATCAGAAGTACAGGCTGTCTTTCCACTGTCACCACGTCCATATAATAAACTCCACAGGCATGAAAACTGAGAATTATGTAGACTAGACATTGCTGGCCGCTCACGGTGAAAGAATTTTGTCGATACAACGTGTACTTTTCATTTGGGAAGAATTTGTTTGGGGCTGACTTTTCTGTTCATTTTAAGCAGCAAAAGTGAGGCGCATGTCTGTGTGCTTGTCACACCTGCCTGCCTAACGAGCTCTGCCTGCCACTCTGCCAAGATTCATCATAAACACTTCTCTTTCAACTGCTGCTGTATCCACAGTGTTTGCTCTACAGCCATCATTTTACCCTCAAAACGTCGCCATCGTTGTTCTCTTTCCAACACTGTGTCTTTCAAAGCTCAAACATTTAAAAATTTTAAACTGTGTGGATCCAATTGGAGGGATCACATTTTAGTCATTCAGTGATTCAAAGAGTATGAACTTTTAATATTCATTCAGATGTTTTCAGACTCTAAATTTTTTTTCTCATTACTTAGGTTTTTCTAATTTACATTTAAAACATTTTCAGCTATTTTCCAACTTTTTCTGTGTAAACGTCAGCTATTATAAGTTCTGCACTTTTGTTTTCAGGTTAAATTCTGTTTTTTGTTTTGTTTTTTATTTCATTCAAACTTTTTAATTTAAAATTCAGCAATTAATTCATTTCAGTGCATACATTCAGATTCAAGCATTCACACTGCAGTTTCTTCAGAAAATGCACTTTCTAGTTAGTGTGAATGCTTGTAAAAGCATTCACAGTATTGTTCTTCTACATCTTTATTATTATTCCGGTTTATTCCGTACGTTTTTCGCCGTCTATCTCCTTCAAAACCGTTCAACTTAGAAAAACCATTCAAACACCGTTAGATTCCTCTTCTTTTGGACATGACTGCTTCTATTTTTCTCATTTATAACATTTATATTTTTAAAATTATTCAACTTTATTCAACAAAAATTTCCCATGTATTTCAATGGAGAGACCCTTCAAATTCTCATTCAACTTACTCCTCTTTAAACTGTATCTACTTCCACATACATTGACATAGAGCCTTCATTCAAACTTTAAAATGAAGACAAGACATTCAACTATTCAACTTGTATTTATCTTTTCAATATCTATTATACTTTTTCTTCAGTTCTAGTTTAAGTTTCATGATGTTTTTTCACCCGTTTCAGAGTTTATAATGGGTGTGTATGGGATGGAATGTTGGCGCTAGAGTGAGACAGCTCAACTGCTAGAGTGAGAGGAGCGAAAAAATTAATCTTAAAATCTTTTTTTAAAACTGCTGCTGTGTCCGCAGCGTTTGCTCTACAGGTATGATTTTACCCTCAAAACGTAGCCATCGCTGTCCTCTTTCATCCAATGTGTTTATTATTGCAATAGGTGTTATGGTTCTTTCATAAATGTCACCAATGCACAGCCTCCTCCCTCCAACTCTTCCATAGACTCTAATGTTAAAATGGCTCAGAAGGTTCGTTTGAAAATCAGAAGAGCATGGTGTCTTTACACTGTCACCACGTCAATGTAATAAACTCCACAGGCATGAAAACTGAGAATTCAGTAGACTAGGCATTGCTGCAGTTTACGGTGAAAGAATTTTGTCAATACGACCTGTACTTTTCATTTAGGAACAATTTGTTTCGGCCTGACTTTTCTGTTCATTTTAAGCAGCAAAAGTGAGGTGCATGTCTGTATGCCTGTGTATGGAGCCATTGGGTGCAGTCACTACAGTAACTAGGCTCACACCTGCCTGCCTAACGAGCTCTCTCTCACTCTGCCAAGATTCATCTTAAAGTCTTCACTTTCAACTGCTGCTGTGTCCACAGTGTTTGCTCTACAGCCATCATTTTACCCTCAAAACGTCGCCATCATTCTTCTCTGTCCAACACCGTGTCTTTAAAAGCTCCGAGATGTAAAATTTTTAAACTGTGAGGATCCAAGTGGAGGGATCACATTTGTCATTCAGTGGTTCGAAGAATATGAACTTTTAATATTCATTCAGATGTTTTCTGACTCTAAATTGTGTTTTCTCATTTCTTAGGTTTTTCTAATTTACAATTAAAACATTTTCAGCTATTTTCCAACTACTTCTGTGTGGATGTCAGCTATCATAAGTTCAGCACTTTTGTTTTCATGGAGCCATTGGGTGTATTCAGTATAGCAAACTGCATTTCATTGCCTTGTACTTGTGACATGTGCAATGACAATAAGATTGAATTCTATTCTATTCTATTCTATTCTATTCTATTCTAACAAAAATGAAAATAGTCTGTAAATAAAACCCACAATACACTTCAAGATTAAACCTTTTACTTGGTCATTTGATGCCAGTTCCTCTCTTTCTGTGTATGTCACTTATTTGCTGATACTCACTGACACACAAAAAAATAACTATTTGTACATTGATGAGTCTAGTGTATTTTTCTCTCTCTGTCTCACACGCACAAACCAACACACAGACACGTTCATTCTCACAGATGTCATTATACTTGCTGTTCAACGTGACACTCAAATTTCCAAGCACCACCTGAACGTCCCATCTGTCTTTAACCCATCACTGCACCAACTGTCCTCATTCCGCTTTGCTCCTTGCTGTGGTAAGTACAATACACTCAGTGCTGCACTGTTTTATTTTTGAGATGATAAAAATACATTTTTCACATTTAAACTCATATGACTTCAGAGTTGAAAGAATAAAGAAAGAGATAAAAAAGAAATAAAAAGAACGACCTTTGCTATTATTTATAAAGGTTTATGTTTTATTATTTGCAGCAGTGCTAACGCTAGCTTCAATGCTAACGCTAGCTTCAATGCTAACGCTAGCTTCAATGCTAATGCTAGCAACAATGCTAACGCTAGCAACAGTGTTAACTCTAGCCTTAGCAGTTGTTAACTGTCAAGAAGAGTATTTCTGTGCTATTCCTGTGATAGTTATTGACAGTCAGTGAGACAAAAGTAATAAATGAGCTTTGTCATTGCCAGTGTGGTTCAGTTTTAACAGTAAGAGGGCTAGCGCTAGCAGCAATGCTAACGCTAGCTGCGGTGCTAATGCTAGTACCAATGCTAACGCTAGCTGCAGTGTTAACACTAGCAGCAGTGCTAAGGCTAGCAGAAGTCGAATGCTAGCCTTCCATAACGGGAAATCCTTCAGTTAATTTTTGGAATCATAAAATGGCTGCTGTGTCAGTTGGTGTGCTATATTGACCCTGTGCACAAGAAAATGCTAACTTCCTGGTTTGAGACTGGATGTGGGGTTGTACATTTCCGGTAGCTTTACTTTGCGGTCAATCGCTACTGCGAAGATATACTCCAAAATCATGTCCAAAACTCGAAAACGGAAAGATCGCGTTAAGTTACAAAGAGCAGAAGGTGGGAACACTCACCACTGTTGTGTAACAAAAAATCTAATGATCAATTTTGACGTTTAAAGAGTTTAGATCGATCAGTTGTTTACATCACTCAACACAAGCAGAACTGCATTACAGAATCAGAAGACACATCGTCCACATTCAGAAGCACCTCTCTGTATAGTCAAGTACACACCTACACAGCATGTTAACAAACCTGTGAAAAAAGCCACACAAAAATTGAATGATTGCTGGTAACGGTTTCTATACATTAGTATTTACGAAGGGTATGTTGTGACCTACCTTCAAAATTACAGTGGTCCCTCACTATAACACGGTTCACCTTTCACCTCGCTATTTTGCAGATTTTTTAGTGCAAGTTTGCATGCTTTTTTTTTTTTTTTACATCACATTGTGTCCTGCGTCCTGATCGCTGCAGACAATCTCCTCCGTGACGTCTCTCCTGTACAGTACAGAATCGCTGCATCGATCGTTAGCAGTGTTACTCTGAAGTGCAGTACTGTATGTCCACGAAACGTTTTGCACCATCAAAAAATAAAATTGCCTACTTGATTTCACCTATCGCTGGTTATTTTTAGAACATAACACCCGCGATAAACGAGGGACAGCTGAGAAATATAACATTTGAATCCCTTTTCTCTTTTGCTCTGAGGGGCAGGGGAAAAATATCGGCAAGTCGATGAACATCATTTACAGATATATTGGGTAAATGCCCAAGACTTCTATAGAAGTGTAAATCACCGCTTGATTCATTCATTTGCTTAACTTGTTTTGGACCGTAAACAGGGCGCGAGTAGGACACCGGAAACAAAGCTCCCCACAGGAGTTTCCGCACCGGAAGTAGCATATGCTAACGTGCACATAGTCAATTACTCTATGATTAACCTGTTGACTGTAAGTTCAGTGTATCAAGTTGGCTTTGTATTTCTGTTAGTCTGATAATATTGTACAGACAACTAACATATTATTTCTTTTACACTTTCAGGAACCTGACTGACATCAGTGCTTTGCCTGGTAGGTGTGCACAGACTTTAAGAGAAGTTGACCAAAATAAAAAACATAGTCTGACTAATGTAAACTGTAAAGTGAGGGTTCAAACTGTGTGTTAGGCCCCTTAAACACAATTTTATAATAAATACACAATTGTGCAGCTTAACACTTGGGCTAAAATATATTTTTGTACTTGTTTGTTGTCACACTGCATGTGATTATTTAATGATACATTTAATCATGAACAATGAGTAATTAAAAGTGTCAAGAAATGGTTTCAATCTAATTTAAAAAATGGTATTGTTGAATTTAATTAAATTTATATTCAAACCGCTGAATTCTACGTTTGTGTTGACAATCTTATAATTTATACTTTTAAAAAATACACAATTGTCCAACTTTTTTGTACATGGTAGCCAAGAACAGTTTAGCTTGAATATTTGTTTCAGTAGTCATAGTTGCTGTAAACACATTTGATTTATACAATTGTCATGTGATATTATTTTAGTCCAATTAATGTATTTTCTTCATATTTTTGTTCACAGTGTGCAGAAGAAGAACAAGGACCAGATCTCCAGTCTTCTCTCTCACATCCCAACCCCTCTATCCTCTGTCCTGCTCCACCTGTTGTCTCTGCCTTCTTTCCATCTGTATTTCACTCTGTGGTTTGTGAGGAATTGTGCCAAACCAAGAATCTTATTGCGGTTTGATTTAAAGCCGTGTCTCTCCTGCTCTGCCTGTTCTCTCTGCTAAATTTTCTCTCTACCTGTTTTTCACTCTTGGCTTGCTGCTGAAAAACGCCAAGCCAATAAAACAATACAGAGTGCATATTTTGCCTCAACCTAAGAACAAACTGAACAAACAAAGAAAACTCTAATTCACGGTTTGATTGTGATTTCCAAGCCGTGTCTTTCCTGCTCTGTCTGTTCTCTCTTCTAAATTTTCTCTCTACCTGTTTTTCACTCTTGGCTTGCTGCTGAAAAACGCCAAGCCAATAAAATAATAAAGAGTGCATATATTGCCTCTACCCTGAGAATAAACTGAACAAACAAAGAAAAATCTAATTCACGGTGTGATTGTGATTTCCCAGCCGTGTCTTTCCTGCTCTGTCTGTTCTCTCTTCTAAATTTTCTCTCTACCTGTTTTTCATTCTGGGCTTGCTGCTAAGTTGTGCCAAGCCAATAAAGAGAGTGCATAATATTCTCTTGACTGAAGAACAAACTGTCAAACAAACAAAGACAACTGTTTCAGAAAAATAAAAAGTGAAATATAAAGACTGAAAACATCTCCTGGTGTGGGCCACTCTTATTTTGTGAACATATTTTCTATAAACTAAGAGAAACACTTAGAGGTGTGTAAAAATGCCAAGGAAGCAGAAAAAGTCACAAGCTGCAAAACAACGCTGGAAGAAGTTCCATGAGTTTCACAGTGTACAGATATTTGAACAAATTGAGTGTGATTTTCGTCAAAGCTGTGCAGATGCTGTAAAGATTGGACTGAAGCATGAACTTAAAGAACAACATGAGGTGTCAAGTGACCCACAGGTGGGTTATGCTGATATTGTGAAAAGAGGCTGTCACAGTGATGTGGCAGGACCATCTCATGCAGAAAGAGTGAACCTTGAAAACCAGCCCTCTGTTACACATGTCTGTGCATCTCACAGCCAGACACATCCTAAATATGGAGACTCCAGAAACAAGCAGTGCACATGTAACTCACTCACATTTCTTGCTTTCCTTCATGAGAATGAAAACATGACTACAGCTGACCTTAATCTGGTCTTGGATAAAGGTGATGTGATGTACAAAGAGGCCAAGAAAAGATTTCCTAAAAATATTCATTTGGCAACCGATGAGCTGCCAGACAAAGTTTATGCTCGCAAGTCTATGTATCATGTTGACATGACACAGCCTTCCCGGTATGGGACATTTGAAGAACCTCCAGAGGAAGCAGTAGATACCTTTCTCAGCTTAGAAGCAGGACTGAGCTGCCTGTTGTCAGATGTGCAGTATGCCTTATTGATTATGAGTGGATTGTGTATTGCAGTGTTCAGATCCACATCAGGCAAATATGGTTTCTTTGACCCACACTCCAGAACACCCAGTGGTCTTTCTCTAGCACCATGGTCACGTAATCGTGGTACAGCTGTGATGCTGAAATTCTCACTCCTCAGTGACATGATTAAGAGGCTCCAAGATTCTTATGAAATGATGGAGATATCACCTTCTTGTAACTATGAGCTTAAGCCTGTGCAGTTCTACAACATGAGCACAGTCAACCTGAGTGATACCATCACAGACACAGTCTGCAGACCAACAGCTGCCACTGCTGTGGCACCTACTATGTCTAATACAGCTGTGGATGAAGCAAACTCCTCTACTCCAAGGAGAAACACTGATCTTACTGAGATCTCTCAAATGTCCATTTGTACACCAATGGTAAAACAACAAGAAGTCTGCAGGACTCAGTTTACATCACATGAATCTCCTGACAATGAAGAACCATCCAGTGACTTTAATTTCCTTCCATCAAATGATGCTTTTTCCTGTCAGTCAAATTATGCAATAAAAAAGGTTGCTGCCTGTGATCTTTCAGATCATTTTTTACAAAAAATTTATAAACTGACAAAAGTTAATAAACAACAAAGGCAAAAAATGAAAAGAAGATTAATGGCATCACAAAAACCCACAAATAAGAGAAAGGAAAACCAAAAAAGGAAAGAACGACAAAAATACGCTTCAGACAAAAATTACAAAGAAAAGAAAAAAACTTCTGCAAGTGAGAAATATCAAATTAATGCTGAATTTAGACAGAAGCATATCCACTGTATTAAAAGGCGTTATTCTGAGAACTCTGATTTCAGAAAGCAGAAAAAAAAGTATTATACAAAGTGCTATATAGAAAATTTTGAATTTAAACAGAAAAAACAACAATATCTTAGAAGACGCTACTGTGACAATGCTGAATTTAGACAAAAACAAAAAAGCTATATCACTAAAAGGTATCAAGAGAACCCAGAATTCAGAGAGAGACAGAGATCTCGAGTGACTCAGCGTTATGCAAATGACAACGCATTCAGAGTGAGACACAGACAACTGATGAAACAACTAATGCGAGACAGGTATCAAAGTAATCTTGCATTCAGGATTATGCACAATATGAGATGTGCAATGAAAATAAAAAGGAAATACAGATGGGTGAACAGACAAACCCAAGAGAGTGACAACAGTGTGATCAACGAGGCCATATCTGTGTTCAAATCACAAATCAAAGCTGGCCCATCATACCCATGTACTGTCTGTTTCAAGGCTTCATTTCCAAACCAAGTACGACCCTGCAGAAGGTCAAATTATGTGAAAAACCCACATGTGGTTGCAACATGTTTGACAGGAAGGTTTGTTCATGTTTGTGATGAAAACTGCAGAAATGAGCAGTGCAAAGTGCCTGATGAGAGAAAGAGAGAGTGGATTTGTCACACCTGCCACGATCATCTTAAAAATGGATCCATGCCAGCACTTGCTGTTGCTAATAAACTGGATCTTGCTGATATTCCACCTGAACTGTCTGATCTCAACATACTGGAGAGACATCTCATAGCCAAGTGCATACCATTTGCCAAGATCATTCCTCTTCCCAAAGGCAGACAGAGAGCAATTAGAGGGAATGTGGTCTGTGTCCCATCAGAGGTACAGGAAACTGTTGAAGCACTACCTCGATTGAGAATTAATTCTCAGGTGATGAGAGTAAAACTGAAGAGATGCTTGTCTTACAAAGGTCATCAGCTGTTTCAGACTGTAAGCTGGTCTAAACTTGTGCAAGCACTGCATAAACTCAAGCAGATTCATCCACAGTATAAGGATGTGAGCATCAGAGATGATGCTGAGCTGTGTGATCCAACACTTCCTGATGAAGATGAGGAGGATGATGAAAATATGAATGAGGACGATTATGATGAGGCTGATTTAATGGAAATTGACATCTGTGAGAAAAATGCACTGAGTGAAGCACAAAATAAAAATGAACAGGATATTGACATGTTACCCTGTGATGGTGAACAGCCACATGAGCAGATGAGAGATGATTCAGAGCAAGCAGATGGACTGACTAATGGTGGTTTTGCACTCGAGTCCTGTTTGCAGCCCCCTGATGTGGCTGAGGAGATATTATGTTTCAGTGAAGGAATCTACTCTGTTGCTCCTGCAGAGAGAAACAATCCAATAAGTTTTTTCAAAACACCTAAACTGGAGGCCATGGCCTTCCCTGTGCAGTTTCCTACAGGCCAAAACACACTTGATGAAAGAAGGCTGATCAAAGTATCCCCCAGTGGGTATTTCAAATCAAGACTTTTCTGCATTGATGATCGTTTTGCCAAAGACACAAACTATTTGTTCTTTGCACAGTTTGTGACTGAAATACACTTGGCTACTTCCAGCATGACAATACAGTTAAGGAAGGCAAAGCCTCTGACCAGAGATGGGAGAAAAATAACCTCAGGCATGTTACAAGATAAATATGAGGTGGAGAAACTGGTGAGAAATAAAGACGCAGTGAGATTCATGCAGCCTCTGAGAGGAACCCCAGCCTATTGGGAGAAAACAACAAGAGATCTTTTTGCCATGATCAGACAGTTGGGAACTCCCACGTTCTTTTGCACATTTTCAGCTGCTGAAATGCGCTGGCCTGAAGTGATTGAGGCAATAACAAGGCAGCAAGGTGAACAAGTCAATTTTGAAGGACTCGACTGGTCGGCAAAGTGTGACATCCTGAGAAGCAATCCTGTCACAACAATGCGCATGTTTGACAAGAGAGTTGAAGCATTATTCAGAGATTTACTCTTATCTCCTGCACAGCCACTTGGCAAAGTTATTGACTACTTTTACAGAGTTGAGTTTCAGCACAGAGGAAGCCCACACATACACTGTCTCCTGTGGGTAGAAGGTGCTCCTGTGTTTGAGGAGGATGATGAGCAAACTGTTGTGGATTTTATAAACAAATACATCACAGCTCAGCTGCCTGATCCACATAAACAACCTGAACTGTACAAGAAAGTAACAGAAGTGCAAAAACATAGTAAGAACCACACAAAGACGTGCTTTAGGAGTTTAAGCTCCGGGTGCCGTTTTGGTTTTCCCAAACCACCCTGCAATGAGACAATGATCACAAGACCCAGTGAGGATGATGCACTGGAAGTAGAAACAGCAAAGAACAAGCTCAGACCACTGAACCAGCTGCTGAATGAGCCTGAAACTGCTTCCATGAGTTTAGAGCAGCTCTTGGCAAGATGCAAGTTGACACATGCAGAATATGAGAGATACCTGAATAAAATGAACACAAGGAGTACGATCATACTAAAGCGTGATCCAAAAGACTCTTGGATCAATGGATATAATCCACATCTGCTTGAAGCCTGGAACAGTAATATTGACATAAGCTTTGTTTTAGATGCTTTCGGCGCTGCAAATTATTTAATGAAATATATATCAAAAAAAGAGGGCGGGCTATCTGAGTACCTGAAAACTGTCATTGAGAACTCCCATAAGGACAGTGTAAATGAGTGCGATGAAATGAGAGCCGTCATGCAGGCATATTCAAAGAAGCGAGAGATCAGTGCACAGGAGTGTGTTGCTCGTGCATGTGGTCTTCACATGAAGCAATGTTCACGTGCTGTAATATTCATACCAACAGATGATAATCCTGTGAAAATGAGTCGTCCCCTGTCAGTTCTGGACAACACAACACCTGAGTCTTCCAATGTTTGGATGACATCTTTGAATGACAAATACAAAGCCAGACCTGAAACACCAGAGTTTGAGGAGATGTGCATGGCAGACTTTGCTGCTACTTGCAGGATTGTCTATGGCCAACAGACAAAAGGTAAAGATGTTTTGCCCCTTCTCAATGAGATGGGATTTGTGCAAAGGCGCAAAAACGATAAGCCTGCTATCATCAGATTTCACCGCTGCTCACAAGAAAAACATCCAGAGCAATATTACGGAAGACTGCTTAAACTTTACCTTCCTCATCGTTCAGACCACGAACTGAAAACACCATCGTTGCCAACCTATCAGGCTTTTTATAGTGCTGGCTGCGTACAGCTACCAGGTACTGACCATCTTGAGTACGTGCAACACATTGTCAAAAGAAACAGAGAGAAATATGAGAAAAACAGTGAGGAGATCGAGAGCGCTGTTGAGGAATATGAGCAGAACAGAGGTGTGACTGACGAATGGTGTAATCTGGCACCTGAATCAGATCTCGTAAGGTTGCCACTTGTTGAACAAGAAAGAGAGCGAGACAATGAAAATGAACAGGAAGATGTGCCCGACTACAGCCGTCAGGCTGATGCTTCAACAGAAGTCAGAGCCATCAGGGAACCCCCTGCTATTGATCCCACATTGTTACGTCAGATGTTTCAGAATCTGAATAAGAAGCAAGCCTGCATATTTTTTTG